>NC_056745.1:868176839-868526839 GCF_019279795.1 Protopterus annectens | reverse complement strand
GTCAAATGCCTAGGATCCTCATTGTGAGGTAATTCAGTGGCCTCTCCAGCTGTTGCAGGTGTCTAGTGAGGTACATGCCAAATGGTCCATTATAATTGATGACTGGTGTAATGAGGGAAGAGTACACAGAGATGATGACCTCCTTCTTCCTGGATGCAAAACACTTGGTAATGAGATGTTCCACATAGAAGGATTTCCTAACCACAGTGGCAATGTGGTGGTTAAAGGAGAGGTTGCAATCAACCTGTGTCCCCAGATCTCTTATAATGCCTACAGTGTTCAGAGGGCTCCCATCGATGTGGAACTTAGTGGGAACTGAGATTTTATAAAAGAGGCTGATGATGCATTTTGTGTTGGTAAGCTTCAGGCCATGGTTTCCACACCAGTCAGTGGTCTCAGTGAGGCCTTTCTGTAGGATGTCTACATCACTTGTGGAGTTAATGATGGCTCCCAGCTTGCAGTTGTCTGGGAACTTGGTCGGCCAGAGCTCTTTTGTGTTGGCCTGGACTCCTGAAAAGTGCATGTGGAACAGGAGAGTACCCAGGACTGATCCCTGTGGGACGCCACTCATGACTGGCTGGCAGTCTGACTTGGACCTCACTACTTTTGCACTGTGTGTTCTATATGTGAGCCAATTTGCAACCCCCCCCCCCAGTGATATAGGGGTTGATGCCTAGTTTGTTGGGTTCATCCATTATTCCTGACTGAGGAATGGTATCAAGAGCCTTGGCCAGATTGATGTAGGCTGTATGCAGTGCTCTACTGTCATACACAGCCCTAGTGACTGTCTCAAAGAAGCCAACCAGGTTGAACAGGCATGATCTACCTTTCACAAAGCCAAACTGTGTGGGGTCCAGAGTTAGGAGATTACCTATATGTTTGTCGACCAGGTCCCTGATGATGCACTCCATAGCTGTACATATCAGACTTGTCAGGCTAATGGATTGATAATTTCCAGGGTCTGTAGTTGCCACACATTTATGGAGAGGAAGGGCTGTAGCAGTACACCATTTGGGAGGGACAAAACCTGAGGTGAGGCTGTACTGAACAGGGCCCAGAGATGTGGTGCCAGGTGTCTTGGTAGTTCATGTAAAACACAGCCAGGGATAATGTGGGGTCCCTTGGAAGCTGTATTCTTGGCTGTGGACAATGCAGGGGTAACCTGGGGGGGCAGTAATCCAGGGTGCCTGGCATTCTTCTGGCATTCCGATTCATCCCCTAGTGGGGTGGGATGGGTAAAGCTGGCACTGAATATGTTGGCAAGAATGTTATCAATATCTGTTGGTTGAGTTTAGGTGGTAGCATTGTGCAGTAACTCAGAGCACTTTTAGGTATTGATGTGGAGGTTCTTGATATCACTAACAAAGGATTTGTGATTGTTGTCAGTGTCTGCTGCAATTCTGCCATCATACATGGCTTTAGATGATTTCATGAGGGATCTCAAGTTGTTGTTGAGGCTAATAAGGGAGTTTCACAACTCTTGGGTCTCCACCTTTTACTGCAACAGTTTCCTCCTTCTTTTGTACAGGTTATTAATGGCAGGGGAGTACCAGATTGGCCTCCAGTGTTTGGAGGAGAGTGGCATGGTTCTGTTGGGTATGGCTAGTTCCATGCATTGATGTACATGTTTGTACAGTGCCTTTGTGCATGATTTTTCAGTCATGCAGGTATTTTTCATTAGCATGGGTGCTGTGAAGTTAGCCACCTCTGTTCTTATGAGTCCAAAGTCAGCTTTGGAGAAGTTTTTCAAGGTGGTTACATTTGCGGGGATTGTGTGTGAGATGTGGATTTCCATGGTGATTACTCTATGTTGGATCTGACCAGTTAGTGATTGACTACTGTTGTAGTAATGTTCCATATGTTGGTAATCAACAGAGGTCAAGGATATTGCTTCCTCTACTGGGTGTCAGAATGAGCTGGTCCAGGCCATTGGAACTGATTAATTCCAGGAAGTGTTGGGCCATAGTATTGGTGCTTGAGTATCCTACCCAATTGATGGAGGGGTAGTTGAACTCTCCTAGTCTGAGAGTGTTAGTTTGGACCTTGATAGTTTCCAGGGTGTTGAGGAATATGAATTGAGAGTCTAGGGACATGGATGTGGACCTGTAGCAGGCTATGACCTGGATTGCACCATTACACAATGTGAGTTGTACTTGCAGTATCTCAGATGCATTATGCTAGAATACTACTCTGGATGTGTGCATATCTGTTAGTAATATAGAGACACCACTGCCTTTGTAGCTGTGGTCCATGTTTTGGGGCTGACAGGTGTGGAATGAGTTATATGTGGGTAGTGCAGGGGTGCTGTCTCCTGCTGTAAACCAGGTCTCTGTTACAGCACAAATCTCAATGTTCTCCATTTTGAGGACTGCTTTGAGAGGTTGCATCTCGAGATGTAAATTTCTAGTGTTGAGCATGACCCTCAGATTGTGTGTGTGTGTGTGTGTGTGTGTGTGTGTGTGTGTGTGTGTGTATATATATATATATATATATATATATATATATATATATATATATATATATATATTTGTTATGGTGGTAATTTGATTTGGAACACCACTTAAAAAGGCACTAAAGGGGTGGCAAGACACTTAGCCAGGGGTAACAGATGCAGGTCATCTATGGCAAGCCATCACAGTCTGTCAATCATGTCATCCCAAGCAGACAGATACTGGATCCCATAAGAGTGACAGAAGACACTTAAGCCAATTGTTGAAGTCAATCATTTGTTGTTTGTACTGTGGTATCATTCTGGGTGACAGTAGTATACTGCTCAGGGCTACTGTCATACCTGCCTGGCTCAGATAATCTGAGAGTTCCACCATTTATCTTTTCATATAGTCCAAGGAGGTGCATCTCAGGTCATTCACACACACATATGGACAATGACAGAGTGATACTTGTAGTTGGTGTGGAGTGACCTGACTGGGTGTGTTATGTGTTGGATTCTGGCACCTGCTAGACAGATGACTGTTACCTCCTCCATTTTCAACCTATTGAGTGGGACATCTGTGTGCCTCACTATTGATTCACCTATGATTACTGTGTCAGGCAAGGTGGTTGGCCTTTGGGGTTTAGGCTGAGAGGCACACTGTGTAGGTGAGATATGTGTCCTGTGGTCTGTGCTGTGTTGTGGTGGTTGAGTGTGTGTCTGTCTTGGTGGTCTCTGCTGTTTGGGTAAATATCTATTAAGTGCCTCTGTGAAGGTGGGTGTGTGGTTATTGTTTGTATGTCAGAGCTGTGATAGTGGGTGTTCTGGAGGGGTATGTGTTCCATGTGGTGTGTTGCAGGTGTTGACCTTATCCTCTTGACCAGCTAGTCCAGTCTTCGCTGGAGAGTGCATATCTTCCAATTCGGTGATATAGGGGTATCACTCACAAGTCTGAGTGTTGGGAGTTTAGAGGAGAGGGTTGTCTGTGTACATGAGGCAGTTGCAACAGTGCCTCAGAAAGCCCAAGTGCACCAGGTCAATGGGCAAAATCACAGAGAACTGTACTTTAATCATGCCAGGAGGGGTGGTCATAACTATTAAGTACTGGAGCTAATTCCATGAGGAATGACTACTGCTGATGGCTCTCAGGTGTGCTAGAATGTTTGTCTTTTCGGCTTTTCTCGGTTAGGGGTCGCCACAGTGGAACTCCGGTACGCTAATGATTGGCAGTAGATTTTTTTTTATGGTGGCAAGTTGCCAGCCTGACCTTCAGTGAAGGCATGCCCATTCACGCATGTCTTTTGAAGGCCACTTGACCATGGGGAGGACATGCAGACTCCACACAGAAGGCACTCCAGCCGAGAATTGAACAGGAGAACCTCTTGCTGTGAGGCAACAATGCTACCGCTGTACCACCGTGGCTTTGTAGAATAATTAATAAAAAACCTGCTGAAGTACAAAGCTATTAGGCTATTTGAAGTGCAGGAAAGAAAGAACTAGCAAAATCTAAGGGGAAAACTGAAGGCAGACTTTCTGCTACATACATACACAGTATCATGCATGCCCTCATCAACTGCATCTGGGTTGAGTTTATGGGAAAGGAATGGCAGGGCCAGCAGGTGTTGACAGGTGAATCTCCTGCAGTTAATGTAATGGCTATGCTTATGAGGGACCTACTGACAGTACTGCAGTAACCTGTTCTGTAGGTATGAGCCTGTGGTACTACACAACACTGAGCTGACATCTCTGAAGGCTACCTGCCTGAGACAAAGGGTATGTATGCAAGGTCACACTGTCTGGCAACAGTGTCCCTCACACACTATTGCATGCATACACACCTGGTACATGTACATATAAAGCTGTGCCTTGCCTATGACACGGTTGGTGTATTCCCACTTTGCCATACTCCCTCTTTGGAATGTCTGCAGGGCCACAGCCTGCAGACACACAGACACCTAGAACACAAACAGAATACATCATGCCAGACTACATTCAGTCAGTGGTGCTAACAGCAATAATGCATCCTGGCTAATAAAGTACATACACCTGTATGTGTACCTATAACAAATGCAAGCAGACAGCACCTTACATAGTATTAAATCACTACACTGTACTATGTTCACCCTGTGCATAAGAACCATATTAGCATGTCCCTGCATTGATGGTATGGATGACAGGGATGTGGCATAGGTATCATCATATTCACAGGGTGTGGTGTGGGTTTTCCAGAGGCCTAGGCTGGGCCATACGATTGACATCATGTATGTGTGTATGGAGGGGTATCCAATAGATGAGCTGTGCAGAGGTGCTGTGTGTGTCTGGAGGTGACCTGCCTGTGATACAGATGTGTGTGTGTGTGTGTGTGTGTGTGTGTGTGTGTGTGTGTGTGTGTGTGTGTGTGTGTGTGTGTGTGTGTGTATATTTATGCACACAGTCATGCCATGTGGCTGCCCTACACAGGGGTATGTTGGTCAGCTGTGGACCATACATGGCAGAGTGTCCAGTTCAGCATCTCCAGCCATGGATACAGGAACGGGTCCTGCCAGGGGTATCAGAGGCACCACCAGGCACAAATCCAGATGCAGTACTGCTTCCTGATGGTGGCTTTTGTCTGCTGGATCCATATTCCTGACAGGACCAGACAAGACCATGTGCCCATGGCCTGCTCCAGTGTGATGTGGACAGCAATCCCCCTTCAGTAGTGCTGACATCACTGCCACAATGGGAATGTGAAGGTACACATCGCTGTAGACTCTCAGCTGTTGTTGGTGCTAACCTACATCCACATGGCCGATGCCCATCTCCCAACACATGCTGTAGCACAGACATGCAATGGTCGATGATTGCCAATGTCTTACCACACCGTTTATTCATGACCTCAGTATTTTGATGTGTGGCCTCAACAAGTTCATGCATGTCACTACATAAATCAGGCAGAGTTGCATCCACCACCCTGAGTATTTGTCTGGTGTAGCACTGACTATGTGCCTGTCTATCCATAACATCCCAAAACATGCGTCTGATCATTCCTGCTGTGGCACTTGTGACAGTGGATTGATGAGCAGCGGTCCTCCTGTGAGCACCCCTGTCCATCTGCCTGTGTGGGAAATCCCCTACACTCTGGCTATGGCCAGTCTCTACACTTACATCTACCATAGTCACCACACTAGCCTGTTCAATGCCAGCACCTGTCAACTGTCCATCATCTGTGGCCACTGGTGAAGGGGTATGTGTGGAAATTGTCACTGTGTGTGGGGATGGTGTGGACAACAGTGGGATGCAAACCAATGGCACAGTTTTAGCACCTGACAACCTCACCTGTATCTCACTATTCTTATCATCATTGTCATAGTCTGCAGAGATAATGTCATCAGTTTCCAAGCAGGAGGGAACTCAAACCCCATTGCCACCTGTGAGGGGAAGACAACATACGTACATTAATACTTGCGCTCTGAGGTTGGCTGGTATACACATGCACACACACACACACACACACACACACACACACACACACACACACACACACACACACACACACACACACTTACAGGTGAGGTGGCACAAATCTGTTACACAGACCACACAGTACCCAAATGGTGACATGCATGACACACGGCTCTCAACATCATGCATTGCAGCCAGTTTTACTAAATGTAATTAACAATATAGAGCTCTGGAATATGTAATTAGTGTTAGTAGATGATGGCCCTTCCCCAGTACACACTGCACCCATGTACAGACCATTGCTGTTCACCTGTATAGCACAGTGGCAAGTACTATAGAACATACCTCACAACTGTACAGATCCTCACAGGATGTATAGATGTATGGCTCATATGTTTGTTCTGTTTCTCACATCCCCTGTGTTTCAATGATACATAACTGGGATGATCTGATGAGTGACATCACTGATTAATGACATACTTTTCAGTGTCAGACCTCCAAACCAGCACTAAATGTATGGTCACACAATTCCTGTTACATCACCAACCTTCTAAGCTTACAGTGGATATGATAAGTGTACACAACCCTGTTAACATGCCATGTTCTTGCAATATATGGGATGACACCGCAGTAATGCATTCAAATATGTTGCCGCCTTTTCATGTGACATATGACCTGTGCAATCCAATTGATAAACAAACAGATGTGTTACACATAAAATATAATGACTGCAGTATGTACAATATGGTGTTTGCATATGTGTGCACACCCTTAAAATGATACTTTGTTGAAGCACATTATAAGTGACTTACAGCATTCACTCTTGTTGTGAAGGTGTCTATCAGCATGGGACATCCTGACTTGGCATTATTTGGCCACCCTTCCATGCAAAGGTCACCCAACTCTGTCAGATTTCAAGGGCGGCTCATGTGCACAGCCCTTGTCAGGTCACACTGGTATATGTCTATCTGGTGTAGGTCTAGGCTCTGGCTGGGCCAATCCATAATCATGAGTGTGTTCAGGCGGAGCCTTTCCTAGGTAGCTTTGGGTGTATGTTTCAGGTCTTTGTCATATTGAGGGCTGACACACCTCCCCATCGTCAGCATTCTTGCAGACACCTGATATATTTTGGCCAGATGTGGGTGTTATTTGTAATTGTTCCAAATTAACACCGCTGTGACTACAGGCCCAGTTCTGGCTTTGGAACAGCATCCCCACAGCAGGCCACTGCCCCCAGCATGATTCAGCATGGGGATGTTGGTGTTCAGGTTAAGAGGGGTGTTGCTTGTGCACCACATATACCGTTTGGTATTGTGGCAATGAGGTCAGTCCATAGTCTCATTACACTAAAACACATTTTCACACATGCCTCTGGGAGACTTGATGTGCTGTATTGCAAATTGTATCCACCTCTGGATGTTTTTTGGTGTGGGGAAAGGCTTTCATCTTCTGACCATACCCCATAGACCAGACATATTCAGAATATGGGAGATTTTTCTCACATGTAGTACACAATACCAGTACCTACAAGAAATTTCTGCTGCTCCCTCAGTGTTGCTGTATGTCTCCTGGCAGCCTCCCTGACCAGGTTTTGACATGTCATGTCATCATTTTTGAAGGGACGTCAGGTTCTTTTCAAAAGCACTGTTGTCCCATATTCAATCCACCTTTTGACAACTTTCTCCACTGTGTTCCATGGTGTATACAATGCTGTGGTAATGTTTTTGTACCCTACTCTTGATGGATACCTTTCAAATATGAGATCCTTTTGCTGCTTTGTAAGATGTCTGCAAACCATGGCTGTTGCTGTTGCAGGCTGAGCAAATGTCATGAATATCCTACTTGGACATCAGACTGTTATTTGGTGTTACTCAAAGTGCCTTTATTTGATGGCAGGTGTGTACCCAAGCAGACTGAATTCTGTCAGTAAATCACAAGCTGCAATAAAATATTATTTGAAGGGTGTGCACACATATGCCTCCAGCTTATTGTAAGGTTTGTATACTCCATATTTGGTGGCCAACAGATTGATTGATTTTACAACTGAATTGTACATGTCATAGGTCACATTACAGGTTGGAAAAGGTGTGGCCTGACATATTGTGGTCTCAATTTGTATATATATCACAAACACCTGGCATCTTAACAGGGGTGTGTACACTGTTTATATCCACTGTATGAGAGTAATGTTTCACACATGTCCCTACCTTAGGCCATTTTTCCCCCCATTTTGGTGGTCTCTATCCAGAAGTCTGGCACTGACAGGTTGTGTGGTATGCTACAGGGATGTTACATTCTCTTCAGATAGGCCCCTGTGGTGTCTACTGTGATGCAATGCAGTTAACCTCACTACAAGTGAATGTGCAGATAAAGCTATATGGCTATGAGTGACAGTTTTGTGCATGTTACATTGCATGGCCTTCACATGCCTGAGGTATTGGCAAACCACAACAGAACAATTTCCTACTCACCAGCATCAGGCTGCCATTCCACATGCAGACTGGATGGACCCAGGTAGTTATGGGAGAGAAGTATTGTCAGCAGACTCACGTGTGGCATTAGTGCAGGATGGATGCAACATGTCTGCACATTTACAGTGCAACCCCCAATACTATACAATTTGCTGTCCTTCACTGTGCATTAGAAAACCCCATTCACAACTGCAGTCTGACCTGATACATGCACATAGATACTCTACAAATACAAGTATGTCTGCTACACTAATCTAGTAATCTCCACTGGGGCCTTACCTGCACACTCCTCATCCATTGTCTGGATGCCACCCACCTCCAGCATGTGGGGGGTCTGTACCCTGATGTTGTACTGGGATTGGTGGTCAAAGTTGGCCGAGGAGCTCCTCAGTGGGTGTCAGAGGGGGCTGCATAGCTGGGCCTCCACCTGTGGCTGTGTCATCCCTGGCCACTGCAGCAGCCCTTTGCAGGGCATGGTGCATGAGGTAATTTGCATGATGCTGGACCTGCTGGTATGTACCTGTGTGCAGGCCAACATCATTTACACTGTGGACTAGGTCATCCCACAGGCCGGTCCTCTCCCACAGATGTTGCTGGCTCCAGCCAAACATTATGGCATGGTTCTGTAGTATGGCTTCAATGATTATACTTGACTCCACCGCTGAGAAAGTAGACCTTTGCTGATGGGACATTGCACCTGGAAGACATAAAAAGGGAAACACATCACAGGACCTCATACATTTGGCAACAGTATGTAGAACCTGCACAGCTACATTGAATACCAGTAGCCACCACTCACAACCACAACATACTCCAGTAGTCTATCAGCACTGTATCTGCTTGCATTGCACTGCTGGTCCTGGTGTGTCATATTCCCCACAATGAGAGATAGTTAATTTCATAATCCTCTACTCCTCATTCATGTCTGTGTAGAGGTATGGCATTGGCCATCTTCAATGTGCATGGGGTGTGGATGGTGCTAAGGCTTGGTGTGACTACACTGTGTAATGGAGCTTGGAGCACCTACCTGAGTTCATGTAGGATGTGGACAGGAATGTTATCAGGTCCAATGGATACTTACGTTTGTTGCCTTTCAGTAGGCAATATGTACCTGCTCACTGTGATAAGGGGAGGGGTGTGGGTGGCGTGCATATCCACCTATGGTGATGCTGAGCCAGGGGGTGATGTTTGCCCTAAACCTGTCTGCAGCAGGTTGGCTGTAGCTATGTTGTGTGTGTATGCAGTCTGATTGACCACCATTACAATGTGGGTTGGTTTGTTGCCCCTGAGATTGCAGACATATGTGAAGATAGCCTTGTGATTGGCCTTGGTGGATGTGTCCAATTTGTACTCATAGTTTAGCCTTACAGTACTCCACCGGTGACCTTATATGCTTGATTCGACAAAGGCTGACTTGATGGCAAGTTGGTGCCAGCTCCTGATTTGCCCTGTACAGCCAATATAGGGGCCAAGTCTGTGGTTTGTGTATTGCTGATGTCCAGCAAATAAGATTACTCTACTATGGTGGAGGCAGGTTTTATGAGTAAGGTATTGCTGAGTCCATACAGCTATGCTGATGTTCATATAGCTGTTTGCAGTAGGCATGGACACACAGTCATAACACAGCTGGACATCTCTCCAATATCAAACAGATAATCATGCTTATTGTAGTACCCATGGCTGTGTCAGGGCAATGCAACAACCAGTAGGTGTTGAAATGTTGGATGCACAGTAACTAAGATTACAAACATGTGCAACATGTACACCTTATTTAACTGACATTTTGCATCCCATGTCTTTTGTTATGAGGTGGCAAGATACACCTACTCATACTGACATGTGCACAGGTAAAACCTGATATATATATATATTTCTGTTCTATGTCAGTATGGCACACTGTATTCACATTCTTGCTGCCCAGTCATCCCTCTCAACCTGTTAGAGCAGGACATCTGTAGGATGCCACATATACATGGGGGCAATGGGACATAATTAGTGACACTGTCTTAATATTGCTGTAATACACTTGAGTCATTTAATAGCAAAGTAACCTTTGCATTGACAGGCATACCCTGGAGGATGTCCAACACTCATATGGCAGGAGGAGAGAAGAAAGGCTAGACGGGTGGTAGTGAGGGTAAGAACTTTTAATGCTGACATTATGACTGGTATAGTGACAGAGTTAGCTGATATGATGGCCATAGGAAGATGGATATATTGTGTGTGCAAGAGACCAGAAGGAAGGGAATACGGCTAGGTGTATTGGAGCCAGGTCATAATTGTGCTATCAGCGTGTGGACGGGAGGGGAAAGGGGGTATGGGTTATCCTGACAGAACGGTATGCCAAGGGTGTTTTTGGAGGATGACATGAGTGTCTGATAGACTGATGTTTATGAATCTGGAAATGTATGGTGTAATGATGAATACTGGTAGAGCATATGCTATGCAAGTTGCTTGTGCGGTGGATAAGAAAGAGAAATGTGAAGTTAGTTGGATGATGTGGTGATGACTGTACCCAAGGTTGTGAGAGTAGTGATTGCAGCAGATTTCAATGGCCATGTTGGTGAAGGGAACAGAGGTGATGAGTAAGGGATGGGTATGTATGGTGTTAAGCAACGGAATGCAGACAGTGAGATGGTAGTGGATTTTGCAAAAAGGATGGACATGGCTATGGTGAATACATACTATAACAAGAGGTAAAAGCATAGGGTGACATACAAGAGTGGAGTGAGATGCACACAGGTGGAATATATCCAATGTAGGAGGGCCAGTTTGAATGAGATTGGAGACTGTAAAGTGGTGACAGGGGAAAGTGTAGTTAGGCAGCAGAGACTGTTGGTCTGTAAGATGATGTTGATGGTCAAGAAGAGGAGGAGTGTGAGGGCAGCACCAAGGATCAGATGATGGGAACTGGAAAAGGGTGATTGTGAGGTGGAGTTCAGGGAAGAGTTAAGACAGGCACTGTGTGGCAGTGATGATGTACCAAATATCTGGGTAAGTACAGCAGAGCTATTAAGGGAGATGGCTAGAAAAGTGTTTGGTGTGACATGTGGATAGAGGAAGGAGTACAAGGACACCTGGTTGTGGACTGAAGAAGTACAGGACAGTATACAGAGAAAGAGATTGGGGATGAAGGAGTGGGATTGTCAGAGAGATAAAGAACGTAGACAGGAGTATGAGGAGATTAGGTGCATGGCAAAGAGTGAGGTGGCAAAGGCTAAGGATGAGCAGGCAAACAAACAATGTGCGAGCTTGAAGCAATCCCTCTTAACAAATTCCGGTTGAAATTCGGTAAAACAGCTTAAATCAAAAGCAACTGTTAAGAATAAATATGAATAATCCTTTTATTTGCACCACTGAGGATTTTATCCTATTAAAAACTGGAACTTCTTCAGATAAAACATTTTTAAAAATCAAAACCATTTAAAAAAACTTTAAACCAATAAAATCTCATAATAAGAAACACCTTCACATTATAACCAATAAGGTTAGTGTTATAACTGAATGACACGGCTGGAGACAAACACGCCTCCTCCTATGCACATCTATGAGTGTTTAACATTAAACCAATAAAATCGCATACTGAAGCGCGATAGCAAATAGCCTTCATTTTATGACTCAATCACAATGGTTAACAACAGACACGCCCTCTCCGATACGTGTCCATAACTTAGCATCATTTCTTTATACTGCTCATGATGTCTTATATGCAGTAAAATTGCTTTCATGTTAAAACAATAGAAAATATTTATTTATCTTTTATTTAAACACCTCCTAAACCATAACTAAACTGGAACATAACTGAATGACACAACTAGAGACGAACACGCCCCCTCCTATGCACTTCTATGAGTGATTAACTTTAAACCAATAGTATCACATACTAAAACATTATAGCCAATAATCTTTGTGTTATAATTCAATCACGACTGGATGACATGAACTAGGGACATACATGTCCCTTCCTATGCACTTCTATGGGTGACTGACATTAAACCAATAGAATTGTTTACTAAAACACGATTACCAATGGCCTTCATGTTATGCCTCAATCATATACCTGAATGACACAGACTAAAGACAAACACACCCCCTGCTATGCATATCTATGAGTGATTAACATTAAGCCAATAAAATCACATACTAAGACACAATAACCAATAGCCTTCATGTTATAACTCAATCACAATAGCTGACAACAGACACGCTTCCTCCTATACGCATCCGTAACTTAACCACATTTCTTTATACTATTCATAACGTTTTGTTAACAATAAAATTACCTTCATATTAAAACATTTAAAAGTGTTGAACTTTTATCTAAACAATTCCTGGATCACCTAGAGATAGCATTTAATTTAAGCAGACATAAAACTGATGCTGCTTCATTTAAACCTGGCCAATAGTGCGCAGCCAGCTGAAGTTGCCAAGATAATTCAGCTTTTTCAAGAAGTAATGGCCAAGCTCCACCTCTATTCAGTTCAGAAAGAGTTTGCAACACTATAAATTTAAAAGGATGATCTTTATGGTCAGAGATGTGCCTATACAAGGCGTTAGTTATTTTTTGTTTTGAATATCGGATAAATGCTCACTAATTCGATTTTTTAGTTTCTGCTCAGTCTTGCCTACATAACAACAAGGGCAAGCCAAGCAGATGGCACAATATACAACCCTTTTAGTGTTGCAACTTGGTTTTCCAAGAATTTGTATAATCTGATGACTGACAGTGATTTGGCTTACTGTTAAAACGTGTTTCCAAAATACACAAGCCCCACATTTTATCATATGTCCTTTGTTAGGAAGGGTTTAGAATGTTCAGAAATATTCTTCAAATTAAAACCTTTTTTAAAAACAATAGTGGGTTTATCACCCATTCATACTCTAATATCAGTGTCGTTCATTAATACATTCCAATTTTTCATAAAGATATTTCTAATAGCATAACTATCATTGCTAAATGCTGTAGTGAAGACATCGATATGCATATTAATCCCTTGTCTAACAATAGATTCATTGTTACCATAGGTATCAACCAATGAAATATTTGATTAATTTCCTGTGTTTGAATCTAGAAGTGTCAAATTCATCATATCATTACTAAAAGGGTCCTTATTCAACAGAGGTTGAAAATGGCCCTTAATTCTTTTTTCTTTTACTTCTAATATAAGTCCAATAATAAATGACTCAGGATATCCTAGGTTTAAAAACATAACTTTTAAAAGGTCACATTCTTCAACAAAATGGGTCCAATCTGTAACCATATGGGCAGCTCTGACAAGCTGCCCTTTAACAATAGCTTGTTTTTGAAATAACGGATGATTGCTATGAAAATGAAGAAAAGAATTAGAATAGGTGGGCTTACGATATATTCTAGCCATTAATCTGTGATTTGTAACATCTTTCATAAATAACGCATCTAAATAGGCGATCTGTACAACATCAACTACATGAGTAAATCTGAAAAAATTAGTAGTGTTATTAATTTAGGAAACAAAGGAATCAATTCCATTAATGTTACCAGACCACAAAATAAAGATATCATCTTGATATCTGCTATACAAGTCACAGCATGAAAAATAAAGGGAAATTTAATAGATATTTATGTTCCCGCATAATTATCAGAATGTTAGCATATAGCCCACTGCATGTAGAGCCCATAGCAATACCATCTTGTTGTAAATAAATTTCTTTTTCAAACAAAATAAAATTAGATTTTAATATTAGGTCTAACAAAAGTTCATAAGTATTAATACAGTCTTGTGATAGACCCTTCTGAAATAAGAACTCCCTAAACCATTCTTCCCCAATAAAATGTGGAATTGTAGTGTACAAATCTTTAATATCGATTGTAATAAACACCCAATTTTTATTACAGGGGAGACCATTCAAATGTTTAAGGAAGTCCCAAGAGTATATACGGATGTAAAGTTCAGCATACATAATACTCTTTAATTATGAGTCTAAAAATTTCGCTATGGGTTGTGTAATAGAACACCTAGTGTCTACTACAGGACACATAGGGGGGTTGATGTACATCCTTATGCAACTTTGGAAGACCAAATATAGTAGGTGTTATAAGAAAATCAACATTTTAAAAATTGTATTGATGGATATCAATTGATCTTTCAAAAAACAAATTGTAAATATAACTGTGGATTCTCCCATACAATATGTTCTTGATAGAACTCCTTTTACAAGTATCTGAGTTAAGAAGACTCTTCATTTTCCTAACATAATCATATTGATCTATAACCACAAGACCTCCACCTTTATCTGGCTTGATAAAACACACATGTGAATTATTTTTTCAAAAATTCAAAGACAACACATTCATTCGTATTAAGGTTGTCTTGGGGAGTTTTTCTTCTTATTAAATACTTCTCTAATATCAAGCTCACACATATTTTAGAAAATAATTAAAGTCGGGTGGAGGGCTGGGTTATATCTGCTGGCCACTCTTAATAGATTATTAACATAAACTTCATTCAGAAACAGTAAGTGTAAATTTAACTTACGAACATAAAGTCTCAAATCCATCAATGTCTGAACATAATTCATACATTTAGAAGGAACAAAAGTCCATCCTTTGGAAAAAAAGTCATACGTTTCAGTGGAAATCTCCAAAGATGAATAGTTGTAGACTTTAAAGTCACCTTTCTTATTTGTCGAAATACGCAATGTTGGCAAAGTCTCATCTGGAATTTGTGACTCAGAAATTATTTGACCCGATTCTTCCCCCTCCAGTTTTGAGGACCACGGCATCGGTGATTTCTCCAATACCCTCTGTTGGACTGCACATCCCTTGATGGATACATTGGCTGCACATTGCTCTAGCTGTTCTGATTCTTCAGGTGCTCAGACTGCCTTGAGGGGGAGGGTTATGGAGTCCCTAAAAAATTATCACCATCATCAAGATTTTCATCATACCAGTCATTATTTGTTTCATGGATGTCAGGACTATTAAACTCATCTCTTGGTCTATTAGACCATACTTGTGAGCTGGGGGGGGGGGGGGCTGGATAAGTGGTATTGTTGTTATATGCTTCCACATCCCTCACCAATTTCATTTTCCTGATTTTAATCACACTCATCTATTTTTCTATGGACCATAGGATGCGAGCATATTCAAAATGGTTGTCAGTAAAAGTTAAATCTTGAGTAATAAACTTATTCAACCCCAAGATATCCTTAGTAAGCATTTCAATAGTATTATTATTAAACTTAATAACTAAGTCCATATATTCAAATCCATGTTTGTCAAAGAGCTGGATAAGCTCTTTGTGAAATGCTAAATTTGTGACCAAGCCTGTAGGGATGCCCCATAGGCACAAGCCTTTTGGCACAATATGTCTTTTAACACATTCTCTGAAATACTCAGAGTCCATCTGTAATTTTTTTGATTTTAAGAAGGCATTGGTCAAATTCTGATACTTTTTTGCATAAAATTTGGTTAACAATAGTTGAATCCTGATTAAACATAGTAGAACACTTTAGAAACACTGTAAAATTAAAAAGATGAAAATTAGTAGACTGATTAAGCTGATTAGGGTGAACATTCATTCCTACCCTAGTGCTCATATTAGTACCTGCAGTTAAAATCTGGGAAAGTTGGTTACCTGGCTCAGTCGTTACATTATTCCCTGCTTGTGACAATGAGCTTGGAAAACGGTATACAGAAAGTTGAGATAATTCCAAAGGATGTGAGACTTGCTGAAAAACTAGTAATTGTTCCAGCTTATTCATCCCTTGATTTAACTGCTGGATTAAAATAGTCAAATCACCCAAGGAAGTTTCCAAGGGTGCCTGCACCACTGGAGAAGGAGATTCCATGCTAGCACCACAAGAACCAAAAAAAAAGACTGGTAAACCAGTAAAACACAGGCAGACAAACAAAGTGTGAGCACGTAGCAATCCCTCTCAACAAATTCTGGTTGAAATTCAGTAAAACAGCTTAAATCAAAAGCAACTGGTAAGAATAAATATGAATAATCCTTTTATTTGCACCACAGAGGATTTTGTCCCACTAAAAAATGGAACTTCTTCAGATAAAACGTTTTTAAAGGTCAAAACCATTTAAAAAAACTTTAGACCAATACAATTTCATAATAAGACACACCTTTGTATTATAATCAATAAGGTTAGTCTTATAACTGAATGACATGGGCTGGAGACAAACACGCGTCCTCCTATGCACATCTATGAGTGTTTAACAGTAAACCAATAAAATCACATACTGAAACGGGATAGCTAATAGCCTTCATTTTATGATTCAGTCACAATGGTTAACAACAGACATGCCCTTTCCTATACGTGTCCGTAACTTACCATCATTTCTTTATACTGTTCATGATGTCTTATATGCAGTAAAATTGCCTTCATGTTAAAACATTAAACGATATTTATTTAACTTTTATTTAAACACCTCCTAAATCATAACTAAACTGGAACATAATTGAATGACATGGACTAGAGATGAACACGCCCCCTCCTATGCACTTCTGTGAGTGATTAACTTTAAACTAATAGAATCGCGTACTAAAACATGATAGCCAATAATCTTCATGTTATAACTCAATCACGACTAGGTGGCATGAAATAGGGCCATACACGCCCCCTGCTATGCACTTCTATGGGTGATTCACATTAAACAAATTGAATCGCATACTAAAGCACTATTACCAATGGCCTTCATGTTATACCTCAATCACATACCTGAATGACACAGACTATAGACAAACACACCCTGCTATGCATACCTATGAGTGATTAACATTAAGCCAATATAACTGTGTACTAAGACGTGATAACTAATAGCCTTCCTGTGAAAACTCAATCACAATGGCTGACAACAGACACGCCTACTCCTATACACGTCCATAACTTAACCTCATTTCTTTATACTATTCATAACGTTTTGTTAACAATAAAATTACCTTCATATTAGAAAATTTAAAACTGTTGAACTTTTATCTAAACAATTCCTGGATCACCTAGAGATAGCTTTTAATTTAAGCAGACATAAAACTGATGCTGCTTCATTTAAACCTGGCCAATAGTGTGCAGCCAGCCGAAGTTGCCAAGATAATTCAGCTTTTTCAAGAAGTAATGGCAAAGCGCCACCTCTGTTCAGTTCAGAAAGAGTTTGCAACACTATAAATTTAAAAGAATGATCTTTATGGCTGGACATGTGCCTATACAAGGCATTAGTTATTTTTTTGTTTCGAATGTCGGATACATGCTCACTATTTCGATTTTTTTTGGTTTCCGCTTGGTCTTGCTTACATAAAAACAAGGGCAGGCTGAGCAGATAGTAAAATACACAACACTTTTAGTGTCGCAACTTGGTTTTCCAAGAATTTGTATATTCTGATGATTGACAGTGACTTGGCTTACTGTTAAAATGTGTTTACAAAAAACACAAGCCCCACATTTTATCATATGTCCATTGTTGGGAAGGGTTTTAGAATGTTCAAAAATATTCTTCAACTCATACTCTAATATCAGTGCCATTCATTAATACATTCCAAATTTTCATAAAAATAGTTCTAATAGCATAACTATCATCGCTAAATGTTTGGTCTGCTCCTCGAACAACATCTGTTTTTGCGGGGTTGGTAGGATAATGTGAGGATTGTAGTTAGTAACTGTTGACATCCATTGGTGTTCCAGACATCATATCCTTCAGGGATGTTATGTTACAACAACAAGTGTAACACCAGCTACTGTTTCAGTTTGTAACATCATTATGTGTGATATGTCCCTCTTTCCAGCCCCCTGTCCCACAAGTATCATGCATTGTCCAGATGTCCTGCACTACAAGGTGCAGAGGTATGGTATATCATTAATTACCAACTGCACTCCAATTACCATTCCAATGACTGGGCAGATTCCTGGCCATTCTATGCAGTAGCGGCCAGGATTATGGTTCCACACGCTGTTAAATCTGTAGACATCTGTACATATGACAGTTATGCCTGTCTGGCCATTGTGAACAGACTGCCAAGATTGTGTAGCAGTGTTGTGTGCAGATGTTTGTTGGGCTGGGTAGGAAGAGTAGAAGATGTGAGTTCCATACATCCTTTACCTAAGTCTGCATGCTGCTACAGCTGTTGGCAGCATATCCTGTCTGAATGCTTGTAGGGGCTGACTGTGAAATGTCCTGTAACACCTCAGGATTCCCAGTACACTGTGAATTGGGCCAGTATATGTTGGTGTAGTATGTGGCTGGCAGCAATCAGGATATGTTTGATCAAACAGTCATTCTACTATAGAGTTAATTTTGGGTACTGGTATGTTGCTGTGACTGTGTTGAAAATGTTTTTGGGTGGACATTTTTGCAACACTCTCTGCTTTTCACTACAGTTCCATCCCTGTGATGTATGCTATATTTGAATATACATGGGTAATTTCCCAGAGGTGATGTGGGGGAGTGTCATGTTGGTCTTACTGCACTTCATAAGGTGCTGGATGATGTGTTTGGCAGCTGTCAGGGGATTTCCATTCTGTTACATCACTGCAGTCATACCTCTTCACTGTCCAGAGGCATAGACCCTGTCCAGATGCCTGGCTCATATGTTTGGTCTGTTCCCCAGAAAGTTGTTGTTCTAGGATAATCGGTAGGATAGATAAATAAATACAACGACTCCTCTCTAGGCACAAAACTGTCAGCAAGAAATGAGAAACTACAAGCATAAAAATGCACCAACAGTACCACAGCTAGGAAATTTATTAGAATAAAACTACAAACAACACACAGGTTAGCGCTTTCAGGGATCTACCCCTTCATCAGACAACTGTTGAAATTCCACACCTCCTTAAATACTTAACACAGTCACATGATAATACAAACAATTATCCCAATCACTGTAAGTTAAAAAGAAACACAATAACAAGTACAAAGTAAAAATGACATATAAATTCACACATCCCTTGTCCCATCTAATAATTCTGTTGAAACATATGTAAATTTTTTTTTTTTTTCTGTGAATGCATCAGGCTTGATAGCAATGAATATAAATATAAATGTAAATGGGCAAATTAAAAGTAATATTAAAATGTGCTTCTATTGCAGGCATACATAGCTATACAATGTATAAAAAAAAAAGAAAATACACATATGTAAACATATATGATGTTTGCAGATGACATTGTGATCTGTAGTGTGAGTAGGGAACATTTGGAGGGGACCCTGGAGAGATGGAGATATGCTCTAGAGAGAAGAGGAATGAAGGTCAGCAGGACTAAGACAGAATATATGTTTGTGAATGAGAGGGAGGATAGAGGAATGGTGAGATGCAAGGAGTAGAGGTGGCGAAGGTGGATGAGTTTAAATACTTGGGGTCAATAGTTCAGAGTAACGGTGAGTGTGGAAGAGAGGTGAAGAAGAGAGTACAGGCAGGATGGCGTGGGTGGAGAAGAGTGTCAGGAGTGATTTGTGACATACGAGTACCTGTAAGAGTGAAAGGGAAGGTCTACAAGAGGGTAGTGAGACCAGCTATGTTATATGGGTTGGAGACAGTGGCATTGACAAAAAGGCAGGAGTGTTTGCTGGATGTGGCAGAAATAAAGATGTTAAGATTTGCACTGGGTGTGACAAGGGTGGACAGGATTAGGAATAAGTATATTAGAGGGTCAGCCCAGGTTAGAAGCTTTGGAGACAAAGCCAGAGATGCACGATTACGTTGGTTTGGACATGTGCTGAGGAGGGATGCTGAGTATATTGGGAAAAAAATGCTAAGGATGAAGCTACCAGATAACAGGAAAAGATGAAGGCCTAAGATAAGGTTTATGGATGTGGTGAGAGAGGACGTGCAGGTGGTTGGTGTGACAGAGCAAGATGCAGATGACAGGAAGAAATGGAAACAGGTGATCTGCCGTGGTGACCCCTAACGGGAACAGCCGAAAGAAGATGATGATGATGATGATGATGGTATAAACATATAAACATATATAAACGCATGGAAAAGACATATATATATATATATATATATATATATATATATATATATATATATATATATACACACACACATACACACACATCTATATATATACATACACACACACACATATATATATATATATATATATATATATATATATATATATATATATACATATATATATAATCTATATATATATATATATATATATATATATACACACACATATATACATATACACACACATATCTATATATATATATATATATATATATATATATATTTATATACACAAACATATCTACATATGTACACACATACATACACGTATATACACCTACATACATACACATACACACACACATATATATAGAATATATATATATATATATATATATATATATATATATATATATATATATATATATATATATATATACATACATATAAATACACTGGTCGTGCCATTCAAAAAAGTCTCAGTGCCTCAATAGTCGAGCCTTTAAGAATGGTTTAAGTGACAGCATTTGATTTAAACCTGGAGGTTTATCTGCGTTAAATCGTATGATACACCTCTGTTCGGCAGCTTCTCTATCCTTCTTTAAGGTGCCCCACCTCTGTTTCTCTGATAATATCTGTAGAACTAAACATTTATAGGTATGTTCTGGTCCTGTATTCTTAGTGTGCATAGCAATAGCACTACTTTCTTTAGCATTTCTGATATCTCTATAGTGTTCAAGGATCCTATCTTTTTAGGTGTCTATTAGTCTTACCTATATAGAAACTGTAGCATGCCATACAGTATGCAAAGTAGACCACATAAGATGTAGTACAATCAGCATAGAAGTTACTACTGTAGCTAAACTTTTTCAAAGGGTGTACAAATTTGCTGCCATTGTGTATTTGTTTACAAGCTGTACAGTCTCTACACATATACGTACCCAACCTGTTGGACTTAATAGTGGTATTGATTGTTGCACATAGGTTCATAGGTTCATAGATAAGTACTAAGTTAACTGCCCTTGCAAGCCATTTTAAGCCTAGCTAGTAATCCCTTGTGAGACTTAAACCCTGCACCTTGCGTTTGTAAGGCAAACACCTTAACCATTAGGCCACCCTCCCAATCTCAATGTTCTATTGTTCTTAAATGTAAAGCTCGGCTTGGTCCCAATTATGTCTTGTAGGCTAGCAATCGTGGAGAGAATGCCCCAGTTCTTAGTCCAACATCGCATACTACATTAATGTTGCTTGCAAACGTAAGCGGCATCCTGAGTATCTTATCTGAATCTCTATGTTTATGTGTAACCACCTCTAGGTCTGTAACTTGTTCATCCACCTCATTTGTGGTGTGTGCGTCAAAATAGGGTTTACATCTACCTGCTCTATTACTCCATCCATCTTTAATACATATATCAATGATTTTTGCACCATAGCCCCTATCTAAAAATTCTGATTTAAGCTGAGATAGTGCTGTCTGTAATTCATCATCATCATTAAACAGTCACATGATCCTGTATACTTGGCCTTTAACAATGTTAGCCTTAGTGTGGTTAGGATGCATACTAGTGTTGTGTAGGAATGTATTCTTCCTGACCTGTTTTCTAAATAAACTAGTTTTAATGTGGTTCAGGTCATCTCTCCTCACTTTAAGGTCTAAGAAATCAATCTCAATACTAAAATATTTAGACATTAAATTAAGAAATGCAGTGGTATTATTGAGATAGGTAAAAAATGCATTCAACTCTATCTCTGAACCATTCCATAGCAAAAAAATATCATCCACAAATCTGACGTACCAATCTATAAATCTACCGTACATGTTGTTATTCAATATGTTAGTACGTTCCCACTGAACCAAAGAAAGGCTGGCATAGCTATTGGCACAGGCTGTGCCCATAGCCACACCAACCCTCTGTAAGTACTTTTGTTGTTGAAATAGGAAAACATTGTTGTTCAGCACTATGTCTGGCAAACTCCAAATAATATCATATTTATTCTTGTTAAAGTCAACATTATGTAGTAGTTCCCTGAGACTAGTAAAAGTGTTATCGACAAGGTCTCCTTTCTTATTTTTGATTTGTTAATCATGGGCATGATTAATGAAGAGTTATTTGAGTATTTTTCGGTCAGTAATCCTACCATCCCTGAGATTTAAGGACTTCCTAAGATACATAAGAATTTGCTAGTTCAACCTATGTGTCCTATAGTCTTAGGTAAGGGAGAGGTTACTGAACTGTTATCCATCTATATTGAGAAGAGTTTACATCCACTTTTAACTAAATGTGAGAGTGTATTGAAGGACTCCAAAGTGTTTTTGGAAATGCTCAAACTGAAATGGATGGAGACAAACCGCTGTAGTTTTCTAGTAACGATGGACATAGAATCATTGTTCACTGTGATCCCCAATGAATGGGGGATTGAGAGTATAAGGGAACTACTACATAATGTTGACTTTCACAAGAATAAATGTGATCTTATTTGTAGTTTGCTAGACATAGTGCTGAACAACAATGTTTTCCTATTTCAACAACAAAAGTACCTACAGAGGGTTGGCGTGGCTATGGGCACGGCCTGTGCCAATAGCTATGCCAACCTTTCTTTGGTTCAATGGGAACATACTAACATATTGACTAACAACACGTACGGTAGATTTATAGATTGGTACGTCAGATTTGTGGATGATATTTTTTTGCTATGGAATGGTTCAGAGATAGAGTTGAATGAATTTTTTACTTATCTCAATAATACCACTGCATTTATTAATTTCACGTCTAAATATTCTAGTATTGAGATTGATTTCTTAGATGTTAAAGTGAGGAGAGACTACCTGAACCACATTAAAACTAGTTTATTTAGGAAACCAGTTAGGAAGAATACATTCCTATACAACACTAGTATGCATCCTAACCACACTAAGGCTAACATTATTAAAGGCCAAGTATATAGGATCATGCGACTGTTTAATGATGATAATGAATTACAGACAGCACTATCTCAGCTTAAATCAGAAATTTTAGATAGGGGCTATGATGCAAAAATCATTGATAGATGTATTAAAGATGGATGGAGTAATAGGGCAGGTAGATGTAGACCCTATTTTGATGCACACACCACAAATGAGGTGGATGAACAAGTTACAGACCTAGAGGTGGTTACACATAAACATAGAGATACAGATGATATACTCAGGATGCCACTAATGTTTGCAAGCAACATT
The DNA here is from genome assembly GCF_019279795.1 of Protopterus annectens. Taxonomy (NCBI): domain Eukaryota; kingdom Metazoa; phylum Chordata; order Ceratodontiformes; family Protopteridae; genus Protopterus; species Protopterus annectens. Next base: position 868,503,334 of record NC_056745.1, on the reverse strand, counting down.
AATGTAGTATGCAATGTTGTGACTAAGAACTGGGGCATTATTAATTTTTACCTGTGTTTACAGATACAGGTGCTTCGGCACCTGTCAGCAGCTTATTCTGTTGGCAATACATATTATGGGTGGGGTTGTTACAGTCCATACTCCACGGTGAGGGGTGTTCCCATTCACATTTGACTATTTCCTGTATTCAGTCATACAGGGATTATTAGTTTGGACATGAAGTGACTACAGGTATGCAGTTGTACATTAAACAAATGTGAAGGGTTGTTACTGTAAATATGTACGGATCTCTGTAATACGCTGTTGTCTTCTGGCAAAGCAGTAGATAATTATTAAAGACTGAAGTAGGAACGTGATGACAGACAGTTGGGTTTCAGACTTCATATTCTTCAGGACATTAATGCCAATGTGCAAACTGTTATACTATCAAATTTCTATGTTTCTAAGAGCTATCTTTACAAATTGTCCCTACATTTGGGCCTTTGTCTCACTTTTATTCATGGCTCTGTCCAGATATCTTGCTCACACAGGTTGACAGATATGGCCGGTCACGCCTGCACACATTAAGTGTCCCTCACACTTGATCAGGGTTATCCTGTTTACGTCAGTGTCTTCATCACACTTATGCCGTTTGCCACTATGCAAATGTGTGCAATATATTCTTTTGCCTATTTGTGTCGGGACACGTGCGTCACGGGCAGGTGTTTTATCCTGGGTAGTAGGTTATGCATGACCACGTAGGGCTGGACAGTGTCATGGACCTCTACTGCACATTCTGACTTGTGTCCAGATATCTACAAGATTGGACATCATGTCTTCATACCCATTCTACTATTTACACAGGTTACTTATCCCATGAGGGATATCCCAAAAATTTGACATGACCAAAACAAGACAGATTCCGAAGATTTTTCTGGCATTATGAAAATGTGCAGGGGGTTTTACATGCAAGGGATACATGGTTTGCAATCCTAAAACTGCCTAGGGTGACACTACCTACTACATATGCGTAGGGGTCACTATGTGTAGCTGTGTCTGCAACGAACCAGTAGGCCAAGTACGGCTGGATTTGGTGGACGTTCTGGTATGGGAGTGGGTTGTGTGATGTGGAGGGGATGCTGGGTAGGCCATTATGCATCCAGGTGTGTTGCATTTGTTATGGCCAGTTCCATCAGGACCAATCTGTGGGTATGTGATGGTGACATATCTATACATTTGTATCGCACATTTCCATATTCATATGTTTGTGGGATTGTGTTCTACACTATGGCCAGTCTGCTTGTCTTGCAGCTGTTTCTACATGTGTTTGTGTTTCTTTCAGCTTCACCCGCTGCTCCCTCATACACCTCCGGTTCACCTTTTCTGCATACGACACAGTATCGCCTTGGAGGATTTTACCATTACCCATCCACCCCACACACACACATTCCTCACACCCCATAGATCACTACTTTGGTTGTTGGCCCATGACACGGCCAGAGTAACACATTGAATACCCTACATGTGTCAGGTACCTTTATGGTTGTGTGGACTACCCTGCCATGTTTGCTTTCCACATGCTATACCTCACGCACATAGGTATGCGCCCATACTTAATTACTTTATTACTTTCATTACTTGGTTGGTATACCCGGGTACTACCTGTTCGACTGTGTCACATACAAGTTCGGATTGTACCGCTGACTTCCGGATTTTGCCAGCCTGTTGTACTCATTGGTAGGATGGCACCTTTTCCTATGTCCAAGCTATTCCTTACACATATCCGACTGTTGTGGACAATGCCTCCCCACAGTCGACGGTAGGGTTTCCACCTTTTCAATTGGCCACAGTGGGACATTTGCGGTGAACACATCACATTTTACAGGCCGACACATACCCACGGTCAGTTTGGCAGATAGAACATACAATTCTTGCCTGTATATAAGCTTATTCTTGTAGCATTTTAGTGGCTTATTCTGTTTCTTATGACATTTATGTAATATACGTACAGAGAAACTGTTTAATGCAACTATTACATAACATCTAAGGAATAATTTTGTCCTATAATCTCTGGACATTTGCCATTTTTACAAGTTTTTGTCAGGACACATCTGCCCACAGAGGGACTGTTGCTTGCAAAGTGGGACAGGTGGTAATCTTAGTCGACTGTACGGATCATACTGTTCCTTTTGGCCTACATGTGTCCTTATTGTTGTAGCTGTTTATATGCTCCTTCTGTTTCGTTTACATGTGTATTCTATTTCCTATCACATTTGGTATGTGAAATACGGACATACCTTTTGTATGTGACTGTTACATGCCTTGTGGGATATGATTCGGACATACGGTCGCTAAATATATCTACATTTCTCCTCATGTATTTTGTTATTGACTCATTTGCCCAGCTATGTACCCTCCCTCACATTATGGGTCAGCTGGTGACCCTCTCCATTGGGCTGGACGTACCTACTGGTGGCGCGCTAACATATGATGTGTTTCACTTCCACATGGTATAGCTATCTACACTACGTTGGACTACGGGCACACGGTTTTCCATGTCATTTGTTCAAGGGTTAGGGACCCGTTATTCCCTACCATGCATTTGTGTTTGCTTCTTCATTTTCTGTTCGCAGGAACTATCATGCATGCTTTGCATACGTTTTAGTATCCACAGACACTGGTAGGTGCGATTACTATTGCAGGCAGAATATAATATTCAGCAGTTTAGGTTGCTCATCGACAGCCGACATTGACACGCCTCCGTGCGCAACTTCGATACGCCCCATGCACTTGCCCACGTTTCCTATGCATGTGGCTGTGGTGGCTGCACGCCATTGTTAATATGCCTATGGTGCTACTACTCCATATATACTCCGCATGGCTGGTGCAAGCCTTACACCGGCCTTGTGCCGAGCTTCATGAATCCCGGGGAGTATCCAACACATGGCAAGCAGAAACAGGCCTCAGCAAAGGGCAATCACAAGAATTCCAAAGAAGGTGCTGAGTTTTCTAGAAAGTTCTAGCAGAAGTGCAAGCTCCACCACCATCTCAGTGACATACAAGCATGAGTCAGCAAAACCCAACTCTAGCTTTATTGTTAACTGTCAAAATTGTGGTGCAAACCATGAGTCTAAAAGAGAGAAGTGTTTAGCATATGATCAGCAGTGCCATAAGTGTAAGAAATGGAACCACTTTCAAAAGTTTTGCAAGTCAAGTAAGCCTCACATAGTTGTAAGGAAAGGTCGTACAAGAAAACAAGTTGATCAAGTAAAGCCAAAACCTTCAGCTTTCTACATGGATGGTGTATCAGTGCTGGAAGAAAGAGTTGACTCAGTAAACTTACTGACAAGCAGTGAAGTGTTTTGCACAGTTCGGATCAATGGGAAATCCAACAGCTCAAAGTAGACACTGGATCAAAGTGCAATGTTATATCAGCAGATAAATTTGCAAAAGTGAGACCCAATGAACAACTCAATGTAACCAGCATTGTGAGACTTGTTGCATATAGAGGTGAAGAAATTCAAGCCAAAGGTTCAGTGATACTACCATGTTATTTGGCTGAGAACTGTTACAACTTATTATTCTATGCAGTCCACTGACCAGTGCAATCTATACTAGGTCTCAAAGATAGTTTGAGAATAAATCTATTTTCATTTGTTAAAGAAGTTCATCATGCGAATGCACTTCCATTAGCCATTTTCTCAGAGTATGCTGATGTTTTCAAGAACAAGTTGGGCAAGCTTCCAGTTGTGTATTCTGTGAAATTAGACCCCGATGTCACTCCAGTGGTTAGACTATTAAGAAGAGTTCCAATAACTATGCAAGATAAAGTCAAAGCTCAATTGGACAAGATGGTGCAGCAAGGTGTGACTTGTTCAGTCACAGAACCAACTGAATGGGTGTCATCCATGGTAGCCACTCACAAGAAAGGCTCAGATGAAATCAGAATATGCACTGACCATAGAGATTTGAACAAAGCATTAAAATGGCCATATCATCCAATGCGCACAGTTGAGGAAGCTGCAGCTCTAATACCAAATGCCATTGTATTTTCTGTTTTGGATGGAAAGAGTTCATTTTGGCAAGTGATGCTGGATTGCAAGTCCTCAGTTCTAACTACTTTTAGTACCCAGTTTGGCAGATACAGATTTCTGATGATGCCATTTGGAATAAATTCTGCAAGTGAAGCCTTTCAGCCTGCAATGGAAAACATTTTTACATGTTATCCTTGTGCCATAACAGTAGATGATCTACTAGTTGGAGGCAGTGGCGAAGCAGAGCATGACAGAAAACTCAATAAAGTCCTAGACAGAGCACATGAAGTAAACTTGAAGCTCAATCCTCTGAAGTGCAAATTCAGACTTCCAGAAGTAACCTATGTAGAACATTTATTTAAAAGTACAGGCTTAAAACCTGACCCAACCAAACAAACAGCACCAGATAATGTGCAGAATTTACAACATTTTCTGGACATGGTCAACTATTTGGGCAAATTTATACCAGATTTCAGCAGGCTGATAGCACCATTAAGAGTGCTAATACAAAATAATGTTGTATAGTCATGGTTGCAACATTATCAAAAGGCGTTTGTTGACTGACCTTAAGCAGAAAATTGTGACCCCCCCCCCCCGCTACATTAAGGTACTATGATGTAAAGAAAACAGTTGTCCTATTCTGTGATGCTTCTAATTTTGGTCTTGGTGCAGTTATTCTACAAGAGGACAGACCAGTAGCCTATGCATCTAGGACACTTACTCAAACTGAAATGTATTATACTCAAATTGATAAAGAGCTTTTAGCAATAGTTTTTGCATGTTCCAAATTTCACGATTATATTTATAGTCAAACTACTGAAATTGAAATTGGTCATCAGCCTCTAGTTACAATTCTAAAGAAGCCTATGCATTCTGCTCCAGTGAGATTACAATGAATGATGCTCAAATTGCAAAAGTACAATTTCAAAATAGTCTACACTGCAGGTACATTGCTTTATCTGGCTGATACTTTATCCAGATTGCCTAGAAGTACAACAGAATAACTTGGTGCTGAAAAGTTTGACTTTGATGTAATGTCAGTGAGTAATTTTTCCACCACTAGACTTGATGAGTTGAGAGATCATACTATGACTGATCAAATTTCACAAAAGCTCAATCACTATATCAGTGTTAGATGGCCATCAAAACAATCTAGTGTATCACCTGAGGTGCAATTATACTTTCCTTACAGAGGTGAATTGTTGATGGGAGATGGTATTATTTTCAAAGGTCCTAAAATTGTTGTTCCTGCTTCATTACAGCATGAATATATCCAGATTTTGCATCGTGGCTACCCAGGTTTATTATCCACTAAGAGAAGGGACAGAGAACTAGTATTTTGGCCTTCATTATCAAAAGACATGGATGGTGTTCTTTCTTCTCGTTCGATATGTAATAGTACCAGCACACATTTGCAAAAGGAACCACTTCAGCTAAATCCAATACCTGAACTACCTTGGTCTGCTGTTGCAACTGATATCTTTGAATGGAATAATCAACACTATTTGGTATTGGGAGACTCTTTCTCAAGCTGGTTTGAGATTGATCTGCTACCAAACTTAACCTCAACAGCTGTTATCACTAAGCTTTAAACATCATTTTTCAGTTCATCAAACTTTATTCTGACAATGGTACTCAATTTATTAGTCATTTGTTTCAGAAATTTGCAAGAGAATGGGACTTTGTACATGTTACTAGTAGTCCTGAATATCCTCAATCCAATGGTCTAGCTGAACATGCAGTATAGAGTGCTAAGCAATTACTTGAAAAGTCAAAGCAAGACAATACCAATGTATTTTTGAATTTACTTAATCTCAGAAACATACCTAGTGACAATATTATTGGCTCACCTGTTCAAAGACTACTTTCCAGACAAACTAGAACTATGCTACCTATTTCATCAAGTTTGTTGAAGCCTAACTCTAAGAACAATAAAACCATCAAGGCTCAATTGTTGAAGAAGTGTAATATACAGAAATCTAGTTATGACAGATTGAGCAAATTACTTTGTTCATTGAGGGAGGGAGAGACGGTACAAATTCAGACAACAGAAAGTTTTGATCGACTAGGACATATAACAGGCATCTGTGCCAAGCAGAGATCTTATTGGGTAAACTCTGAGGGTATAGAGTATAGCAGGAATCACAGACATATTTTTCCTGTAACAGAATCATTAGCATTGCAATCACAACATTGTGTCTATGATGCAGACTCTAAATCAAAGACTGAGTCAGACATTGTTTCCAGACCAATTTGTTTTCAAAAGTCTGATTCTGTTCCAGAGACTAATTCGAACATTCCACGTCAATCATTTTGCAGAGACTGTTCCATTTGCTAAAATTAATTCCCAATGTTATGTCATATGATATGTGTTTCTAAGCCTAGTGTGAAATACACAGCAACATGGACTTGATTGTATATACATATGTACCTAGTACTGTATAATGCATGTCTCTAGATTATTTGTGATTTCTGCATGCTAAATATCTCAAGACAAATTGCACAATCTAGTTCTCAAAGAGGGAGAATGTAGGTCAGAGTGGAGCATGTGTGTGCTATGTCTTTAAGAAGCATGCGAGGCTGTGCATGCATATATAAATTCCAGACACGTGCAATCCCTAGTGCTATTTTGAAGAAGCAGCAATGTGTAAGCATGTATTATAACAGCAGTTAGTTTGTATATAAGTTACTTAGTCATAGTCAAATAAGCTTTACAGTAATGTGTCTGTACAGAATAAAGCTACTTAAACAGAACCCACAAAGACTCATTTATTCATGTACTGACACAAAAGTGACAATGTAGTTGAAGGTTGTGGTTTTGCCTCAAGCTTTCCTATCAAGCCATGTCTCTTATACCAGCCTTCTTCATACTAATTGCCAGCCCATCAGTTTTCACTCCTTTTGTGGATGAGGTGATTCCCACTCTTTGTAGGATGGTAGTGTAATTATCCCTTGTTATGCAAGTGTTTTCCATAATTGCTTATGGGGCCTTGCTGGATTAGTGACTAGTATGTTATCAGTTCATTCAAAAGGCATGCCTTATCTCTGGGTGAGGGAAGAATCATTCTTATAAACCTCACTCATTTTATATTTTATCTACTTGTATTTAAATATGTGTGCAAAGTGCACATATAAATGTGTGTGGAAGCAGCTTCATAGCTATACACACACACACACACACACACACACACACACACACACACACACACACACACACACATATGGATAGATATATATATATAGATATAGCTATAGATATAGATTTATAGATCTTTATAACTATATATCTATAACTGGGTCTACGTCACAAGACTGAACGTTCAAAAGACTGAAAACCAAACTATCTAAAACTCAAAATATACAAAATCATTTTTAATGGAGGTTGAAAGCCCCCCTGCAACCCTAGACCCCCTTCAAATTACATATACCAACTCTGAGATCACACAACAGTGGAGAAGAGGCATATTGCCATGTTCAATATTTTGAGTTTTAGATATTTTTGTTTTCAGTCTTTTAAACTTTCAATCTTATGGCATAGACCCCTATATCTATATGGGTCCCCTTCACTACACCGACATGCCACAAAGCCGACACCCAAAACACCGAGACCAAAAGACCGAAAACACACAATACCGACAACTCACAAAACCAAACACCATAACACCGACACCCAAAACACCGACACACAAAACGTAAACTACACATTAGACACAACTATATATGCACTAACCTTAACCCAAACCCTAACCGTAAGGTCCGACACTACCGCACACTTACCCTACCCGCACCCTAACCCTAACTCACTTAACCCACCCCTAAACCTAAAGTCCATCACTATCGCACACTCATCCTACCCGCACCCTAACCCTAACTCACTTAACCCGCCCTTAAGACTACAGTCCATCACTATCCCACACTTACCTTACCCGCACCCTAACCCTAGGTCTGACACTATCACACACTCACCTTTCCTGCACCCTAACCCTAAATCCCTCACTATCGCACACTTACCTGTCCGCTCCCTAACCCTAAATCCCTCACTATTGCACACTTAGCGAGTCATGCTCACACGTTGCCCATGTCCGTGTTTTGGCTGTAGGGATTTCACCTTGTCGATCATCTGCGTCGTTGGTCTTTTGGTCTCGGTGTTTTGGGTGTCAGCTTTGTGACGTGTCAGTGTAGTGAAGGGGACACATCTATATATATCTATAGCAGAAATTCTACTTTGCTCACTTACATTTAGTAAGGCAATTTTCATTCTAACCCAGAGTGTTCATTGGCATTTAATACTTAAAGGCTCAAAGGTATTGTCTAGATAACTGATTTCTGAGGATCTTAAGAAGCCTAGCCTTACAGTCCCATTTTCTAGCATTTATATTTTGTGTATAAATAACCCAGACAGTAAGGTCATTTTCTTATTTCACCTACTCTTTTGAGACATGGGTGCAAAAACCGGTGTGATTTTTTTTCCAGCAAGGAATCTGGTTTACATTAAATAGAATAAGAGAAGAACTTCATTTTATGTGAAGGAGAAGTGAGTTCCATAGAAGCCTAATTTTCTGTGCTACATTCCTGTCCTTCCAGCATGTCCTGTTCTTATTGCAAAGAAACTGAAGGAGAGGATGAACTTTTAGGACACAATCAATCTGATAGATATAATTCTGATACTAACCCCAAAAAATGTGGGAGCTGTAACCAATGCAGCTACATTATGGACACCCCCAATATCACTTTGGATTGTTACAGAAGCAATAAGATCAATTTAGTTAAAGGGTACTGTCACACTAAGGGGGTGAGTTACCTAGCAAAGTGCACCAATTGTTCCACTTGTTATGTCAGAAAGACTGAACGAGCCTTATGGAAAAGGATGTATGAACATAACTACAATATAAAAAACAAAAACAGTAACAATGCATTGTATAAAATTCTGTGGCATGCCAAGGATTTATGAAATGTGTATTCGGCATCCTAGAGAACACTCCTATTGATGAAAGGGGAGGAAACTGGGAAAACATTTTTAAAATATAAACAGTTAAAATGGTAAGTTAAATGCTGCCAACTTCCAAGGACTCAATGAACATATTTCCATAACACCTGCATTGAAGATGGAGTGAGGTAGTTTAAAAATTGTCACATTTTATATATTTTTATAAGTTTTTTTATACGTTTATCAGATTTTTTACAAGCTTTTTTTTAAAGTTGTTTCTCAAGCTTTATGTAAGATTTTAAGATTGTTATAAGACTTCAGTATGAAGAATCACTATTGGTATGACAAACATACAATTATTTTACATATTTGTTTCATTTACTACTTATGTGAGTGGAAGGTAATGATTTATTTGCTAGGCAACTGAATGACCATTGATATCACATTACATCCTATGCTTTTACCAGTTTTCCATGGGCACTAAATTGTGATTGGTTCCTTAATGTCACATGCCAACTGAACAATGTTACATAACAACTGTATTATGCAATGGATAACTAGTTCTGATGAAGTCCTACCTATAAGGATAAAAGTGCCTAACCTTTATGTTTGAAAGATATGTTTCTTGAACAAATTAAAACTATACTTTTTGTTTTAATACACTCCTTGATGGCCCTGTTTCTTAACATTGACTGAGTGATTTACAAAGACTGGAAGAACACTACATTTTGGTTTTATTTGGTTGTTACTTGATTTTTTTTCTGCACGGACACATGCTACTTCCTGTGGCTAGAGAACTGTGCCTTACCCCCAAGATTATGCTGCACTGTACTTGTACATGATAATTTGTAACATGTCCTAGTAGATGCAAATAAATTATTTTATTTGGAATCTTTGTCAACATCACTAGGATCAAGAAGGGAATGAAATCAGGAAAAGCACTGAAGTAGGCCATCTCAGGTAAAGGGAAATTACTGGGTGCTCAAGGGCTAGAAAAAACAATTCCAGAAGAAATGACAAGGTTAATGATATAAGCTACTGGCTTAAAATGGTGAGTGGAAGCATTTTCAGAAAGGTTGGATGCAAGTCAAAGTGGAACTGTCAATTCATGACCTCATTTTCTTTGAAGTTCTTATTTTTTATTTGTGTGAGGCAGATACAAAATAAAACAGTTGTTGAACTGGAAATCTGAAAAAGTAGACAGACCGCTGGCTAGGAATATTAGTAATGCAATCCAGCAACCTTACTATTTTAGAAATATGGGCCCTTAGCAATCCAACCCAAAATAAGTCTGAGAAAGTTAAGGAATTTTCTGATCCAGCTGCTAAAACTATTTCAAAGACTGCAGCCCTGTCAAATTCATTGACTGTCCTCCAAAATAACTTTGGTCGATACTTATCAGTAATTGTTTATTCCTAAGAAGAGCAGACTTAGCCATGTTCCACCTTTAGTTACCTTTGTTGCTATGGGAATAATTTATCCTCAACTAAAGTGATATCATCTCTAGATTTGCAGTGCATATTCCACATCTTTTTTCAAACCCAAATAATGTACTCAAACTCTACAAGTATGATAAGCCTTATTTTACATAAACTAACATATTTTTTTGTGGTTTAAAAGAAAACAATACAAAGAAATCACAAAGAAAATAAGTAAAATGTGAATATGGATGCACCTGCAGCATTATTGTTTAGGAATAGTGGCTGTTAATGTGCTGTACCTTAAATGAGAGTAGGCCTTGTGGTTTTATTAATCATTTATGTACATTAATAACATAATTTATAACTAGAGAGCCTTTTCTTGTTAGAGTATCTCCATTTCAGATCAAAATAATCTAATATAAAGGAGTTATTCTTTTTGCAGAACTTGGGGGATAATTCAATGATTTCCTCCATCAGTTTAATCAAGGTATGTGGAGGTATACAGATGACTCTCATAGACATAGTATTACAAATATATAAAATATCAATATATGATTATCTGCTTGAAACAGTCTTTACGTTTTTTCTTTTTTTTTAAAGATTAGAAGTGTAAGCAAATGAAGGTATGTGACATAAGGTATGATGTAAGAGTTAGACATATTTCATGAGGTAAATTAGTAAATCAAATGAACGACTGAAAGAAAAGATAAGTTTAGAGCAGTTAATACATAAAGAAGTATGTTATAGTAATGCTGGAATGTAGTAATATAAATGAGTATCTAAGGAAATGGAACAGTTTGCAGTTATATAGGGTATGCAAAAATTACAGGCATTCATATCATCTCCCTTTCATGTTCATATCATTCTTCCAGTTCCTCTAGAGTTTCTTGACTCTAGATATGATGCACCACATATTTAACATTAACAAGAAGTATGGATGTTAAAAAAATACAGAATATTTTCCTGGCAATTTTAAGAGGAAGCCAATGTAATGAAAAAAAAAAAAAAGATTAACAACACTAATATGATATGCAGTAAGGGGAGTGACTAAGGTGGACTATTGTTGGCATTAAACTAAATGCAACAGCAGCGTAAATATCTTGCACATATGTGTGTGTGTGTGTGTGTGTGTGTGTGTGTGTGTGTGTGTGTGTGTGTGTGTGCGTGCGTGTGTGTGTGTGTCTGTGTGTGTTTGTGTGTGTGTGTGTGTGTGTGTGTGTGTGTGTGTGTGTGTGTGTGTGTATGTGTGTGTGCTGGGGGGTGTCTATATCCATTGTAACCTCTGATGTGAGGTTTGCCCTCCATTTGCCAATATCTGAATATGCTAAATCTAAGGTCACATCAACTCAGATGAAAGGGAATAAATGTATTTATATTTTTCCAGGTTAAGTGACCCATTATTTAGTGTACGAATATATCAAAGGTGGGGAAGGACCCCATATTAGGAGTGCAAGGAGTACATACAGACACAACAAGAATACATACCATATAATAATGGATATAATGAAATTTCAGATTATTTATAGAATCCCAGTATATGTGAAGAACTTAAAAGAGTTTAAGAGTTACCTTAAGGAACCTTTGAATGATAATGGTCAGGCTAATGAAGTTATACTATGGGACTCCTTAAAAGTGCATATTAAAGACAGAATGGGAAGATGGGCTATTAATAAAATGAGATAATGTAATAAAGAGTTGTTAGAAATACAACATGAACTACATAAAGCAAGTCTTGAACAAAAAACAAACAAATTAGATACTACTGAAGTCATTGAAAAATAATGACAACATATCAAACTGTTTTAAAGCATAAAGTGGAGATAGCTTTAGAAAAAATAAAATTGCATAGTTATGTGATGACGTCAAGAAACCTACATAGATTAGCTAACAGAAATAAGATGTTAAGCAAAAAAGGTGCAAATCAATATCTGACATCCTCACACTAATAAGCTTATTTCATATATAAAATAAATGCTTAATATTAAAAAAAAATCCATGAGGATCTTAATAAAGATAAAAAATAATAATCATTATGACTATAAAACTGACAATTATTTAAAGAAAAATGTTACTTAATGGCTAGCAGTTATCTCAGTTGAATAAACCTATTAGCCTGATAGACATTAAAGAAGCTTTAAAAAAGGTAAAAAGGGTAAAGCCCAGATGTTAGATGGTTTAAGTATGGAATTACATAGCCTATTTCCATTAAATGTTTTAGAATTACTGAGTGACATTTTTAGGATAATTCAGAGTGACGAGATAATTCCTCTCTCATGGAAAATTTCTGTAATCTCACCTATACTTAAACAAGTACAGTATAATACGCTAGTTTCCTCATATAGACCAATTTCATTGTTAAATGTAAACTATGAACTATGTACTTCTATTTTTACCACAAGATTAAGAGATATAGTAGATAAATTAATTAACAATGATCAAAAAGGATTTACAGTCAAGAGATTAACGTGATATGATAAAAAGGGTGGCAACTATCTTAAAGTTAGTAAAAGCAATGAACAAGAAATTGGCCTAATTAGCTTTGATATCAAGAGAGCTTTTGATTCTGTATATTGGAACTACTTTTTTAAAAATTTACAAGTGTTTATATTTCCAGAACAGTTTATTATAATATTTAAAAACCTATACTGAGGGTACAAAGCATATGTTTAAATTGGACATTACATTTCTCAAGGATTCACTTTAAGCAAAGGGATAAAACAAGGGTTCCACTTGTCTCCTTTACTATTTGTGTTAGTTATTGATCCCTTAGCTAATAGTATAAGAAGCAATAAAAAAGTTGATGGATTCTCAATTAATAGAGATGCAGGTGATATTTTACTAATTATAGGAGATGTTATTTAATTGAAGAAATAGAAAATGAAATTGAAATGTTTCAAGAAGTATTGCTGCTGAAATTTAATAACAATAAAACTGAAACTTTAGAGTTAAATCAATTACTAGATAGTAGATAAAGATAAATATAAATATTTAGGAATAAAAATATATCAAGATGTGAACAAGATTATTAATAATAATTTTGAAAAAGTAATTGAAGAAGTGGTACTTCTTATTAAAAATGGAGTGAATGTTTCTTTACTTTTGAGGATAGGTTGATACTTATTAAAATGATTATATTACCCAAGATTATATATATATATATATATATATTGCATTCAATAGCTTTAGAAATTGGAAAAAAAATGTTAACTTCATTCTTTTGGTATACTAAAAAGTCAAGAATTGCTTATAGAAATCAAATAAGCTAATGGGAGAATGCTGGTATTAGCTTCCCAGATGTACAATCTTATTCTGTTGCTGCAAATTATAACTCTGTTAAACTCTGGATAGATTCAACTTACGCTAGTTAATGGAAAACCATCCAGAAGCAGATTATACTAAATTATTCTATATTTATTAAAGATGATAGACTAGAAATATACAATAATCCTTTCATTTGGTTAACAAAATTTACCTTAGAAGGAAATTCATTTCAATCTTTAGACTCTGCATATATGAAAGCAAGTCTTAAAAGAATTAAGAAATATGTTTTTAAAGCTCCATTAATATCAAAATAGAAATGTTTGTGCTTTCCCATTGCACATACTTCTAGATTTAAGGAAACTCAGAACCAGGTCAAAATGAATTTACTAAATAGGAATGGATTAGTATTATGGTCTGATTGCTTTGGAAAAGGAAACGCTAAGTCCCCACAATTCTTAATGAAAGAATATCATTTGGATGAATCTGCTAACCCATTAATATTATCCATCAGTAAGAAATTAAATGAGTTTGTGGATAACGAGTGAAAAAGAACAGAACAACGTTCCCCATTATATGAATATACAAATGCTGTTATTGAAGGTAGATTTACCTACAAAGCTATATAACTTAACTGTAAATAATAATTTCAATGCAAAATTTTGGAACTTTTTAGATAGCAGTGGATTGAGTGACTCAATAGAGAGTAAGAATAGAACTTTGCAACTTAAATCAGTTAGTCAAGATTCTTCAGGTTTATACTGGGAAGCTTTTCTGTTGATATATATATATATATATATATATATATATATATATATATATATATGTTTGTTACTTCCTATAAAATCTCTAGGTTTAATAAAATGGATTCTTCCAATTGTTGGAGTTGTAGTAAAGATGTAAAATCTGACTGGACACACATGTTTATGGATTGTGAAATATTTAATGTATATTGGGAGGTGATGAATATGCCTGTTACGGTATTATGGTCTGATAATTATTTAACTTGATCAGTAATGCTAATGAATGTTCCACTTCCTGTACCTGTAAAAGCCAAAGAAGAGAAAATGTTTTGGGCTGTTTTGGAAGTTGCTAGAAAAGTTATTACAAAAAATTGAAAATCAAACTCAGTTTCTACATTCAAAGAATGTTTAAATTTAACAGCAATACTATGTAAAACTGAAAAAGAAGTGATCAGAATAAGGTCTACAAATCATACTAAAACTTTTAGTGGTTGTGATTAAGTTGAAAATGTTGATATTGAAATACCAAGATTGTGTTAATTATATACGATTACCTTGATGAGTCAATGTATTAATTTCATTGTATAACAATATGTGATGCTGGATTTCTTCCTTTCTATGTATATATTGTAAACATGTTAAATTAATTTAAAATTTTCTCAAAAAACAGAATGCTTACTAATATTGTTTACTAGCACATGAATGTTTTTGATCTGATGATGAGGCAGGACATCATGGTTGATAGCTAGGTTGTTGGCAAGTTTATTACTAGTAACTTGAAACATACATATTCAGAAACCTGCTATATAATGATGTTGGTAGGCAAGCTTTCCACAAGTAAAAGGTGAAGGGGACAGGCAGATAGTCAACGATGATGAGTGTTTTATTTATTTAGTTAGTTATTTACTTATTTACTTATTTTAATTTAGAAATGCAACCTTTAACTAAGCATAAGGGAAATAGGTAGCTGTAAGGAGAATAACATAAATTAACTTCTACACTCTGAAAAAAATGTAACTAAAATGTAAAATAAGAGCCTCCTGTAAAATGCCAAATGCAATTAAATCAGCCGTCCACATTATTTGCAAATTATATAGAAGCATTAATGGAGAAAGAAAGAAAGAGAGATCCCTACACATAACTAAAAAAAAGTTCAAATCCAGCTAATATAATCCCTTGCAATGTCTTTACAAAACAGAGAAGAGCCCCATATGTCAGCTTTAAGAAATGTTGTTTGCTACAACTCGATATGCATTACTTAATAACTTCTTTGATCTGTGTAATAAGAAGGTCTCAGTAATGACTTAACTGTGAGAAATCTCATTCCTTATGAATCCCACAAATGAAATTAGCCACTGATCTACCAAATAATGCTATGCAGTTCAATTTGTTAAGCTCAGAATAATGGCATGTAGCTAATCAACAGTGCAGAGAGTAGTGGAGAGATTTAAAACATTAAAGATGACTGGCCTTATACAGACATTAAAGTGGAGAAATAGTGCATATGTTGAATATGGATTTCATTGACAAAGCAGCAGATATGTTGGCCAAATTTAAATTACTTTGGTCTACTGGCTGTTGGGTGTGGTTTCCTTTTGCAGACAATCCCTGGTAAGCATTGTTTAAAATGAGAGCCAGAAGGAATTTGTTAAATTCAAAGGTGTCTATGGAGCAATCTAGGAGCCACTTCCAAATATTCAAGTGAGTCAATACTAAGTCTCACCTCTAGTCTGTCCATCCATCCATCCATCCATCCATCCATCCATCCATCCATCCTTCCATCCTCCACCCCTTTTTCCAATTTTTTGCACATAGGGCCATGGTATCACTTCAACAGTCACAGTCATCTTGAGCCAAGGCTTACACTGCCAGGTGGCTAGCCCTGCCACAGTACTTAATTTGCACCACTCACACACACACATTCTCACCTATATCCAGTTTAGAATGTCCAGTCCACTTACTGCATATATTTGGAAGGTGGGAGGAAACTGGAGCACCCATAGGAAACACACATGACTGCAGGGAGCACATGCAGACGCCACACAGAAGACAGCCCAGCTGAGAATCGAACCGGAGAACCTCTTGCTGTGAGTTGCCATCATAAACACATACAAGTTAAAATATGGACTCTATGTAGCTGTAGAAATAAGCTTGTAGGGAAGCACTTCTTCAAAGTAGTCCAGTTCATTTAACCAGCAACATAAAGTACTTACAAGTTGTTGTTTCACATTAGTAGTAGACAGGAGTCTACTTAACAATAAAATCATAAATATGCGGATATCCTTACTCTTAGTAGCCTGAATTATCACCTGATGAGTCTCCATAAAGTAGGAAAGAGTCCCTTAACTTGTTAAGAAATCATCACTGCAGTTTGATCAGTTTGTTGTTTTGTGACATTGCAAGTTTAGTATCACAACTTAAATGAAAACAGCCCTTTTCCTGATAAGGTTTAGTGATAAAAAATCAGAAGATAATGCTGACTACTTCAAATATTAAGTTCACAATTGGGTTCACAGTTCATCAGTAATCTGGACAGATGTGGGGAACATCTTGAGAGATATCTATTTACTGTAACATATGAGGAAAGGAATATCTTTATTAGATGATGAGTAAAAAATGGAAGGGTAAAAAATTAAGTGTTTGGCTGCAGTGCTGATTATAGCTAGCATTAGAATGCAAATCTTTTAAAAATCTACCATTGGTATAGAATTATGGTGTTTTAATCTTCCGAAATAATAATCTGTACATCCTAGTAAAACCATGTTATTAACATTGAATATATAGCCAGAGTTTTAACTATATTCTAAACAAAATAGTTGGGGAAACAATCTATTGATGCTGGGAAAGTAAATGTATATATTATGCACAAATACTGAAACCTATGACCAGTAGCAGTAGAGCTTTTTTATGTAACAGAAAATTCAAAATAGTAATTATTCTGATATGAAAAACATGTAAGGGTAACTAACAGATAAATCTGTGGCAGCACATATCTCATTACTGAAGAGATGCTAAGAAAGATAGAAGTGCTGACATTTGCTCTTATACCCTGATATGGAGAGCAGATAATTGCATGCATGTGCAGAAACATGGTTTTTGATTGTTTGTGCAAAATACCTTGTGTGACTATTTATACCTATCAAGGGACTATCCTCCCTTTGTCAAGTTTTCATCCTTTCTATCTGATTTATAATGAACTTTTAGAACTAAATCATCAAAATCATACAGTAATGCCATCTCACACCATCTAAACATAACAAAAAAA
The DNA here is from genome assembly GCF_019279795.1 of Protopterus annectens. Classification (NCBI taxonomy): domain Eukaryota; kingdom Metazoa; phylum Chordata; order Ceratodontiformes; family Protopteridae; genus Protopterus; species Protopterus annectens. Next base: position 868,485,707 of record NC_056745.1, on the reverse strand, counting down.
AATCACACAGCAGTCAAAACTCAATTTTCAGGTGGCTTTCGTCTTGATGTTCCCCTGTTATAATATATACCTGGAGAGACAGATATATCTCACAGAGGATTCTGTTGCTCTGAAAAAGGTCCCATGTACATAAAACAAAGTTCATCCCTGTCCATATTCAAGCAGAACTTGGATTTATGGCTGGAAAACAGAAAGTTAATGCAGGGACTGCCCACTGTACTACTAGGGGACAGAGGCAACTCATAAATGATTTGTCCCTTGCATGGGTCCCCTGAAATTATCTGATATGATCCAGGTTATTGTGATTAGGGAAAATATAAAATTATTGACCATAGGATTAGTAAAGCTAATCTCTAAACAAATGGGATAGATTAATTCAAGGACAAAAAGTGGAACTGGGTATGTTTAAAATGGTCTACTAGGGCAGTTAGCCTAGCACTTACCTATGAACCTGCAATGGCCGAACCCCATACTGTCAACATATACCTAATTATATCTTTATATATATATATATATATATATATATATATATATATATATATATATATATATGTGTGTGTGTGTGTGTGTGTGTGTGTGTGTGTGTGTGTGTGTGTGTGTGTGTATGGCTCTACTTTCAGTCACTGACAACTCATTTCACTGAATTTCAATTCACCCTCAAAAAATTGTGTGTATGTATGCTCTTGCCCCAGTTTTGTGAGATCTCAGAAACAGTATATCTAATTTGTAGGGTATATAAGAAGGTGTGGTCTGCTTGACCTTCTGCAAAAAAAAAATGTTGTCCTTATTTATTTTTCGTAGTTTAAAATTTTGGATGCACTTGGGTTATTGCTTGATGCATGAGTAGTGGTATTCCAATGTTCACAAAGTTGTTTTGTGGTTGATATTTTGATGGTCGACAATGTATATATATATATATATATATATATATATATATATATATATACAGTATATATATATATATATATGTGTGTGTGTGTGTGTGTGTGTGTGTGTGTGTGTGTGTGTGTGTGTATGTGTGTGTGTATGCATAGATATAGACAGATATAGATAGATGATTTACCTTCAGCTAAAATGTATGTTGATATTCTTAATGTCGAACACCAAAACTTTTACAACCTACTACGCATATGCTAAGGAAAAAACTCAGTGCATCCAACTTTCTACATTTATATATATATATATATATATATATATATATATATATATATATTTATCAATATATATATATATATATATATATATATATATATAAATATATATATATATATATATATATATATATATATATATATATATATATATATATATATATGGGTCTACTTCATATGATCGAAAGACCATTTGACCTAAACCCATTTGATCGAAAATTCATTTGATCAAAAACTAGTATTCAAGGCAAATAACAGGGATTTGTCCCCCTCCCCAATGTTGTGCAACCCTGGAGTTGGTATATATAGTTAGGGGGGGTTTGGGTGGCACAGCCCCTCCACATTGGGGGGGTGTGGGGGGTGAAGCCTGCCACATATTTTCATTTAAAATCTGTACTTTTTGTTTTATTTTCTTCTTTTAGGGGAAACTGGGTGTGGGGCTCCACCCTCACACCACCCCAATGTGGGGGGCTGCACCCCCTAACTATATATACCAACTCCAGGGTAGTATGACATTGGGGAGGGGGAGAAATCCCAGTTTTATGCCTTGAATACTGGTTTTTGATCAAATGAACTTTCGATCAAATGGATTTAGGTCAAGTAGTCTTTCGATCTTATAAAGTAGACCAATATATATAGCTATAGATAGATATAGATAGATGATTTACCATCAGCTAAAATGTATGTTGACATCCTTAATGTCGGGAAACAAAACTTTTACAACCTACTACATATATTCTGAGGAAAAAATTCAGTGTATGCAACTTTAAAACATTTTTTGCTGGAGGCAAGCCCCTTGCATCCCCCCACACCACTTAGTAATTATATATACTAACTATGAGATTGCACAACCCCAGGTGAATGGGAAGATTCCCATACATGGGGATTGTCAATTTTGCAGACTTCTAGACTATGTATATAATCAACAAAATGGGGGTCAATTAAACAGTTGTTGACCAAACCCCTTTTGACCAAACCAATGGAAACCAGATAGATAGATATGGATATAGATATAGGTATACACACTACCGGCCAATAGCTATACTATCCCTTTAAGCAAAACTCCTTAAAAAGTGTGTACATTTCCAAATGTTAGACTACATACATACACACAAACTCCTGTCAAACACTTAGCCCGGCTTTCGCCCCTTCCATAGTACCACCACTGCCTTACTGTCCTTCACCAATGCAGTAAACACTCATAGAAACAATGGCAAATTTGTTTCTGACACCTTTCCTGGCCTGTCAAGGGCCTTTGATATGGTTAGACATGACATTCTTATCAAAGAACTATCTGAATTAGCACTTTCTCAATTCTCCATAGCCTGGTTCCAAAACTGCCTAACTGGCCATCAACAAGCAGTTCTGTGGAAACTAGAATGCTCACCCCTTCTTCCAGTCACTCTTGTTGTTCCCCAGGATTTCATATTAGGCCCATTACTTTTCACCCTCTGCACCAACAAGCTCTATTCCTCAACTCCCAATGCCTCTTTCATACAGTATGCAGATGATTCTACAATAATTTGTGCAGCTTCCTCTCTACAGGAATTTCACATATTAACAGAGGAATCTTTCCTCTCTATTGAATCATGGCTATCCAATATCCAACTTATCCTAATCCCTGCTAAAACCAAATTCCTACTGTTTAAACCTACTAGAGCTACCTCATCAACTACCACCATTCATATAATATCCAGCAACAAAACAACTATCTCCCTCACAGAACATACCAAACTCCTTGGTGTAGAGATTGATAACAATCTAAGAGATGATATTCACATTTGGGGGTTGGGAGAGTGGCCTAATGGTTAAGGTGCTTGCCTTACAAACACAAGGTGCAGGATTTGAGTCTCACAAGGGATAATTGGCTAGGCCTAAAATGGCTCGCAAGGGCAGTTAGCCTCGTACTAACCTTTGAACCTATGAACATCTTGTAGGCCATCAAGAAAGTCCACAAAAAACTAACTACCCTCTACAGAAATAAACAATTCCTTACCCAACAAATGAAGGCAACCATAGCCCACATTCACCTTGTTGCCACCCTCCTCTATGCCTCCCCTATTCTTACCAGCCATCGAAAATCAGACCTAGCAAAACTTGACTCCTGCTACAACAAAATTGCCAGATTCGCCTGAGACTCTCCTTTTAGATCTCACCATTGCCCATCCCTGAAGCAGCTCAACTGGTTTGAACTTCCCCAACTGTTCCACTACTATCAGCTTTCTCTGGCACATAAAATGCTGTATCAACCCAGAACAAAATCCTGCATTACAAAACCTACTTCTCCCCCACAGCAATAACAGGACTCTTGAGATCCAGTAACAAATTTATGCTCACTGTTACTAAATCTAATAATACAGCAGGGTCTCACTATTCTCAAATTATGTAACTAAAATCTGGAACAAACTACCCAGTCATATATCTTCTACCACTACCTTCACACAGTTTTAAAAAAATTTTAAAAACCCATCTCATTAATAACTGGCTCTGCTCCTATACTACACCAGGTTAGACCCTCCTTCATTATGCTCACCACTCCTAATCTTTCCTGAAAATCCTTATACCTCACAATGCTTTAATAGGTCAATATCCTAGGATTGTATATATACACAAAATATAGTATAATTTGAGATCTTTGTTCTGGTTTACACTTTAACAAAGCAATCCATCTGCTCACTCCAACAATTATTTTAGTGTTCCCTTATACTACAACCTCTAGCAGTGATGTATTATCTCTCTGTTTGGACTAATTGTGTTATGTCCATTTTTGTTACTTGAGTTATGTCTGTTTTTGACTTTATTTTCCATGCAAAATTTATAATGTGCTATATACTATTGTATTTTGACTGTTATTTATGTCTGAAATTTTTACTTTGCTAAATGTGTCATAAGCTATACACTGTTTTTGTTTTTTGTTTTTTCTTACTTATGAAGCTTTTCTTCTCGGTCCTCCACTGAAAATAGACCTATGTCGAGAGAGCTATTGTAGTTAACAACTGTAAAACCAATAAAAAATAAATAAATATAGATATAATATATGTCTGTGTGTCTGTGTGTGACATACATACAAGTTGTCACAAACTGAACTTGTTGAATGGAAAAGAAAAGCTGGTACAGCTGATGGAAAATCAGCTTATAACATGTACTGACCTTTTTCTTTGCATGATATAGTACAGTAGAGACTGGAAAATTTGCCCTTTCTCCCTTAGTGTAGTGTGATCTCCGAGTTAATACATATAATTAGCAGGGACGTGTGAGGTACGGGGGGTTGATTTACTTTTTGAAAAACTGCTGATCGACCTGTTGTGTTTGATCATTTGCCATTTGATATGTTGCATATAGAAATAAACAAGTTACATGTTAGTGATCAAAGTTCTGAAATATTTACCTGTAAAACATCAATCACAGTACATCGACATTTAAAGCACTAAAGCTTAACAGATCAAAAGAGGCACAGAATGTTCTCTTTGTCAGAATAGTGGTAGTGTTATGGGAAAGGTTTTTCTAAGGACACTGTTAAGGTGTGGTTTAGAGTTGGTCTCGGGAATAGTAGATAGTAATAAAGTGCATTAAGAGAATGAAACTCTGTGCTCCACCTTACTAATACCTGATACCTCTACCCCTAACCCAGTCCTTGCATCAAACTCCAACCCTACAATCAACCTTAAAAGAAGCCTCTCTCAGTAACACTACAACTACACATCATCAGGGACACAGAATGCTCAAAAATCCCACACACGCATACAGACACACACACACACACACACACACACACACACACACACACACACACACACACACACACACACACACACACACACACACACACACACACACACACACACACACACACACACACACACACACACACACACACACACACACACACACACACACACTCACACACAAAAAACTTTCACTCACTATCCTTTTACATTACCCTAACCCACATACAGTCACACTCACACTGACAGACTCCTATTCCCTTGATCTTCAAACCCACACTTATGCTATAAAACCTGCATATTTAATATTATGCATGTATGACATTAAGGGCCCACACTGAAAACATCATTTATTTTTTTAATGGAACACAAATATATATATATATATATATATATATATATATACTTTCATTTATCAAATTTACACTTACTTCATATCAGTGAGATCACTTGCACAAAAGATGAGAATAACAAAGCCTCAGATCACTGACAATTATTCACAGGGTAAATAACCTCTTGGCCACCAGGACAAAAAACTAACCGGAGCAAATTCAAACCCGCCCAAGTGGGGGACTTCACCCCTACACCCCCATACACCCCCAACTTCCAAGAATGTGCTACACTAGAGGAAAGGGCAACATTCACCATATTTACCCTATAAATAGCTGTCATTGATCTGAGGCTGTCTAATTTTCATCTTTCGTACAATCAGTCTTGCAGATTTGGAATTTGGGTAAGTGTAATTTCAATAAATGAAGGTAGACCCATATATATATATATATATATATATATATATATATATATATATATATATATATATATAGGTATATGTCAGAAGCTTAAGTTTTCAGAAACTCAAAATTCATATTGTCAAGATGATATAATTTAGTTTTTGAAAACTCAAACTTCAAAAAAACAAAAACAAAAAAAGAAAATCTAAGTTTTTGCAGAAGGAAAGCCCCCCCCCCCCATATCCCTCACACCCTCTGTATATTATACTCTGAGATTGCACTACAGTGGGGAAAAGGGTAAATTCCTAGATCTGCACTGTAATGCAATCCCCATTCAAAAGCTTTGAGTTTTTGGAAACTCAATCTTATTGTCTCGACGATATGAATTTTGAGTTTCTGAAAACTCAAGCTTCTGATAAGGACACACACATACACACACACACACACACACACACATACATATATATATATATATATATATATATATATATATATATATATATATATATATATATATATATATATATATATATATATATATATATATATATACATATATATATATATAGAGAGAGGGAAAGGTATACAAGCGCACACATAAAATTATATGCTACCATGAGGTTACAGAAATTCAGAGTAATGGGAAAATGACAAAACTGGATATGACAAGCTCTAGTGTTCATTTCTCTCTCTTAGCTTGCTATCTTAACTTTCCACAAAAAAGATTAAGGTTTCTTTGAAGTTAGTTTTAGCTGGCCTACTTGATACAAGCCCGCATTGATTATTACAGACAATTCAGTTAACTCATGAGAAAATGGCTTAGTAAGTAGGAATGCAACTAACTGGTAGACTGCTTTTTAATATATATGTAAGTATGTGCTATCATAGAGGGAACAGACTTTTCCTCTTGTTCTGAAATTTAGAATGTCTTTTTTTGGAGATAGACCTTAGGAGCTTTCAGAGAGACACTTATTGCTGACATAGCTATAAATGTAGTACATTTATGCACTATGAAGCTCCATTGAAGGCCTTCTGTTTCTGCTAATACTCTAACTGGTTTATTTTTAAACCCATTTTTGGCTGTGAGGAGATTTGGTTGATATGCTGTCATTAAATGTATTAATGGGGAGAACTAATTTCTACATGGAATATGAATTATGTAATATCCTTTTCTGAAGGACCTGCATCAGCTAGTAAGCCATGTAATACTTCAATATACATGTGCTCTCTCATAAAAGGTGCTATAGAAAACTAATCTTTTAATTGTAATCAGCCTGTCTTATTTTCTTAATTAAGGACTGTGTAATCTTTTGTATTAATTAGATAGTTAAAGCTTACTTTCATGGAATATTGTCCTTCCATGTGCAATCTATGGTTAAGGCATATTAAGATAAAATGAACTTTTCTATCACAAATATTGAAAATATTTATTGCAGCTATATATTTAAATGTTCTAACATCATATTTAAATTGCCTTAGATATACTGTACTTACTTTACAGGAAAAAAAACTGCAGTCCTTTTTCACTAATTTCTGGTTGCATGTTCATGTTGATGTTTTTATATAAAACTTTCAAGGTGTCCTAAATAACATGGGATTTATCCTTAGCCTAGTGATTGTAATGTGTTATCTCTGGGACACTTTTTTGAAACATCGCTTATATTCTGTGTTCTATAAATCATACAACTATATCCTACAGACTCCGGCCATTTTGATTGCTTCAGATTTATGAACAGGAGCAGTAGAGCATGATCAAATATAGCAATCTAAATGGTAATCATATCTATTACTTTGTGCACTGACTGCAAAATGACCATTACTCTTTTTGTACCACTGAATATAATTGTTAAAAAAAAAAACAGGTACTGAATGAGAGCTAACATGAAATGAGAGTGGTTCTCTGTTCAAATGACTGCATAACTACGACTTCATTAAAAGCTTCTATGAATGGAGTTTTGCTAGAATTTACTTTTTTTTCCTTTGAAGGAAGCCGGATTGGAGAAAATGCATACCTTTACTACATTAGTACCTTAATAGTGCTTTAATTAGTTTTATTTATGTATTTATTTATGTATTTATTTATTTAATGATTGTTAGCAGTTCAAGCAAGCTTGCCAAAAATGCATTTCAACCACTTCCCGGACCAAATGAGATATTACGTTAGCAAAGGCAGACAGTCGTTCAACAATTATATAATAAAAATTAAAGTTACATATATCATTCAACAAAGTGAATAGCAAATGACAGTATAATATACACACATAAAAATTTTCTGTACTCTAGTTATAGTATTACAGATGCAATGACAATTAAGAATAAGTCCTTATGTCAGCACATTTATGCAAGAGAATGTAATAATGTTTATAAAACAATTTTAACAACATACACTGGAAAAAGGCAATCAAGTCAGTACAAAACTGCAACACAATAATGAATTATATTACTATTATGCTACCACTGAATATCTATGGGTCAGATTCCAAAAGAGCTACTCTCAGTTTAAGTCTGCCCTGATTCCAAGAGACTTGCACTCGGTATAAGTGAGTTACTTCAGTGTAAGGCTTATCTGTAAATAGGCTTATTACAGGGACCAGATTCAGCACCTGTTCTCAGCCTCCTCTCTGTGTAAGTGGTCATTTACACTAAGAGCAACTCTTTTGGAATCGGGCCTATGGTTGACAAAACTGTTGGTATTTACATAACTTAATTAAACTAAAAGACATCAAACGCTTATGAGTATCTACAGTATTTACTACTGGCAGCCAGAAATTATATTATTCCTAAATCATTAGAAATGATTTATGGTTGCTAAAACATAGCCAATGACATAACGACATTTTTACATACACGACATTCATCATTATGTACAATATGTAAAGGAGGTAGCTAAAAGGCTGCTCTGGGCACAATTTTTATATTCATAATTTCTCTTAGACAAGTGAATGCTTATTGGAATAATGTAATATATTGCAAGGAAAAGTATTAGCCTCTGTCTCTAAAGCATTTATGTTTATCTGATTCCAGGTGAGCTTTGTGGTTTGAGGTTTCTAATTATTTCAGCAATGCTAAACTAATTTAATTCAGGTTTTAAGTTTCTGATTTGATAATAATTAATTCCTGAGGACCAGCATATACAGACATATTTATAAGCATTTTATTCATTAGTCCTTTGGCAGCAACAATTGCCTAGCATCCTCTCCTGAAAAAAAAATCTAGTAGAATGTTAAATTTGTTGAGTGCTAGAATGCATATTCTGCTTTTTTTCACTGGGTTTAGTGAAGAGTTGGGAATAAAATAACAGATATGTTATCAGGGATCTGGATGGTTCTTATTGAGGCGTATACAAAAATCAGTTCTTGGGAATAGTACATCATGTATTTCATTGTCATCAGGAAACATACAGCAGTTTACCTGAATTATTCTCAGGTCATCCTTTTTCTGGGCTCCACCATGTTTTTGCTGGCTGATTTCATCATATTAAACTCTGTGGTCTGACTTTTGCTGTTTTCCAACATCCTGAAAATTACCAAGGGATGCATTCAATGAAATTAGAAACTCAGGAATCTGATCCACTGCTGTTAGCATGTTTATTTTTCACTTATAGCTGCAAAGTGACTGAAAAGTGTCAATAGACCAGTTCTCCCACCAAGTCAACAAATATCAATAGATAAATGAATGAATTAATAAATAACAAGTGTAGCTCTTCAGGAGCTGCCTTTTTCTTTTGACTATTAACAATGAAAGATGCAGGTGACACTTTCTTTTTAATCTTTTTCTTTTCGGGGTGCTCTGGTATGTTCTTGCAAACCTCCAATTTAAATTTCCATTACTCAGAACTTGGCACAAAGTTATAAAGGCTAATAACCAGTGGCTGAGTAAAACCGATGTATGCAGTTCTGTACTGTTTGCTGCTGGAGCCCTCTAACAGTATGTACTGCAGTACAACTGTTTAGGTATAAGACGACTTTTCCAATCATTCTTCAGAACCATAACCAGGATGTTAGGAAGTACGGAAGGCAGGTACATGACCTGGCACCTGGTTTATGAAGTAATTTACACATCATCTGTTATCCATGCACAGCATCTAGTGCAATACTTTAAGAGGAAGACTGAGAAACTTCTGCTTCTTTTAATCTTCACAGGCCTGAAGAGAGAGCTCAACGTGTACATGAAGAAAGAGCTGAATGTGTACATAACAATAGCTATTCTCCATCTCTTCAACAAGTAATGGTTACATATTCACCTGAGAATGTCATAAAATGAGAATGACCTCTGCAGAAGTATTTAGGCAATCTTTCCCCCTGCCTTATTCTGGGCTATACATTGTATCTTGCAAAACAATACCATACCACTGATTCAGTGATCTGTCCCTGTCCTAGTTGCAAATACAGCCGTAAGAATCACTGACAAGACATTCTACTAAAGCAAAACTGATCAGGTACCCAGTCACAGGTCATCCTGCAAAGTTTGTACCTGTTATTATTTCTGAAAAGCTCTCCACTGATACACACAGCTATAGAGTTTCTGCTGCAAGTATCTGGCCTCCTGTAGTTCTGTAAAGCCTGAATTGTTATGACCCTAACCTGTTAACCAATGTACAAGATTTACTTCCAAGTATAAATTCCAATGGTCCTGCTTTCTGTCTATCTGTATTCCAAATGCTGACAATAAATAAATGTAGGTATTCCCAAAATCACCCTTTCCTCAGAACACTCTCACATTCCTGTTGTGCCTCCTGAAAGGTGCAGACGCCTGGCATCCTACACTGGTCATCCTGCAAAGACATTATCCTGACTGTGAAATGGTCTATTCGTATAGGTGAGGTTTGCTGTTAAGGTCTGTCATTCGAGTGCACCAAGCAAAAGTGGTACATTAATACTGGTGAGTAGCTGTAACTCCTTTAATCTTTCTAAACTGTAAAGGCAAAAGAGCTCATCATCTCACTATCTCTCTCCCTCTCTCTTTATATATATATATATATATATATATATATATATATATATATATATATATACATACATATATATAGGGTGACACAAAAAGATGGTTGGCAGGTAAGTGAAACTGACAATACCTGTGCGTAGGGGATTTTGTTAATATAATTAGCGGGAGGGGTGGGGGTGCAAAGGGGCTTGGCCCCATTCAAACACACTTGATTTATCTTTTATATGTTCCATGGGTAGTCCTTGGTGCATGCATAATAGGCTAGCAATGTTAATTTGTTGAAGTATCAGATATTGATGTTACATCCATTTGTTTGAAAAGATGGCATCTATTTATCCATAAACATATATATATATATATATATTTATATAGGATCATAGAATCATAGGAAGTTACTAGGCTATTGGCCCTGAGGCCCTTATAAGCCTAGCCAAGAGTTTAGCCCATGCATAGACAAATCAGCACCCAATGCCCCTGTCTAGCAGGGACATTGGTGGAATCCCAGGGATGTATTTTCCATTTCCCATCCAGTTATCCAGATTGCACTTAAAAAGTGGTAAAGAGGTACTCTATTTGACATTGAGATGGAGTCTATTCCATAGATGGGGAGTCTCTGGACACAAATCTGTCCTGCCAGTAAGTCCTATTGTTGTCACAGATCAGGGTGAGGCCATGTGTGTGGGTTACTCAAGTGGAGCTTGACTTGTAGATATGCAGCAGTCCCATCAAGGCAGGGTCAGAGATCACCTTGTATGCCAGACAGAGGTCACCTCTGAGGAGTCTGTATGAAACAGAGTAGAGGGATAGGGCTTTTAGCCTATCTGTGTATGGTAGATTTTTGAGGCCATGGATTCTCCTTGTGAGGAACCTCTGTGGTCTCTCCAGCTGCTGCATGTGCTTTGCGAGATACATGCCGAATGGGGCATTGTACTCAATAATGGGCCTTATAAGGGAATAATATGTTTTGACCTCCTTATCTCTGGATGAAATACCCTTACTTATCAGGTGGGCCATGTAGAAAGCTTTCCATACAATGGAAACAACATGGTTGTTAAAAGTCAGGCTGCTATAAATCTGAGTGCCCAAATCCCTCACAACTGACTGCATGCTTAGAACATTGTTATTAATGTGGGGATTTGTGGGGACATCTCTCTCCCCAAAGGGGATGATGATGATGATGATGCATTTTTTTGTATTCAGCTGGAGGCCTTGTTTCTGCCACCAGTTATTTGTTTGGGTGAGACCCTCTTGGAGGATGTCCATGTCACTAGGGTAATTGATGACAGCTCCCAACTTGCAGTCATCTGCAAACCTGGTCAGCCATAGACCACTCGTTTTGGCCTGTACGTCAAAAAAGTACTTCCCAAATAACAGAGGCCCCAAGACCAAATGCTGGGATATGCCACTAGATATAGGTCTACTGCTTGAGGTAACTTCCCCTGTTTTGACTAGATGGATTCTATCAGTGAGCCAGTTGGCTACCCATCTGGTAACATACAGACTGATGTCTAGTTGAGAGATTTTTATCTATTATGCCTGAGTGGGGAATAGTGTCGAGGGCTTTGGCCAGGTCAAGGTAGGTGGTGTGCTCTGTCTTCCCCTCATCCATGGCTTTGGTGACTGTCTTAAAAAACTCACCCAAATTTAACAGACTTGACCTCCCCTTGATGAAGCCAAACTGTGTGGGATCAAGTGTTTGGAGGTTGCCAATGTCCTTATTAATGAGGTCCACGATAATCCATTCCATGGCCTTGCAGATCAGGCTAGTTAGGCTGATGGGTCTATAATTTCCTGGATCAGTGGACGCTCCACCTTTGTGTAAAGAGAATATAGTGGCTGTCCTCCACTCAGCTGGGACAAAACTGATACTCAGGCTTTGGTTGAATAGGGCATCTAATGGTGCTGCAAGTTCCTGCCTGAGTTCATGTAGGATGCAGCCTGGGATGTTATCAGGTCCATGGAGGCTGTATTTTTTGCCTTTGAGATAGCGGTGATGACCTGATCCCTAGATATAAGGGGAAGGGGGCAGGTACTGGGAATGTTCTGATTTACTGATGGGGACAGAGGGGTGAAATTTTTGCTGAATCTGTCAGCCAGCAAGTTTGCTATATCTACGGCATTTGTATATGTGGTGTCCTTGACCAACAGTTTTGAACAGATCTGGGTGCTACCTTTGAGATCACGGACATATGTGAAGAAGGCCTTATTATTGTCTCTAGTAGATGTGGCCAATTTGGACTCAAAGTTTGCTTTGGAGGATTTCACTAGTGCTCTTATTTGCTTGTTTAGGCTATGGAGAGATTGCTTCCAATTGGGCACGTGCTCCTTCTTGGTCCTGGACAGCATTTTTGTCTTTTATTATAGAGTTTATTTATTGCAGATGTCCAATGGGTAGGTTTACTCTTCTATGCGGATGTATGCATATATAAAGTTATTTTTGGAATGGATGCAGCAATAAGAAGTCAATGAATATATGGAGCTTGCTCATTATAAGTGATATCATGTTACCCTGTCTTCTCTTACCCTTGTGCCTTCTACAAGTCTCAGTTTGCAGTTGCCTATGCAGTTTTATGTCAGTGCGCATCTACCTGTCCAAGCCCTATGGTCAGGTAACTTTACTGTCACCAAGACAAACCTTTCATCAGTCTTAGTGATACAAACCAGCTTAGCTTCCTCTGCCTCGTGTGTCTGCCTGTTAGTTTTTAAACTATACCCTGTGACAAAGATACACTTATTTTTCCAGACCCTGTCTACTTCTATATTGTTTTGTAATATTCAGTTTAAATTGTGTCATTTATATTTATTGTTGCTCATAATGCGTGTGCAATAGGTTTTCTATTCTCTCATGTTTACCCCTTTATATATTTCTGGGCCTCCTTGTGTATTTTGGATTGGTATGGTGCTTGCCTATTTCATCACTGAACTGCTCCTCTTGCGGTCATTATCTCCTCCATTTCTAGCATTTCTACCACTCTCTTTCTCAGCTTGTTTTTGAATCAGCATTTTCGTACCAACCACCATTTACCATGTATCTTCTTGCACATATTCTCATAATATCCATTCAGTCTTGAATTACTGCACTTTTATCCTCACTGACCATGTATGCTCATTGCAGAGCTGCAGAGTAAGACAATGTATAACTGCTCTTGTTTATTTTAACATACGTTTTGACACTCAATGCAAAAATACAACATTGGCAGCTCAGCTATTACTGTGACAGTCATTAGCATGTTTTGGCTGTGACATGTTTTAAAATCTAATTTGAATTTTTTTTTTAAGTTTATAGCTGTTTCCTGTCTAAGATGGACCATGTACCCTCCATATTTTATTGTAGTCCATTTGTTTTATGGCATCCTCTTCATTTATTTGTACATCATCCATTCACATTGCATGCCCTACTACCCTGTGTGTTTGCTGAAGGCAGGCACACAATATTAAGATTAAATGAGGCCACAAAGAAAAAATTACTCGATCACAAAAACACAAGTCCAAGCACTTTACCAGTAATTTCCTCTTTTCTTTAATAGCAAGCGATCTGGTACCTCGGCCTTTTGCCTTCAAGGATCACAAACAGTGTATGCCTCAAGCACATTTATATACACATCAAAAAGCAATTAACACAAACAACTTAATCAATTCATTCAATTATTCAATTACATATTATAAACAGTTTATCCCAATTCTACATATTTAATTCAAACATTTTTATCTCTCTCTCTCTCTCTCTCTCTATATATATATATATATATATATATATATATATATATATATGTAAATCTCTATCTAAATACTAATATCTATTTTGCTAATACAAATTATCTATACATTTCATTAAAAAATATGATATTCTCAAAAACTACTGGAATTAGAGACAAAATGATTTTTAAATTTAAAACTTATGGCCCTTTGGACTTAATTTAGAACTGGCTATTTAATATAATTTAATTAAATTAAATTAAATTTATTTAATTGAGCTAATTAATTATTTATACAACATTTCCCTAACAAATTAAATAGATTATGTATATATCATATTTTTTTATGAAATGTATAGATAATTTGTATTAGCAAAATAGATATTAGTATTTAGATAGATATTTACATATAGTTTGAATTAAATATGTAGAATTGGGATAAAATGTTTATAATATGTAATTGAATAATTGAATGAATTGATTAAGTTGTTTGTGTTAATTGCTTTTTGATGTGTATATAAATGTGCTTGAGGCATACACTGTTTGTGATCCTTGAAGGCGAAAGGCCGAGGTATCAGATCGCTTGCTATTAAAGAAAAGAGGAAATTACTGGCAAAGTGCTTGGACTTGTGTTTTTGTGATATATTTTTGCTGTGGAGCTGTGGAGGTGTTTGGAAGAAAAAAAATACTCGATGGCTGTTCTCATGACTGCCATGTCAAAGTTAGTTCTCACATATGTGTAAATGAATGGTGTCATCAGGCAGAAAGATAAGCCAAAAAAAATCCAGTCAGTGGTTGCATTTGACAGACATTAGTTTGTCTGTTGCATAACTTTCTTGAAGTATAAAGTTAAGAAAAATAATTTTATTGATTTACTGAATTACACGACCAATGAAACTGTTTAAAGTGTAAGCAAATTGCACACCTATGTAAGTGTATGTTGTCCACTGAGAAGATTTCATACTGTTGCAGTTTATGCTTCTTTTGACTCATATATTTGTGGACCCCACAGACTTCACATGCCGAAATGCAGGCATTTGCCTAATGATGGCCTTATACACAGTAAGTCAAGATGGTGTTTCCCTACAGAAGAGTGGATGTGCACTGTGGCAGGCAATCTTTCATTGACTGGCAGATCGCTAGTCTTAGGTCTCCAGTATTTTCTTCAGAGCTGGTGTCCTACTACTGCATACAACTACTTGTGTCAAAATGCTGTGTATCTGGAATTTTAGTATTCAGGGTAAAGGAGACCTATTTTTGCAAGTAAGTGAAATAGTTATGTCAGGTGTATATCTTTTGGGGTTAAGGGTATCGGCAATCCAGCAAAGAGACCTAAGTTCCTAGTTTTCTAAGTAGCTTGGGGACTGAACTAACCCCTCTTACAAAAGACAAAGTTGAAGAAGATGAAGCGGTGAAACTGATGTTTATTTTGGCAAGTAAAGTTTGCCATCTTGTACCCCATCTTCCTTGAGCTGGGTGTCCTTGTTACAGAAAGATTTCTATGATCAAATTACAATGCATTGGTCAGACAAAAATGAACAGTGAATGGATACATCACTGGAATTGCAGAAAGCCACACATGATCATATAAATATTTAGGACCTGATGCAAAGTCTCTACCTCTGTAAGGAAGAGTATCAATTCAGTTTTACATCCAGCATGTGACAGATTGCTACGTCACAAAGAACTCTGTCAGAGAGCTCAAAAGCTTATGTGCAGTTTAATGGCTAATACACCCTTATCAGACATTTGTTTGCATTAGGAAATGTATCTGTTGCTTGGACTCATGGATACTTAGTCCTGCCAGCCTGTCTAGGTCCAAATGAAGCAAACAGTAGAAGAACTAGCCCTCCCCAATATGTATGGTGTTTTACATCAGTCAAAATGTGTGGGTAGGTAATTGGTTCTTGAAATATATTCCTAAGTTACTACAGGTCTCAAAGCACCCACCAAATTATTTGTTATAATGGGTGCCATTCATTTGATCGAAGGAAAAAAATGTGTAATGCCCATTGGTCAAATGTTTGGAACATAGAACAGGATTTAGAGCTGGGTTTCATTATTTTGGGGGATCGGAGGTTTGCCCTTTCCTCAAGTCTGTGCATTCTCGGAGGTGGTACATATAATTTGCAAGAGGTTATGGCTTATAAAGCCCCCCCCCCCCCCACAATGTTACAGGTACAGGAGCGCTTTTCTCTGTGGAAAAGTGTTTTATATTTTTTTTTTGGGGGGGGGGGATTTTTGAGGTTGAGTATTTTTTTTTAAGCTTTGAAACTTCAGTGTTTTGAATGCATTCAGCTACAACAGACAACTAGGCAGTACAAAGTTTAGTATGTGAAACACAAAATAGATATGCTGGGCATAGATCTGCCAGAGGCCTCTTCATCTGCTGAGACACAGGCTATTGGCAGAGGCTTCAAAAAGCAGTACGATTTTGGCTGTTTATTTACTATAAAACTCCATAATGGAGGTGTGTGAGAGATTCTGCAAAGAAATTCACTCAGGTTGTATGGGAGAGGCAGAAGTGGTCTATGGCAGCAGATGTGGATCTAAGAAGCTAGCCAGTGTGGGCTAAAGAAGTGCCTGATTGTAAAGCAGCAAAGGGAACTACTGGTGTGATTTACATCTTCACTGGAAGCCAGTGATGTGGCACACAACTTAAAGTGTGTAAAACGCCTGGTCTAGACAGGATCCCTTAAAACGTATGACTTTTAAAGGCACAGGAAATCATAGACTTTTAGGTACAAGCATGAAAGAATGGTGGTTTTAATGGCAGTCTTATACCAGAGAAAGTTCCTGCAGTGCCAGGGAAACATACTGGCAATTACCAGTCCCTTTCATAAATACTGTGACACAGAGATTTAAGCACAGGGAACAGAAGTGAGACAAAAACCTGTTTTACTAGGTTTTGCTAGATTGAAGCAAATAAGATTCAGATAGGGAAGGGGTTACCTGATCTACTGTTCTATGAGGTCAATCTCTTGGCCACATTCAATGTTCTACCCTCATAAGCATGGCAGGGGCATTCTTTATTGATTTTGATAATGCATTTGGTTGTATGAAATGATATTAATTCTATGGTATTTTACACTTACTGGGATTTGGCCCCCAGCACTGTCACTGTATAAACCTCCAATACACTCATTTGTCTTCCATAACAAAGAAAATTAGACTGTATCTTGTCTTTCTTATTAGCAGTGGTACATGGCGTGGAAGCTCCTTTGTTCCATTTCTTTTCCAGTTGTCTGTAGAATTAGTGTATGGGCCTTTAATTTCTTCTACTCTGACACATTTCAACATTGATGGGTCTGAGCTCAAAAGCTCTGTTTTATGAGGATGATCAGCATGCATTCCAAATCTATAAGACATTTTAATTTTGCTGATAGAGGCCTATATAAGTTCAGAGAATTATAGGGTTAGCAATTGACTTCATAAGCATGCCTTTATGCTGTGGGGTGAAGCTTTACAGGCTGTATATGAAATTGGCTGGTGTGCAAAGTCTATGTTTTAGTAATTTATTAAGAGTCTGTGTTGTATGTAACTCCTGCTATGACACTTTACACAAATTAGGAGGCTCTGAAGCTATAGAATATGAGTCATTTTATATCTGATTTAATTAGGATAGATGACAGCAGTAAAGATGATAGCTGTCCAACACATTATATGTTTTTCCCAACATAAAACGGTTCTATATCCAAAGAAGTATTTTGTATTAATACAAAAGGATATAATAATGAATTTTGAGGGGGAGGCCTATGGTGCAATGGTGTCTGATCCATGTCAGGAAGGAGGATAATAGCCTTTAGTTACTGGTTTTGAGCTCACAGCTGTTAATTTTAATAGTATACTACTTAATTTCTAAGATACTTCCTTAGGCGGTGGCTGCAGGACAGGTCCCACTTCAAGATTAGGTATGGTGCAACAAAGACTCCCTCAGCTCTGTAGTTAGGGTTCTTATTCCATTGTCTAGACAGTCACTCTCAGTGGATGCTGTTTAAGGAAGCTGATAAGAATAAACTTGTGAAGCACCAAAAATGGATGCAACTGAGTACCTATTACATACATACATACAGACAAATATTTCAAGCACGGGCATTAATGCCCTTCTAGCTTGTCAATATATCAAAACACTTGTTCCCATAATAAATGTCCAGGCTGTTCTTAAAAATATCTAAACTAGTACTTGCTTTAATGTGATTTGGTAGTCTGTTCCATGCATCAGCTACTCTGTCAGAGAACCAATTAGTACACTTCTCATTCCTAGAGAATCTTCTACATAGGTTGTCTGATGATTATCTTGTACTTCTTGATAACCCCAAACATTCCCACAGGTAGTTGTCTCTAAATTCCCCATATACCTGAATATGATCTCCTCTTAGATATCTGTTAGAGACACTGTACAAGTTCAGATATTTCAGTCTTTCATAATGTAGATTTTCACATCCATGGATGCCCTTGGTATATTTCCACTGTACTCTTTCCAGTTTATTCATGCTTGTTTTCCTATAGGGTTTCCATATTGTTATTCCATACTCAAGTTTGGATCTAATGTAACTAACAAACAATGACTTCATTATGTTTGATTTCCTAGACTTTATTGTCTACAGTATGGAGTGAAAAGATAAAAGCTGTTATTTTGTAGGTGACCTAATTTTGCCATGCTTATTACCAATATTTATTTATTTTATTAATTTATTTTACATTTGTTTACCGGAAAGTCCGACTGGACTCAGGTCCTTTTTCAGCAGATGCTCACGGAGAAAAGTTCCTCATTTACTTAACAAATCATAGAATGGTACATAATAAAAATCCATATTATAAACAAATACTACAAAGGAATAACCAGTAATACAAAAATAGCAGGTATTACAAAATAATATATGAGAATACAGTGTTATACAATGAGAGTGAAGACTATAATTACATGAAGAGGTAGTGGTAAATATGCAACCAGTATGTTCTGGATAACATGGATAACAAATAGCGGTTGGTTTTAATGAAGGAATACAGTGGAAGCTAGAGAGAGGACATAAGTTGTTGCACTGGAGTGATAGATGTGCTTGGATATAATACAGTAGCCAGTTCCAATTTCAAGACCTAGGGAGGACATACAAAACTGGATTATAGCTACTGAGGAAGGGAATATTGAATATCATGTAGGGTTGCTTGGACAGAGCCAAGAATTTGAAAGGTGTGCTTTGAGAAGTTTTTTGAATTGTGGAATGAAGCAGTTGGTAATAAGACAGGTTGGGAGTTTATTCCATAATTTGGAAAAGTAGTGTGAGAATAATGATTCACCAGCTGCGTTGTTTGCTTTGGAGACCTGTAGGAGGGATTTGTTGGAAGAGTGGAGATGTCTAGAGGAGTTGTATGGCTGTAAGAGGTTATGAAGAGCAGGAGTTTGATCTGGGTGATGGAGGATTTTGTGAGCGAAGGTAAGTTGATTAAAGTGCACTAATTGCGGAAGTTCAAGCCAATTTAGTTGTCTAAGTGATGTGCACTGATGGGCTCTACATGAAGCACCATTGTAAATCTGGCTATCTTTATTGTAGCAAGATTCAAGTTTGGTTAGGTCGGTTTTATGGAGGTTGGTTGGTACTGAGGAAGCATATAAGGAAGTAGATAGGAGGTGCATTCAGGCAATAGTGGATTTAGTATACTTGGTTAGGAATTTATTATTCCTATACAGGAGAAAGAGTTTCTTGTGGACTTTTTTAATGGTTTGGGCAATATGTATATCAAGTTTCAGATTGTTGTCTTTTTCTACACCTAGCAGTTTAATGTGGGTTGAGGGGGGGTAATGATGGTACTGCTTTTAGATAAGAACCTAAAAGGTGGGGAAGGGGTATTGACTGGGGAGGAGGGGGTTTTGCCTGGATGAAAGAGGAGAAGTTTTGTTTTGTTTGGATTAAGGATGAGGTGGGAGTTAGTGAGCGAATTGTCAGCCAATAGGAAAGATTCCTGGATGTATTTGTGGAGAATTTGCAGAGAGGAGGCAGAGCATATGAGGGTTGAATCATCAGCATATTGGACTATGGTGGCATGAGGTGTGGAGATGTGGAGGTATGGAGTCGGTTGGTAAAGATAGAGAAACGTAGAGGCCCTTGGATGGAACCTTGGGGAACTCCTATGTCAACTGGAAGGAGGAGGGATAGTTATTGTTGCCAGAGGTTGGCTTGTTGATGTCCTGTAAGGTAATTTTGGAACCAGGAGATGGAAGAGGTAGTGAGGTTTAGGGAGGAGAGGATGTTGATTAGTTTTGTGTGGTTAACCATATCAAAGACCTTGGACAGGTCTAGGAAAATAGCAGATACGTATTGCCCATTATTCCGATGATGGTTAACTGCGTTGGTAAAGGACATCAGGGCTGTGGTAGTGCTATGAGAGTGGCAGAAGCCATGCTGTTTATCAGTAAGCAGTTTAACTCTTTGAAGGTATTCCGTGAGTTGGGTGTGGATGACTCTTTCCAAAATTTTAGACAGGGGGGAATAAGATAACAATGGGACAGTAATTAGTTAACAAAGTGAAGTCAACTCCTTTGTGTAGGAGTATGATGTGAGAAATTTTCAAATAGTGGGGACCAGGCTCTTAGTGATTGATCTATGTATGAGAATGGATACTGGATAGGCTATTCCTTCTGCTGCAATTTGAAGGAATTCAGCAGGGAGGTTGTCAGCTGCTAGGGTAGTAGGTTTGAGGTTTTGAGTAGTTTTTTTGGTTGTGTTTACAGAGTTTGGATGGAATGAAAACAGGTTGGTGGAGGTTTGGGTATGGGAGGTATTTTGGTTTGTGACAGGAGTAGGGTCATTGTAGTAAGGCTAAGAGTTTGTGAGGGCTTGGGTTGACTCTGTAAAGTAGGTATTAAACTGGGTTGCTACATTTTCTGTGTTATTAGGTGTTGATGGAGTGGGAGTAGCTGATTTACCAGGGTGCAGTATGTTATTGATGCTGCCCAGAATTTTTGTGGATTGTTTTGGTGTTTTATTTGAATATTATGGTAGCAATTGGTTTTATCCCATTTCACTAGTTTTTTTGGTTTCATTACATAATTCAAGGTAAATTTGTCTTGTTAAGTTTATTTTTGTGAAATTGCACTCAGGCCTTGTTCCATGTCTTGAGAAGAGATCTACATTCTTTACTAAGCCAGGGAGTGTAGATTGATTTAACTCTAATGGGTCTTTGTGGTGCATGATGGCTGAGGGTACTTAAGAAGGTAGAGTTGAAGGAGTTAACTGCTTCATCTAGAGGTAGGTGTCTGAGAGTTTCCTAGTTGCAGCTTTTGGGGGAGGAAATAAAGTTATTGGCATTGAAATTCCTTTTGTCTCTGATTTGAAGGTAGGTGGTCTGGTGGGTTTGATGGGTTGTAGCGTGAATGAGAAATGTCGGCTGGTGGTCGCTTAAGTTGTCAGGGAGACAACCTGACTGGGACATTAGGATTCGGTTGTTTACTAAGGTCCAGTCCAATATGGATTGTCAATCAGTGGTTTTTTATCTGTTCTAGTGGAAGATGTAATTAGTTGGCTAAACCCATGTAGGTTAATGTGTGATGTTGGATTTTAATTTGGGTTGATTTTAAATCTAGCAAGTGTTATTTCTGCATTTTCAAAACTAGGGAGTTTTATGTCTACTAGATCAAGTGATAGATGATTTTTGAATAGGATTGCTATACCTCTTCCTTTCTTAGTTAGCCTGTGTTTATGTACAACAAAGAAATAGACATAGAAAAGAGTATGATATGTGAGACGAATAATGATGTGAGAAATTTGGATTGGAACAAGCATGGATGTAAAATTTAATAAAATGATGAGGCATTTTTTTAAGAAATATGTGGATGTCTTGGATGACAGGTACAAAAAGGGACATGACAAGATACAGGCTGTGGGATACATTGTCATACCATTAGACTGCCTCATTGAGCTAAAATACGGCTTGTTCACTTTGTGCGTCTTTGAAGAAATTTTGCCTAATACCATTGTCAAGCCTGGAAAAGTATGTTAAAGGGTAGGTAGAGAATGAGAAGGTGTGTTATTTGTTTATGGCTTGTAGCAAGTTTCTGGGTAATTTGAAATAGCACCCACCATATGAGCCTTGTTCTTTCACTTATTTTAATTATCAAATATTAAATGGCAATGCAAGTCTGAGCATTTGCATTTAAAGGTGATGCCAGCCCTGTTAAACAGCTAGAGATGGAGATGTTTATAGGAAGAGGGAAATCATATGAATTTACTTTGGTGTTATTTTCATACTGCAGAGACTGATTAGGCAGTTTTTGCCATTGTAAATGCATTTTTGGAAAGTTTTCAAAAAAGTCATGACTGTATTCTGTAGAGGCCAGCTTTGAATCTGAATGCAGTTCTGGTCATCCACATCTTCTATAAAAAGTTATGGTAAATAATGGAAAATATTAAATCAAGCTTCCATGCAGATTATGAAACCACTGCAGTCTGATTTTGCAAATATTACTATACTAACCTGATAAATAAATCAGATACAACTCGATAAAGAGCACATGAGAGGACAGTTCTTGAAATACTTTCTCAGGAAGTGCAGACACTCACAGTGAATTCTGTAGTTCGCATTTGGGTATAGCAATTTTTTCCCCTCAGTGGGTTCTCTCACATGGGGCCTGCATGGTGTTTGAAAGGATTTTCAAATGCTGTTCTAGTACTTTGAAACAGAGGTAGACATGTTAGTTTTTTCCACAAATATCCAGTCAAAAGTATCTTATTAGTTGATTTTTTTATGTATTGTTGGTGTTTATGTTTATGTCTGTGTGTCTGGTGTGTGTGTGTGTGTGTGTGTGTGTGTGTGTGTGTGTGTGTGTGTGTGTGTGTGTGTGTGTGTGTGTGTGTGTGTGTGTGTGTGTTTATCCATATGTGTGTGTGTGTCTCTGTATGTGTGGTGTGTGTGTGTGTGTGTGTGTGTGTGTGTGTGTGTGTGTGTGTGTGTATGTGTGTGTGTGTGTGTGTGTGTGTGTGTGTGTGTGTGTGTGTGTGTGTGTGTGTGCGCGTGCGTGCGTGCGTGTGTGCGTGTGTGTATGACAATGACACTTCTCAGCCTGCAACATATATAAAGCAGGTAGGTTATCATATTCATTTCAGTCATTTAAATTAAATCCTCTCGTTCAGGAACTTAGATCAGTCCCCTAAGCATTTTTTTTTCTAAATATGATAAGGTCTTATGACATGTACAATTCCAATATAGCATTATGTACCTTTTATCTGTTTTGTTCTTGTGTTATTGACTGATCCATAATGTGAGTATGCTCACCATTTGCAAAACTATTGAATATGGTTGCATGTTAAAAGCTCAAATAAAAGATTAAAACAAAAACAAAATACTATGAGAAGTTAGAATTGAGACATAAATTTAATAGAGATAAGGCACACATTCAGCAATTATGGTATGAGAAATCCACTTGCTATTTTTGAAAAAGATGCACTTTCCTTTGGTGATGCAGGATTACGCATACAATAATTATCACCATAAAAATGTCATGTAAATGGCTTGTTTAAACTTACTACCAAGTTCACTATTTTCCACAAAAAATGTTATGTAAATGGCTTGTTTAAAATTACTACCTACTTTGCTGTTTTCCACACCAGTTTTGTCTTATTAAATAATTTTCATGATTTGAAACTTTTGAATAGAAGAATCCAGATTATGACAAAATGGGTGTTGTTTTTCAGAAAAAATGGTTTATTTTGACCTCATGCAATATTTATCATTTAATATGTTAGGATGATTTACTCTGATTCCCAAACTATACTTTTTACTTTCTCACATACCTGCAGTAAGTAACCATGCTGCCTATCCTATTCTTTTACCTTCCCACATACCTGCAGTAAGTAACCATGCTGCCTATCCTATTCTTTTACCTTCCCACATACCTGCAGTAAGTAACCATGCTGCCTATCCTATACTTTTACCTTCCCACATACCTGCAGTAAGTAACCATGCTGCCTATCCTATTCTTTTACCTTCCCACATACCTGCAGTAAGTAACCATGCTGCCTATCCTATACTTTTACCTTCCCACATACCTGCAGTAAGTAACCATGCTGCCTATCCTACACTTTTACCTTCTCACATACCTGCAGTAAGTAATCATGCTGCCTATGCTATACTTTAATCCTCCCACATGCCTGTAGTAAGTAACCATGCTGCCTATCCTACACTTTTACCTTCCCACATACCTGCAGTAAGTAACCATGCTGCCTATCCTATACTTTTACCTTCCCACATACCTGCAGTAAGTAACTATACTGCCTGTCCTATACTTTTACCTTCCCACATACCTGCAGTAAGTAACCATGCTGCCTATCCTATTCTTTTACCTTCCCACATACCTGCAGTAAGTAACCATGCTGCCTATCCTATTCTTTTACCTTCCCACATACCTGCAGTAAGTAACCATGCTGCCTATCCTATTCTTTTACCTTCCCACATACCTGCAGTAAGTAACCATGCTGCCTATCCTATACTTTTACCTTCCCACATACCTGCAGTAAGTAACCATGCTGCCTATCCTACACTTTTACCTTCCCACATACCTGCAGTAAGTAACCATGCTGCCTATCCTACACTTTTACCTTCTCACATACCTGCAGTAAGTAACCATGCTGCCTATCCTACACTTTTACCTTCCCACATACCTGCAGTAAGTAACTATACTGCCTGTCCTATACTTTTACCTTCTCACATACCTGCAGTAAGTAACCATGCTGCCTATCCTACACTTTTACCTTCCCACATACCTGCAGTAAGTAACCATGCTGCCTATCCTACACTTTTACCTTCCCACATACCTGCAGTAAGTAACTATACTGCCTGTCCTATACTTTTACCTTCCCATATAGCTGCAGTAAGTAACCATGCTGTCTCTCCTATTAGTTATTATGAAATGATAGATTCTCTCACCATAAAAGTTTCATACAATGAGATGATGGAGAAAGGCATAGTTGTTGAAGCGTGGGTTAAAAATTCTATCATGTACTGTCCTCGTTTTCTCTCAAGAATGCCATGTACCTTAATCAGCTACTTTAGATCTATTTTGTAAATATTTAATCTTTTTTGTAGAGTAAAAAATAGCATGCAGCATTTCAGATTATTGTCCCCTTACATGAGTCTATTAAAGATGTCCCATTCCCATCTAATTTTCTGGTATCATATAATCTGGCACAATAATGGGCAGTCCATGAACTTACTGAGTCATATTGTGCTGTGGTTGAAGTTTTGTGCTCTTTGAATTGTGTTGTTAAATCCTGTATTTCCAAATGTTTGTGCTGACAGCCTTTCTAGCAGTTAGTAAGGAATAATGAGTCGAATGCTTGCTGCTACTGCCTAATTTCTACATTATATTTTATAATGGTGCTTCCTCCATTTTATCCAGTGACGTAATCATTTAAAATGTTGGTACTTTTCCGTTAAACCCCTGCCACACATCTTGGGACCCAGACTGGCGTGTGTTGCCCTGTTGAGATTCAGGTTTTCTACCGTTCAGAAAATGCTTGCTAATGCAAAACCTGTTTGTCTGTCAACCTTCTAAGTTTGTGAGAGCAATATTTAAAAAAGCCTGCCTTTTGCTTAAAATGCATTTTCTATGAAAACAGAAAATAGAAAGTGAGGGAAAAAAGCAGTGGAGGGAGTTTGTTTCGGTAAGATTGCTACTGGTCATGTTAAAGTCAAATATGGTATTATGTTTTATGGACCTGCAACTCGTTTGTAATAACTTAATATCCCACATTGCAAGGAGGGGTAGTGGTTTTTGCCATGTGAATGTCAGTCTTTATCGATGTATTAAAAATGTGTGCTTCATGATCTCGGTATAGTGTATTCTTAATCGGAGGGCATACATTTCACCTGTTTTGATAACGATGTAACCTGTTGGTGATATTGTGCTGTGTAGTTATGATTAACTTGTTTGAATGGCTGAGAGACTGGATTATAACTGTATAATGCAATGAAAAAGTCAGTAGGAAGAGTCCACTCATTTTCCACTCCCTTCAGTAGTTGATGATGACAGCTCCCTTGCATTTTTGTAATTTCACGTACACAGCATGTAAAGCTTGACTGCCACTTTGCAGGAAGTAATATCCACATACATGAGTAATTGAATAATAGCATGTGCTTCCTGTGAGATGCCGAACTTCATATTAGTATAAATAAATTGTCCTACTTTTCAACAGTCCACAATTTTGCCTTATAATGTTAGCCCTGTCCCATGTAAAGTGTTTGATCCTTTGGTAAATCACTGATCATTTCTTTTAATCAATGTTTACATTCTACTTAATATTCTGAAAATACATGTTGATGCCAAATATGTACTGTTAAATTTTAATAAATTAAAGTAGTATTAAAGTATGTCCCTAAAATGCTGTATTTTGTATAACATAGGAGGCAAAACACTGTAAAGTGAAGTTTATGGTACAACTCTTAAAATGCTTACATTAATACAGGCTTACTAACGTGTGGTAGGGAATTAACGGAAAAGTACCAAAATGTCAAACCCACTAAAGTGAGTCCCAAAACATGGGGACTGAATGTATAAAAAAAAAAAAAAACAGACACACATATACCAAGTCTAGGATGGTCAGTTTCAAGAATATTTAATTTTCGCTGAGGTATGGCAATCTCAGTATTGGTATATATAAATTTAGGGGTATGAGGGACTTACCTTCCAACAAAAAAAAGTTTAAAAGAGAAAAGTGATGTTCAAGAGTCAGTCTTCTCACGAGTTTTTGATCTTTTTGTTCAGTCTTTTAGCACTTAGTCATCATCATCATCATCATCAGACCTCTTTTTCCTATTTTCTACATGGGGTCAAGGTATCATGTTAACTGTCACCAACTCTCTCAATTCAGTGCTACACTCTTGCCTTCTTCAACACTCATGCCTGACTGTTGCAAATCTTCTTTCACACAACCCAGTGCCATCATTTCAGTAGGGAGTCTTCTAGTGACCATGCCATTTCCTTTGACAAAAATCTTCTTAGTTTCTGTGTTTTTTAATTGAAATTCTTGTGACCTTTGCTGCTTGAATTATGGTATAAAAATATACGTTGGAGACAATTTTGAAAAGAGATTATATTTTCCTTCTCAGACCCATACAATAGAGATATAAAATCCTTATAATGTGGCAGGTAACCCATGTTTGATGAATAGTAAGCATGCACACACATGCAAAAGTACACACATTCAAACACAAAGACATGCAAACATACACACACACACACACACACACACACACACACACACACACACACACACACACACACACACAGTCAGAAAAAAAAACATTGCTTTGCAGAATCCAAATTTTAGTTTCTTCCTTTTAGTGAAAGCAGTTTTCATTAAGAAGTATGCTTCCAATAATGAAAACATCATTGACTTCCACATACAAAGTTATATATTCTCATGTCTCAATATTATTGGCTAGCACTGAATTCAAATACACTAGAACTGTATATATTTTCTAGTAACCACAATGAAGAAATTACAAAAAAGTTACTTGCAGAACCAGCACTCATCTGGATGTAAGATAGCTATGAAGTATCTGCCAGTGTAAACAAGAAAAAACAATTTGTGCACACACATTTGTACACACACTTGCACAAGCAAAATGCAAATTAATGGTTTACATGGGGGACTTTTCCCTAAAATTCCCAAAACGTGGTGGCAAATACTCCATACTATTTTATATAATAACTGCATTATCACACAAGTGCAACCAAAGGCAAATTCCCAAAAACAAAGCTATACTTGACTACCGGGGTGTAGAGTGTAGCAGAATCTGACAGTATATAAAGTCAATAGGTACAGACACCTCTCCGATTCATAATTGTGATTTCTATGGAAATGACTGCTACTGTGTATGCATATACATGTATATTGATCCATATCTGTATATATATATATATATATATATATATATATATATATATATATATATATATATATATATATACATACATATATATATATATATATATATATATATATATATATATATATATATATAGTTACCATTCAAAAAAAATCTAAGACACAAGGGTTCTCTGGGCATAAAAAAGATGATGCACAAATTATTACATTTACAGGTGACTGAATGTTCATTTCTATTGTTCTATTGTGTAGGTAAACAGAATTTTGCATGAAAACGAATGTTTGACTTGAAAGAACATAATGGTTAGTGTGTATATGCAAATGTCCATTCATTAAGATTAGCTTATGGTTATGTAAGGGGCTAAATTCACTGTTTTTCATTTTTTTATGCTATGTGTGTTTTGTATCTGTCCATCTTGTGTAGCGGTACTGTTAGGGAAAGGGATTTTTGTAACAATGTAGACGGTTAGGGACAAAGGTAATGTTAAGGTTAACACACATAAGTAAGATGTATTTCCTATGATCCTGTGTAACAATTGAAGGCTGGGCTGCCCTTTTCTCACATTTAATTAACTAGTAATTCTGTTTTAATTTGAGGCTTTAATGTGCTGTCCATTGGGATATTTTTATTTATTGTTCCATGTATCCACACAACAAAGTAAAAACTCACAAGAGTCCTAAGATGTTCAACATTAGCTCACTGTCACAGTGGCCTAAGATATTAGGGTTATACTCTGCTTGGGATATAACCAAGTGGCAAGCATACCAAAGCTAAATGGTGTCATCTACATGCCCTAACTTCCAGGAGCTCAAGCAGAGCTCCATATAAAAAGCAGTTTGAGCTCAAAAAGTTTCAGACATTTCTTGACACCAAAAATTAACTGCTTCTGCATGCTTCATTAGATTGACTGTTGGTTAATGATCTTTAAGGTTAGGAAGATAATTCCTCTTCTGGGGAAAATATTCCATTATTTTATTTTTCTGAGGAAAATTAGTTATATTTCTGTGAAACTAATATATTTTATGCCAGGAAGATTATTTTGTTTGGACAGTAATTCTGTGCCAGGGGATTTTATTAGTATGGTGGCTTGTGGAAACATATTGTACTTAAATTTGTATTTTGATAATATTCTGTTATATAATGTTTCTGTTTGGAGGCAGAATGTGGTGCTTTTAGGTACTGCCAAAGTGAGTTTTACCTAAAAATAACCTTTTTTATCTATCACCCAGTTTGCAGACTCATACAGGTTCTAGTCATTGTCGTTGGTGGTTACTTTGATGTTTGACCTTTGGACATCTCCTCAGATCTTCCTCATTTGCAAAAAGAAGACAAAAGCTATAAGGGAGTCTTTAGATGTCAGGCTGGCTCTGGTTTTGCATTAACCACTGATAGGTAACTCTGCTGTGGTCAGATTTGGATTCCTAAACTGTTCATCTTTTTCTCTTGGTCCTTCTGGTGTGGCACTTACAGTCACTACAAATCAAGGGAAAATACATTCTCTACAGCAGTCACTGAAAAAATGAGCCACTCTTGTTGGTCTTTGGGGAAGCGATGGAAGAACATCTACCACCTAGCCAGGAAAATGTACCTGAGCCTTGGGTCAGTGTACCTGTTTTGGGTCAGTCATTTTCCAGGAATGTACCTGGGAAAATAAATCAAAAAGTAAAACACTTGGCTTATCCCATTTCTATTTCAATAGATAGGGAAAACTTCTCAGTATTTGCTAGGGAGTTATTTTTTGAAATCCTTCTCTTTCTGGCTCTGATTTTCAGTCAAAGGAGCAGAGATCTGAGGGAGGATGGTGTGCTTCAGGATTTTCTTTGCAATCTGAACATTCTGATTCTGAGGTAAGTGTTTCTTATTTTCTGCAAGTGGAAATCGTTTTTCTGAGACTAAAAAGAAAAAGGTCTTTCAGTGGGCTCAGAATGAAATTTGTGTTTCCATGCAAATGTACTATGATTTGTTACAGATGGATATTCCACAGTCTTCAGATGCTCTACCTGTTGTATGTGTTTTAGAGAATGTTTTTCTGACAACTTGTAGTTTGATAGGATACCTCAGGCTCATAACTACTAGCTTTCAACTCCCAAAGCAGATGCACAGTTATTTCCCTATCCAAAACTGCTTCTGCTAGACAGCTTACTAATGCTTATCCCATTCTCTCTAACAAGGATGGGGAAGCTTTTGACAAATGTTGGCAGGACTTTATTCTTCTGCCAATTTCACATTTAGAAGTTTACAATGTCATGCTCCCATGTTAAAGTCTTTACTGTTGTCTTTTTAACACATGAAAAAGTAATTGCTAACATTTCCTCTCCTGAGATGAGAAACTCTTTGAACTCCTATTTAGTATCTGCTTGTCATGTAACTAAACATGTCTTGCAGTGTTATCGTGACAGTGATGATAATGTCACCAGGATTGCTGCTTCTGGGTCACTCATAAGAAGATGTTGTAAATGAAATTTCAAATTTTCCTTGGGAGAAAAAAAAATTTGTTTGACCTTTCTGCAGCTGAGGTGCTTACTCTGATGAGTGAGGAATGTTGTTTCAAGGGGTGACTCAAGCCTTCCAGCCTTTCTTTTATAAAGGCAAATAAAAATTATTTTTATACCTCAGTTCACGACTTCTAAAAGCAATTTAATCAGTAAGATTACAACAACAAGATTCTAAAAAAGCAATGGCAAGAAGACTCAAACATTAATGAGAAAGACTCCCCAAACCAAGGACAGCCTAAAATGTCAGAATGATTATTTACCTCTTCAGGTCCCCCCAACCCTGTCACTATCTCATTCTCTGAGTGTACACCTTCCTTGTGACACCAGATTGCTTCAGACAAATGTATTCTGAGAGTCATCCAGCATGGAGTAATCTTGCTATGGGAGTCCTTCCCTCCTTTCCAATGGATTCCTCATTGCTCAGGATACCAAATATCCTCGATTCCTACAGTACTGGTATAAATGTTATCTCTGGGAGTCATAGAACCGGTGCCTACCAGATGACTGAAAGGTTTTATTCAATGACTTTTCTGGTGCCAAAGAAAGAAGGGACATGTAGGCCTGTGCAATACTTCTCTTTTCTCAATATTTTCGCCAAGGTCCCACAGTTCAACATGTTTCCTTTCAGACCATGTTACCTTTTCTCCCTTTACTTACCTTCATAGTAAAGCTAGACTTAATATATGCCCTCTGTCACATATCCATGGCAAACATTTCAGATATTTCTTAAGATTTTCTGTATCTGGCTTGCAAAATCAGTTCTATGTCTCATCTCTTGGGTGATCTACTACCCCAAGGGTATTTACAGTGTGTCTGGCTTCAGTAATTTCTTATTTTAAACTTCAAGACATTCACATTTTCCCATATTTGGCTGATTGTCTCATATTTGTAGACTCTTTTCTGGTTGTCAAGAGTCCTTAGCAAGTGTTCTGAATATTCTACTCAGTTTGGGTTTTCAAGTGAACTTTCAGAAATCTCCTCTCATCCCTACTCATAGAATGGTTTTCATTGGATGTATATTACATATCTGCAATAGGAAAGTTTTTCTTCCTCCAGACAATGTAGGCATGTTCTAACAGTTGTTCCTGAATTTCTTCAACCAAAACTAAATATCTGTGAATACATTTTTTAGGACTCTGGGGTACGTAGCTTCTATTATTCTTAAGATTCTCTTGACTAGACTTTACATGAGAAAAATGTAATGGTATCTCAGCTTAGTCTGGACTCAGCATCTGCACCCTTTATCTTTTCACATCTGATTTCAGGTGTTCATAAGGAAGGAGGTTCTATAATGGGTAGAGCAATTCTTTGAAATCTAGGTCATAAGAAACTCTGCACATTTTTATGGACAATACTACAGTGATGTAGTACAGGAACAAACATGGGGGTGGGGTACCAAATCATACACTCTTTGCAGACTTGCTATGATGCCATGGGATATAGCAACTTGGTTCACTTTGGCTCATTAGGCTTTATACATTCTGTCAGAGCAAAACATTGTAATAGGCAAGCTTAGCAGGATTAGATCAGACACTCATGAATGGAAACTGCACCAGGGAGTCTTCCAGGAATTGATCTAACTGGGAAACACCACTAGTACATCTGTATGCCTCCCCCTGGAACAAATAGGTAAACAAATTCTACTCCAGGATTACTTGCAAATAGGCATGCAAGACAGACATTTTCTCATTCCCATGGATAGGAATGCTCTTTTATGTTTTCCACACTTTCCACTGATATCTATGTTTCTTTCAAAGGTTCAGAAGGACTCTCTAAAATAGGGATAGGGACTTCAATTTGGCCCAGGCAGTAGCAGTTATATCTTCTTTTGAATACGGCCAAGGGCAATTACCACAAGCTTCCTCACAGATTTGATTTATTTAAACAGGGTAGGTTTTTTGATACACCCCATCCTAAAATCACTGCAACTGATGGCCAAGATGATTGAATTTTGATACCTTTTAGGCATCTGTTTTCCTGATGCAGTGCAGCACCTACTGAAAGAGGCTAAAAACTTGCCACAAGAAAATCCCATATGTTTTAAATGGAAAATATTTTCTATTTGGAGCCATTTCAAGGATCTTGACACTTTTTACGTTTTCTTATGTTTTCTTGCATAAGTAATTGTCTGCTGCCTTCTTTTAATCTTTTATCAAGATTCATCTGTTTGCCATTTCTGCTTGTCTCTCCATGGAGATCAGCCCTTCTTTCAATTCCCAAGTCACACAGTTTCTAAAACAGATTTTACATATCCACCCACACATAAAACAGGTGGATCCTTCTTGGGATCTTACCCTTTTTCCATTTGAACCAGCTCGTAAGGCTGAACTGAGATTCTTAACATGGAAAACTGTTTTTTTTTATTCATTGCTGTGATATAAGCTAAAAGAGTATTTGAGCTGCACGTTTTTATGGTAGTCGACCCTCTCTCATTTACCACATGTGGAGGTTTTCTTTAATAACTAATCCTTCTTCTATGACTAAAGTAGTTTCAGAGTTTACCTTCAAGCATTCAGTTGAGTTCCTTTTTTTTCTAGAATCCAAATACAAAGAAAAAATAATTATTCATACATGAATGTCCACAGACAGCTCAGACAGTACCAATATAAAACTCAGTCCTTTAGGAAAGCTGATCAGTTGTTTTACTCTTCTGAAGGTAAAAGAAAAGGACAGCCAGTGTGTCAAAGCAAACTATTTTGACATGATTATCTCAAGCTTTCTTGTTTGTTGTTCTCACCATAACAAGCCTCTTACAGGAAGGGACAGGGTCCATTCTATCAGGGTTTGACTATTTATGTGGCTTTCTGAAAAAGGGATAGACTTTAGAAGTATTTTAGAGGCAGGGAGATGACCCTCTATGCATACTCTTTAATAAAGTACTATAAATTGTAATTTTTTCCAAGTCAACAAGCTTTGCTAGGGCCAGTCTTTGAGGGATCCTGGATTCTTAATTTACTTCCTCCTCCTTTTTGGTTTCTAAGCTATGGTAGTCTAGCTGAATAGCTTAGGCTACTGCAACAGTGCTCTAATGTTGAATATAATATAGATGTGCTAGTAAAGTTACCATAAAACTATATGTTCTAAAAGATATCTGTTGTAGTAGTCATTCCCAACCTCAAGCCCCTTTCTTTAGGGGTTCATGTCGTCTTGACAAATGCAAATAAAACCAAAACCATTCAGCAAACATTGATATAACCCCCCATGCACATACACAAACACACACACACACACACACACACACACACACACACACACACACACACACACACACACACCAACAAAATTATATATATACTGACTCTGAGGTTGCAGAACAGTGGAGTAAAAGGCAGTCTTCACTTTAGTCGGTCTTTTTTGGTGAACTTTCTTCAGATTCTTTGTATTTGCTGAAATATCCTTCAACGGATTGACATACTCCCTTCTTTTATTGTGTTTTTGTACTACCAAGGCATTATGTATAGACCTTTGTGTATATAGTTATTCTTATTTTGTATTTTCTAGCATTTTTCATTCAGGGATATGGCATCATTCTTGAGGCAAGAAAGCTCTTAAGCTTTTGTGGTCTAACTGCATTTTCTTTGGAGTTCTTTAACTTTGATAAGCTGACTGGTTGGTCATATTCTTAATAGGATATAACCCAAATAGCTTAGGGCACTGTAACAATGAACATCTGCTGTTATGGTTAGTTTACAAACACAGCTGTACTACTCTCCTGATCCCTATCTTAACAATATTATTTCAATATATCCTTATCTTTATAATGTGCCACATTCTAGTCACAACATTGTTTAATTGTTTGATGGTAATTCACATACTGACATCTTAGTTCCCTACATTCATTTATTTAGTATTAATTATTGGAATTTATTCTTTTCCACTCTATGTAAACTTATGTGAAATATATAAACAAGTAATAGATTTGGTAATATACACTGTGAAGGCTGCCAGCCTAGCTAGATAACATTTTGTAGATAATTCTGTCATTTGTAAATATTAATATAAGCCACAGGCTTGTTCTCTTAAATATAAAATTGTGTTAAATGTTGAATGTCAAAAATGTAACAACAGTGCACTCTGCTGGAAGAAAGCTGATATGTCAAGCATTTTATGACTGTTTGATCTCAACCTTGGAACCGTGGTGTTTGGACTAGCAGATTCTTTCTATTGTTTTGAGACCAGAGTTAATTGCTAGATTTTACATATATAATGTCTTTAATTGCTGTCGTTTCCTGACCAGGTGCAATATCAAATGTATGTGAAACTCTGAGTTTCTGTTAGCCTGGAAATCAGAGAAGAATGATGTAATCTAAAATGAGTCAGCAGTCATGTATTATGAATTTAAAAGACTGTCTCAGAAGGAGAGGGAGAGCATTTTGGATTTTGTCTAAAGCTGACAACAACTCACCAGTACTCTGCTTTTGCTCTATATGTAAGTTTATTTAGAACTGTGATTGCTCTTGGGAAAAGATAGAAAATAGTAAGTTTAGTCTAGCTGTTTTCTATATTTGTTTCAGAACTATTCTACAATATTATTTTAAAGATTTACCTGTGATGTCTGAACTCTTGACTTGTCTTGTGTCTTTATTATTTATTAAATATTTTTAAACCTTTCAACCATGGCTATTTTGTGTAGAGATAATTTAAGCTGTAGAGTACATTGCGTGTATATAGTGATACTGTACAAAGCCAATTCAATAGTCTTGCTGCTCAGTCACACTTACTATTTGGAAAATAATATTGCACAGTAAAATTGGGCACCCTTTGTTAAAGGCCTTATTAGTAGCTGATATTAGTGGTTGGTGGCAGCTGGTACTACCTTGTAGACTGGCAGGAAGGGGCATAGCTGGAGATGCTGTGCCAGTCTTCCCCAGGAGTACCTGTGTGTTTGTGTATAACTCATATCTTAAAGTGTGTGTGTGTGTGTGTGTGTGTGTGTGTGTGTGTGTGTGTGTGTGTGTGTGTGTGTGTGTGTGTGTGTGTGTGTGTGTGTGTGTGTGTGTGTGTCAGCTACTTGGGCAGGGACATGAAGCACTGGTTGGACAGAGAGGGTACTGGAGGTTTTAGCTTGACCAGTAGGCTAAGATCTATACCATATAGCTGTGCCAGTGGGGAGTCTTATTGGAGATCTGGAAAGAAAGGGAGAAACCAGCCTCAGGCTGACTGTGATCTCTGTGTGCTCTTAAGGGAAATTCTACTTTACTGTGTGTGTATTTGTTATCCTTCCCAATGTAGATGCCCCTCACTGGTGTTAGTGGTGAGGACTGAGGCTTCTTGATTACTGGTCCAGGGCATGGGCATCACATATTAATTTATTGGCAGTGGTGGGATATCCACACCACATATTAATTAGTTGGCAATTGGCTTGTAGTGGTGTGGATAGTGAGTTCCTTTAGCTTGTGTACAGTGATCACTGAAGGTGTTTTTGTACTCTCAATTAGCCATGCAGTGAATATTCAGAGTTCAGATCACAATTGTTTTATTTCTTGTGTTAGCTTAGTTAGTCAGGGAGAGCAGGCAAGCATGTCAGCAGAGGAGTATGGCAAGCTGACAAGGAGCAAGTTGGCTTAGATGTGCCAGGATAAGGGTCTGGTGCATGGAAACCTGACTAAGGCAGACATGATTGCAGCTTTGATCACAGCTGCATCAGAAAACAGCAATCAGGAGGGTGATCAGACTGGCTGTGGAGATGTACAACACTCAGAGAATGGACAGCTCAACCTTTTTGCAGAGGACATAAAAATCCATCTGGAGCTAAAGAGACTTGAGTTGGAAGCCAGGCATTTGGAAACAGAAGCAGCAGAGAGGCTGAGACATTAATAGACTGGGGAGAATAAGAAAATGATACACCTGGAAGCTGAGGAAAAGGAGAGGCAGAGGCAGCATGAAAAGGAGATGCTGACTCTTTGCTAGAGTCATGGAGGTAATGGAAAAGGGAGTAACTGGACCCCAGAAGCACATAAGGTCAGTAAAATTTCATCTGCAGTTTACAGAGGGGGAAACTATCGCCCCATAAGCCTGACTAGCTTGGTCTGCAAAGCTATGGAAAGGATCATCATGGACCTCATAAATAAAGATATTGGGGACCTACAAACACTGGATCCTACCCAGTTCAGCTTTGTTAAGGGCAGATCCTGCCTCTTAAACCTGGTTGATTTCTTTGAAACAGTCAGGAAGGTGGTCCACACAGCCTACCTGGACCTCGCCAAAGCCTTTGATACAATACCCCACTGGCATTATAGATAAGCTCACCAGCTTAAATATAAACCCTATGTCACTAGATGGATTGCAAACTGGCTCAATGACAGAACCCACATGGTTAGAATTGCTGGAGCCATGTCAGACTCCAAACCAGTTACAAGTGGTGTCCCCAAGGGAGCTCAGTCCTAGGACCTCTCTTGTTCGATATATATTTCTCGAGGTACAGGCCAACCTGCAAACTGGGCCATAATTGACTCTCTAGCCGACACAAGCATCCTCCAAAAGGGCCTCATAGAAACAGACAACTGATGCCAGAGCCATGGCCTCAAGCTAAATGCCAAAAGTGTATAGTCATGGTGGTAATCCATTAGACCTGGGGACCCAAGTTGATAACAATCTCTCATTTGACAACCCGTGGCCAAAGTGGTTAGAAAAACATTTATATAGCCCACCTAATCATGAAGGAACATCTAGATCATTTACTCATCCCTCATCAGGCCCATTTTGGGATGTACCTACCAGACACCTGCAGCAACTGGAAAGACCCCAAAGTACCTCACCAAGAGGATCAAAGGGCTCAAACAGATGCCATATGCTGACTGAAATAAATAGGACATGCTGGAGGGACAGATTCATAACTCTGGAATAAAATGCCAGTCCAGGTTAGTGGATGGGAGATAAGCCAAACACATTCTGGCTAGGCTTATAAATGCCCTAGGGCAGATATCCTAGTATGAACCTATGAACCTATGAACCTATGATAATTTTGATAGTTTCCTTCATATGTTTGAGAGGGTATGTAAACAGTATGATGTTGAACAAAGGGTCTGGGTACGATTCCTGGTCACCTGGGGGAGACCCAGACAGACCATGTACTTGCAGCCAGGACTGTTCAGGTGGTTACTTCAGGGAGGGAGCTACTCTGTAGCAGTGAGACTGGAGGTGATCCACAGCTGCTTGTGGGTACTGATGTTCCCTTGGACAGAGTGACTGCAAAGGTAGAGGTGTGTAGTAGTACCCAATCTGACAGTGAGGCACCACTGTCAGTGGATGTCAGACATTCTGTGGAAGGGGAGCTGGGAAGGTTTACAAAGAGAGAGTTGAGACAGGCGCAGTTCTCAGAACCTACATTGCAAGGCCTGAGGCGGGTAGCTAGTGAGGCACCTGATTCTCAACGGAAGGGGGGAATCTATATACTGGGACAAAGGGTTACTGTACAGAGAGTGAACCCCCAAGGGAGGGCTAGAAGGTGGGAGGATACAGCAGTTGGTAGTTACCAGAGCCTACTGTCTGGCACTTTTAGCCATAGCCTATGATATTCCCTTTGCAGGTCATATGAGCATAAAATATACAAAGAGACATATCATGCAGAGCTTCTATTGGCCTAGAATTTCCAAAGATGTAACAGGGTACTGCGGGACCTGTGAGCAGTGCCAAAAGGTAGGCAAGGCAGGAGACAAGGTGAGAGCTCCTTTGATGCCTTTGCCTGTGATTCAGGAGCCATTTCAGAAGATAGCTATGGGTATTGTGGAGCCTCTGAGTACCCCAAGTTCCACAAGGAAAAAGTATATCCTAGTGGTAGTATATTATTCTACAAGATACCCTGAAGCAGTGGTTTTGTCCTCCATTGAGGAAGAAAATGTGTCAAATGCTTTGTTAGAGATTTTCAGCAGGGTAGGTTTCCCAAAAGAAATGCTGACTGACAGAGGTGCCAATTTCATGTCAGACTTGCTGGCTTGTTTGTGGAAGTACTGTGGGGTGAAGCACCTGAAGACCACCCCCTACCATCCCCAGACTAATGGTCTTGTTGAGAGGTTAAACTCTACAATCAAGTCCATGCTATGGACATTTGCAGACCAGTGTAAGAGGGAGTGGGACAAATATTTGCCCCATCTGTTGTTTGTTTACAGAGAGGTTCCCCAGGAATCCACATGGTTTTCACCCTTTGAGTTACTGTATGGGCATAGGGTGAGAGGACCTCTAGATTTAATTTGAGATGAGTGGGAAGGTGGCTGTGGATCTCACAAGGAGTCTCTTGTGGCATATGTCCTAAAACTCAGGACAAGGCTCAGGGAACTCATGGGCTTGGCCCAGGAGAACCTGGCAGAAGCCCAACAACAGGAAAAGGTATGGTATGACAGGAATGCTCGAGCTAGAGAGTATGCTGTAAGGCAGCAGGTAATGGTTCTCATTTCTGTCTGACATAACAAGTTGCAAACAACTTCGGAGGGACCCTACAAGATGGTAAGAAAGATAAGTGATGTTAACTACATGGTAGAACTTCTAGGCAGGCAGCAGGAGCACAAGTTGTACCATGTTAAGATGATGAAACCTTACCATGATAGGGAGGCCCCTGTGCTGTATATTTGCAGTGGATTGCAGGAGGAGTCTGAGGGAGATCTGGTGACTGATCAAAGTGAGGCTTGGACTGAAACCTCAGTGGAAGGGGTAGCAATGTCCCAGCAGCTATATCCTACCCAGGTTCAAGAAATCTGAGCAGTGTTACATGAGTTTTGGGACATGTTCATTGGGAAATCAGGGTGCACCCACCTTGTGCAGCACCAGGTGGATACAGGACCCCAAAAGCCTATTAGACAGGCCTCCTACAGGGTGCCAGAGAGAGTCAAACAGACTCTGAGGGAGGAGATACAGGAGATTTTGGAACTAGGGGTGATTCAAGAGTCCATCAGTCCCTGGGCCTTCCCAGTGGACCTGGTGCCACAGAAGGATAGCAGCACCAGGTTCTGTGTGGACTACAGGAAATTAAGTAGTCACACAGAGTCAGATGCTTACCACATGCCTAGGACAGATGAGGCCCTAGAGCAGCTGGGTGGGGCTAAGTATCTTACCACCATTGATCTTACCAAGGGTTACTGACAGGCGAGGGAGCCCACAGGATTTTTTGCAGGGGGGGTGCAAACCCAGAGCCCCACCCATGGAGCCCCACCCCCTCCACCCATTGAGCCCACCCCCACACAGCCATTACAGGGTCCCATTACTTGGCTATTTCTCTCCAGTTGCCATAAACACTGTTCAAAATTCTCAGTGTGCATACTGTCTTATGCTTTACTTCTACAATGATTACAGGTATCTAGATTTAATTAGGAATCCATGATAAGTTTTTTTTTACATACCCCATGTACATTGCAACTAGCTCAAGGGAACTTTCAGCTGGCAGCCCTTTTGAATTCTGATCAAGAAGGCTTGGCTGTTCAGTTCTCTATACTGGAATAATTTCTCATTCATTGCTAATAATCATTTTTATTTACTTGGATACTAACAGAGTTTTACTTTTTACCTACCATAAAGACAATATATTTGTTTTACCTCAAAATACTTCCCCTTGTTTTATTTATTTATTTGTAAGTGACTTAGAAACAACTACTGGGGAATAGTGTTCATTAGCTCAGTATTTTTCATGTAGAGTCCCATGAGCCTGTTCAGATTATACAGATTTAAACAGATTAGTTTATAACACTAGTGTTCTTTGCCTTCCAAGATTAGCTCTCAGTAACACAAGTTGCTGTTTAAATAAAAGCTGGCATTCTGTGCTCTGAATGCACGACACGTCATAGCTGTATTTAACTTAAACTGTGTGCATTCACTAAATTATGTATATCTTTTAATTAATACTTAATCAAGCATTTCTTCATAATCCCAACATTGACATAGTTGCAAATCACTTCATCTTTTTATAGATAATTCCAATAGCCCTAATATATGCACATTATTAATTATTTTTTCAAGATTAGTTTTACTGAGTGGGCAAGGGAAACTCTGGGTGTTTTCTGGTTTTGTGTGGTTGACCCTTAGTTATATGAAACTGGGTCTGCATTATCACCGATGAGAACAACTTCATTATATGCTCAACCAAAAAGGTTTAGATCTTTTTTCTTGACACAGTCATTACAGTATCCTTCCTGTTACTGTGATAAGCAAGAGTAGCCATGCATAAGAAGTGTACATATTTATACATATGATTATGCACAATTATAATATATACAGATTGTATTCATTATAATATAAAATAATTTAATTATATCCCTTCTATAATACAGCACCACTTGTTAGACTATTTTAAATTTATAATTTCAAATGTTTTATCCAGCAAGCAATGAAACAAAACATGAGCCAATAATGAAACTGCCCAATTCAAAACATTTCAACCATAAAAGGCCACTTAAACTTTTGTCATTACAATCCATCAGTGTCAGTCAGTATGCACAATCTCTGCAGAAGTAAAAAAGTCATCTGAATAATTCCACATTATAGAGATCTGAAACTAATGAAGAGGTTGTTGCTAGAAAACAACTTTATATTTCAGCATTTCATCAACAAATTCAGTGCCTGCTGCCCTTGAAGAATACATTGCCTATGTTACATTAAAAATGGTAAGCTGGTATATTTGCAATACAGAATGGGTGGTAAGCTGCAAAACACGTTCATAGTTATTAGGCATCTCATCCAAAGGAGGACATAGCCAGGACTGCAGCACTCCACCCACTTAAAATACAAATCTACATGCTGTGGGAGTAGAATCTATAGCCCTCTGCATCAAGATGCAAGTATGCTACCTGCTGTACTACTAACACTGCTTTAAAATTCTATACCACAATAATGATACCATTTGCTAAACAAAACAGTTGCACATTTTAAGCAGACTTAGCATGAGCAGCAGTAAACTTCTTTCCCTGTGAAGCTCCCAATTCCTTGAAAATACACTTGAAAATAAATTCCACCTGCTAACTCTAAATAGGACAGTTCACTTTCATTCCCACACCTCAACCTCTGCAAGAAATCTGGATAAAGCCCAACATAAATAGGGACAGATTATAAATATTGCTCTCATGAACTTAGAACATTGCTAGAATAATAGGATTTATGTTAGTATGCATTTTATATGCTGGATAGAAGGAAGGTTGGTATACTGTGTGTGCAAGAGACCAGATGGAAGGGGAGTAAGGCTAGGTGTATCGGAGGTGGGTTCAAATTGTTTTATCATGGTGTGGATGGGAGGAGAAATGGCGTAGGAGTTATCCTGAAGGAACAGTATGCTAAGAGTGTTTTGTAGTTGAAAAGAGTGTCTGATAGAGTGATGTTTATGAAGCTGGAAATTGATGGTGTAATGATGAATGTTGTTAGTGCATACGCTCCACAAGTTGGGTGTGCGATGGATGAGAAAGAAAAATTTTGGAGTGAGTTGGATGAAGTGGTGATGACTGTACCCAAGGGTGAGAGAGTGGTGATTGGAGCAGATTTCAATGGGCATGTTGGTGAAGGGAACAGAGGAGTGGATGACGAAGTGATGGGTAGGTATGGTGTTAAACAAAAGAATACAGAATGTCAGATGGTAGTGGATTTTGTGAAAAGGATGGACATAGCTGTGGTGAATATGTATTTTAACAAGAAGGAGGAGCATAGGGTGACATACAAGAGTGGGGGAAGATGCACACAGGTGGATTATATCTTATGTAGGAGGACCAGTTTGAAGGAGACTGGAAACTGTAAAGTGGTGACCGGAGAAAGTGTAGTTAGGCAGC
Organism: Protopterus annectens; assembly: GCF_019279795.1. NCBI lineage: Eukaryota > Metazoa > Chordata > Ceratodontiformes > Protopteridae > Protopterus > Protopterus annectens. Next base: position 868,443,344 of record NC_056745.1, on the reverse strand, counting down.
ATAGGATGGTGGTTTGTAGGATGACGAGGAACAAGAGAAGGAGTGTGAGTGCAGCACCAAGGATCAAATGGTGGAAACTGAAAAAGGGTAATTGTGAGGTGGAGTTCAGGGATGAGTTAAGACAGGCACTGGGTGGCAGTGAAGAGTTACCAAATAGCTGGATAACTACAGCAGAGCTAGTAAGGGAGATGGCTAGAAAGGTGCTTGGTATGACATCTGGACAGAGGAAAGACGATAAGGAGACATGGTGGTGGAATGAGGAAGTACAGGAGAGTATACAGAGAATGAGGTTTGCAAAGAAGAAGTTGGATTGTCAGACAAATGAAGAAAGTAGACAGGAGTATAAGGAGATGAGGTGCATGGCAAAGAGAGAGGTGGCGAAGGCTAAGGATAAGGCGTATGAAGAGTTGTATGAAAGGTTGGACATTAAGGAGGGAGAAAAGGACCTTTACCAATTGGCTAGACAGAGGGATCGAGCTAGGAAAGATGTGCAGCAGGTAAAGTGATAAAGGATAATGAGGGAAACATACTCACAAGTGAGGAGAGTGTATTGAGGAGATGGAAAGAGTACTTTGAGGGGCTGATGAATGAAGAGAATGAGAGGGAGAGAAGATTGGATGATGTGGGGATAGTGAATCATGAAGTACAATGGATTAGCAAGGAGGAAGTAAGGATAGCTATGTAGAGGATGAAGAATGGAAAGGCTGATGGACCAGATGACATACCTGTGGATGCATGGAGGTGTTTATGTGAAATGGCAGTGGAGTTTTTAACTAGATTATTTAATGAAATCTTGGAAAGTGAGAGGATGCCCGAGGAATGGAGAAAGTGTTTTGGTACCGATTTTTAAGAATAAGGGTGATCTGCAGATCTGTAGTAACTACCGAGGGATTAAATTGATCAGTCACAGCATGAAGTTATGGGAAAGAGTAGTGGAAGCTAGGTTAAGAAGGGACATGATGATTAGTGATCAGCAGTATGGTTTCATGCCGGGAAAAAACACTACAGATGCAATGTTTGCTCTGAGAATGTTGATGGAGAAGTACAGAGAAGGTCAGAAGGAGTTGCATTGTATTTTTGTAGATTTAGAGAAAGCATATGACAGGGTGACTAGATAGGAGTTGTGGTACTGTATGAGGAAGTCTGGAGTGTCAGAGAAGTATGTAAGAGTGGTACAGGATATGTACGAGGGTAGTATGACAGTGGTGAGGTCTGTGGTGGGAGTGACAAATGCTTTTAAGGTGGAGGTGGGGTTACATCAAGGATCAGCTCTGAGCCCTTTCTTATTTGCAATGGTGGTGGACAGGTTGACAGATGAGATCAGACAGGAGTCCCCGTGGACTATGATGTTTGCGGAGGACATTGTGATCTGTAGTGAGAGTAGGAAACAGGTGGAGGAGACCCTGGAGAGAGGGAGATATGCTCTAGAGAGAAGAGAAATGAAGGTCAGCAGGACTAAGACAGAATATATGTGTGTGAATTAGAGGGAGGATAGAGGAATGGTGAGGATGCAAGGAGTAGAGGTGACGAAGGTGGATGAGTTTAAATACTTTGGATCAATAGTTCAGAGTAACGGTGAGTGTGGAAGAGAGGTGAAGAAGAGAATACAGGCAGGATGGAGTGGGTGAAGAAGAGTGTCAGGAGTGATTTGTGACAGACGAGTACCAGTAAGAGTGAAAGGGAAGGTCTACAAGAGGGTAGTGAGACCAGCTATGTTATATGGGTTGGAGACAGTGGCACGGACAAAAAGGCAGAAGTTTGAGCTGGATGTGGCAGAGTTAAAGATGTTAAGATTTGCACTGGGTGTGACAAGGGTGGACAGGATTAGGAATAAGTATATTAGATGGTCAGCCCAGGTTGGAAGGTTTGGAGACAAAGCCAGAGAGGCAAGATTACGTTGGTTTGGACATGTGCTGAGGAGGGATGCTGAGTATATTTGGAAAAAGATGCTAAGGATGAAGCTACCAGGTAACAGGAAAAGAGGAAGGCCTAAGATAAGGTTTATGGATGTGGTGAGAGAGGACATGCAGGTGGTTGGTGTGACAGAGTAAGATGTAGAGGACAGGAAGAAATGGAAACAGATGATCCGCTGTGGCGACCCAAAGAAGATGATGATGATGATGTTAGCATGCATTTTTCTATAGGATATGACATCTAAAACTCAAATGTCTGTCATTATTTAGCAACTTCTATCCTTTTTAGGAAGAATATGGGGCAAAAAATTTGGACATTCTGCAAAAACCTGGACAGCTGAGGGGTATGCAATCTCCTTCTTATACAGACAATATTTGTTTCTTATCCAAAAAAGACCTACTGCCTGACACAACTATCTACTTGGTTCATGGGGAAGACATGATCAAAGTAAAAAAATGAACAGCAAGCAAGAAACAAACTCAGGATAAATTGCTTAAAAGATTCCTGCACAAGTTATGGACCACACATGATAGACTGGCATTCTGTTTAGTTTACAGGTAAGCCTGCAAAGATGACTGCAAGTCTCCAACAAAAGATGACTGCAAGTCTCCAACAAATGTAATGAGCTTCTGAAAATACTGTAATCCTGTCCTTTTATTACAAATACTATCATATGCATTTCAATACCCAAGGGTTATACATTATCTAGTTATGTAAATATTCTTGGCATGGCAACAACGGAAAGGCTTTCAATGCTGGTAATTATTTAACAGTATGCTTATTAAAGCTTACTTGCATCTTACAATCTCCGACAAGCTTACCTGATGGTCATTAAATCATTGCTACTTAAACAGAGCAACAGGGCACTGTGACAGCATGCATTTCCTGAATAATAAGAAGCATAAATCAACAGTATAAAAATATGACAGAAAATCAGAACATTCTTCAAAATCAAGGACAGATGAAATGCCACAGTTGTACTTGTGGTCTACCTTGGATGGGGGAATACTCTGCACACTTACACTGCATAAATGCTCCTTGCCTTACTTGGACACATCCAGAGCCACTACAATGGGGAATGTTGTGCAACAAGTATGTCACAATTCGAAATGTCTCTGGCTGACAGTGATGGCTCTGATACTCATACCTTTCAACTTCAGAGCAAGAAATCTGAACAAAGCCATACATAGAACTACAAGTGGGACACAGGGCCAAAAATAAGGACAATTTTTAAATATTGCTCTTATTAACTTAGATAATAGAACAGTAGGAGGTCTTGCATTAGTACGAATTTTCTAAAGGGTATGAAATCTGAAACTCAAATGTCTGCCATTATTTTCTAACTTCAGTCTTTAATGACTTGCCACTAATTTGCCAGAAAACCACAATTTTATGAAAAACAGACCAAAAATGTGATGCAAAAATATAAAGTTGCCACGCAATACAGCTGGGAACCTGTCAAAAAAGGGACACCTTTTTAATATTAACACTGTTAACTTGAGCAGCTAACAAAATAAGAGTATCTACATGCATTTCTGAAATAAAAGTAATAACTCTGATCATTACAGTTATATATAATTGTAAACCCTCCATGTTTTCTTCCAAAATTGCCATTTTGAGGAGGGATTATTAGGGGAGAGCAACATTTTGAGCCAAAATTAGGGACAATAGAGAGGTTTGGATATTCCAAATTCTACAAAGCTATTTGCACATACCTCTCAACCACTTAAGGCAGGAAATCTGAACAAGCCAAATATATTTGGGGAACATACAAACACTACTGAAAATTGCTCTTGTATAAACTTAAGACAGTTGATAAAATAACAGGTCTTGCATTAGCATGCATTTTTCTGAAGGTTATGATGTCTGGAACTCAATGTCTGTCATTTAGTGACTTAATTACTAAATGATTTGCTAGAAAACCACAAATTTTATGAGGAACAAACCAAAGATAAGAAGCAAATATCTATTCATTCTGCAAAAATATAGTGAACTGAGAGGTATAGTTCAACCGGGGCTGTCTGAGTTTGCTACCCCCCCCCCCCCCCCACAAAATCATGGTTGAATGGAGCTTCATCCCTGCAGCTATTCCAATGGGGGGAAGTAGGAAAAAGGTGGAGGAGACCCTGGAGAGAGGGGATATGCTCTAGAAAGAAGAGAAATGAAGGTCAGCAGGACTAAGACAGAACATATGTGTGTGAATTAGAGGGAGGATAGAGGAATGGTGAGGATGCAAGGAGTAGAGGTGATGAAGGTGGATGAGTTTAAATACTTCGGATCAATAGTTCAGAGTAACGGTGAGTGTGGAAGAGAAGTGAAGAAGAGAATACAGACAGGATGGAGTGGGTGAAGAAGAGTGTCAGGAGTGATTTGTGACAGAGTACCAGTAAGAGTGAAAGGGAAGGTCTACGAGAGGGTAGTGAGACCAGCTATGTTATATGGGTTGGAGACAGTGGCACTGACAAAAAGGCAGGTGTTTGAGCTGGATGTGGCAGAGTTAAAGATGTTAAGATTTGCACTGGGTGTGACAAGGGTGGACAGGATTAGGAATAAGTATATTAGATGGTCAGCCCAGGTTGGAAGGTTTGGAGACAAAGCCAGAGAGGCAAGATTACGTTGGTTTGGACATGTGCTGAGGAGGGATGCTGAGTATATTTGGAAAAAGATGCTAAGGATGAAGCTACCAGGTAACAGGAAAAGAGGAAGGCCTAAGATAAGGTTTATGGATGTGGTGAGAGAGGACATGCAGGTGGTTGGTGTGACAGAGCAAGATGTAGAGGACAGGAAGAAATGGAAACAGATGATCCACTGTGGCAACCGAAAGAAGATGATGATGATGTTAGCATGCATTTTTCTATAAGATATGACATCTAAAACTCAAATGTCTGTCATTATTTAGCAACTTCTATCCTTTTTAGGAAGAATATGGGGCAAAAAATCTGGACATTCTGCAAAAACCTGGACAGCTGAGGGGTATGCAATCTCCTTCTTATACAGACAATATTTGTTTCTTATCCAAAAAAGAGCTACTGCCTGACACAACTATCTACTTGGTTCATGGGGAAGACATGATCAAAGTAAAAAAATGAACAGCAAGCAAGAAACAAGCTCAAGATAAATTGCTTAAAAGATTCCTGCACAAGTTATGGACCACACAGGATAGACTGGCATTCTGTTTAGTTTATGGGTAAGCCTGCAAAGATGACTGCAAGTCTCCAACAAAAGATGACTGCAAGTCTCCAACAAATGTAATGAGCTTCTGAAAATACTGTAATCCTGTCCTTTTATTACAAATACTGTCATATGCATTTCAATACCCAAGGGTTATACATTATCTAGTTATGTAAATATTCTTGGCATGGCAACAACGGAAAGGCTTTCAATGCTGGTAATTCTTTAACAGTATGCTTATTAAAGCTTACTTGCATCTTACAATCTCCAACAAGCTTACCTGATGGTCATTAAATCATTGCTACTTAAACAGAGCAACAGGGCACTGTGACAGCATGCATTTCCTGAATAATAAGAAGCATAAATCAACAGTATAAAAATATGACAGAAAATCAGAACATTCTTCAAAATCAAGGACAGATGAAAAGCCACAGTTGTACTTGTGGTCTACCTTGGATGGGGGAATACTCTGCACACTTACACTGCATAACTGCTCCTTGCCTTCCTTGGACACATCCAGAGCCACTACAATGGGGACTGGGGTGCAACAAGTATGTCACAATTTGAAATGTCTCTGGCTGACAGTGATGGCTCTGACACTCATACCTTTCAACTTCAGAGCAAGAAATCTGAACAAAGCCATACATAGAACTAGAAGTGGGACAGAGGGCCAAAAATAAGGACAATTTTTAAATATTGCTCTTATTAACTTAGATAATAGAACAGTAGTAGGTCTTGCATTAGTACGAATTTTCTAAAGGGTATGAAATCTGAAACTCAAATGTCTGCCATTATTTTCTAACTTCAGTCTTTAATGACTTGCCACTAATTTGCCAGAAAACCACAATTTTATGAAAAACAGACCAAAAATGTGATGCAAAAATATAAAGTTGCCACACAATACAGCTGGGAACCTGTCAAAAAGGGACACCTTTTTAATATTAACACTGTTAACTTGAGCAGCTAACAAAATAAGAGTATCTACATGCATTTCTGAAATAGAAGTAATAACTCTGATCATTACAGTTATATATAATTGTAAACCCTCCATGTTTTCTTCCAAAATTGCCATTTTGAGGAGGGATTATTAGGGGAGAGCAACATTTTGAGCCAAAATTGGGGACAATAGAGAGGTTTGGATATTCCGAATTCCACAAAGCGATTTGCACATACCTCTCAACCACTTAAGGCAGGAAATCTGAACAAGCCAAATATATTTGGGGAACATACAAACACTACTGAAAATTGCTCTTGTATAAACTTAAGACAGTTGATAAAATAACAGGTCTTGCATTAGCATGCATTTTTCTGAAGGTTATGATGTCTGGAACTCAATGTCTGCCATTTAGTGACTTAATTACTAAATGATTTGCTAGAAAACCACAAATTTTATGAGGAACAAACCAAAAATAAGAAGCAAATATCTATTAATTCTGCAAAAATATGGTGAACTGAGAGGTATAGTTCAACCGGGGCTGTCTGAGTTTGCTACCCCCCCTCACAAAATTATGGTTGAATGGAGCCTCATCCCTGCAGCCATTCCAATGTCCCATTCCTTGGTTATTTTGCCCCATTTACCATAAACACTGTAATGTAAATACTGCTTTACTTCTGCAATGATTTAGATTTCATTTGAAAGCTTTATTTTGTATTTTACAGCACAAATCCTAATAGATATCTGTTAAACAAAACAATGCAGTCTCACAATGAAAATAGACTTAGCATTAAAACTTCTCTGCCCTTGAAACTCACATGCATTGAAACAGCATTGAAACCCACATTCAAAGAAAATACATGTTGCCAGTGGCAGATAAATATTAACTCTGGGCTGTTTTCAAAATCATAGGCCCCTTGAACAAGAAACATACACATGCTCTTTGATACACCTTCCTGACTGTATTACATTATATTCCTTATACAATGCAGTACAGTTGTTAGAGGGCATTTTAAGTTTATGGTTTTGAACATTTTTCCAGCAAACAATGAAACAAAATGCATACACCAATGACAAAACTGCCCAATTCAGAACATTTCCATCATAAAAAGTCTACTCAACCTTCTATAGTCCACCAGTATCAGTAAATATACACAATCTCTGAAGTAGTAAAATCCACATTAAAGAAATCTGTAACTAATAAAGAGGTTGTTGCTAGCAAACAACTTTATATGTCATTGTTTCATCTACAATAAAGTGCCTGTTGCCCTTGAAGAATAAATTGCCTATGTTGCATGCATTAAAAAAATGATAAGCTAGTAATACCGCAATAGGGAATGGATAGCAAACTGATAACAGGTTAATAGTTACTAGGTATCTTTGCCAAAAAGGACTGCAGCATCCACCCCCTTTACAACACAGTACAGTATCAGCAATGCATCTACCTACTGTGGGAGTAGAACCCACAGCCTTCAGCATCAAAAGCAAGCACACTACCTGTTGTGCTATTAACAATGCAAGCAGACCAAGCATAAGCAGCACTAAACATTTGTTCCCCTGCAGCTCTCAGCTCCTTGTAAAATCTACTCGACACTTAGCTGTATCTCTGAACTTTGCAGCACAAGAAATCTGGAAAAAGCCAAAATTTACTGGGGGGGTGGGGAGGCCAAAAAACAGGGACACATTTTAAACATTGCTTGTATAATGTTGGAAAGTTGCTAGAATAAAATGCTGCATTACCACCATACATTTCACTGCCACGTCTTGAACCCAGGGGACCCTATGCAAAACAGTCAGAGCAACATACCACTATGCCAAATCAGCTGTTTTGTGAAAGAGGAAGACGGAAACTTAAATGGCTACCATTTAGTGAATTCAGTTCTCACCATAGCACAGCTGTCAACCTCTTAGCACAAAACACCTGAACAATGCCAATAATGGGTGAATACAGCCCCCAAACATTCAGTGAATTCAGTCCTCACCATAGCTCTCAACCTCTTAGTAAAAAACACCCAGACAAAGCCAGTAATGGGGGGATATAGCCCCCAAACATATTCAGTTTTTACCATAGCTCTCAACCTTAGCACAAAACCTGGATGAAGTCAATAATGGGGGAATACAGTCCCACAAATAGGGACAAATTTCAAATATTCATTTTATACACTTAGAAAATTGCTAGAATAAAAACTTTTGTGTTACCATGCATTTTCTGAAGAATATGAAGTCTGATATTTAAATGCGTGTCATTTTTAACATTTGTTAACCAGGAAAGTCTGACTTGGAACAAAAGCTAATTTTTAGCAGAGTCCCAGGGAGAAACACTCCAGACAGACACGTCTTTGTAAGATGGGAGGAAACAAAAACAGGGAGGGCATACAGACTCCACACAGAAGGTAAGGCACCCCAGCCATGAATCAAACTAGAGAACATGTAGCTGTCAGGCAACAATGCTACCACTGCATCAATGCACTACTGGCTTTGCAAGGACACAAAAATACAGAAACCATAAATTTTCTGAGGAACTGAATAAGTATGAGGGAACGTTAAGCTATTAACAAGAAAAAGTACTTTATGCTAAATTCTGAACTTACAAATTATAAGTTCTTTTACTGAATATCACACATGAAAATATAGTAATAATTGGCATTTTTATTTTTTTATCAGTGAATTATTTTTTTAATAATCTATGCTTAAAATTCAGATTCACAGAAAGAAGAGAGAATCTCAATTTCCTCACCATAGATATAAACGACCTGGACAATATTCTCTTTTATCCAGACAAAAAACAAAAGTAAGTCCCGAAAGCAATGTGTAGTCTGTTTTAATAATTTCTTAAGGAAACTTTCTATTGGAAATGCCATATATTCTGCTACTACATACATCCAAATGAAACACAGACCACATCCAGACAGACACACAAACACACACACACACACACACACACACACACACACACACACACACACACACACCTTACTCACTCTGACAAGCGTCCTGTCTAAGTCTGAGTCGCAGGTAAAGTAAACCCATTTCAAAACCTGAAACAGTCTGTTTCAGTTCCCGCTTGCAAACTGTGCACTGCGCGATGATGTCAGCATCTGCACCTGGACTTGAAGGGCGTTCTTAAAGAAGAACGCCAAAAAAACTTTTTTGTAATTTTAAATGAAAAGATTAACTAGTCAGCAGATTCCAGGGGGGTGCAAGTGCACCCCCTTGTACTTGCCTGCGGGCGCCCTTGCTGACAGGTACCCTTGACTCCCAGTGCTAGACAGAGGTCAGCCGTTGTGACTCCTCTTGGCTTGTATGAGTTCACAAAGATGCCCTTTGGGATGAAAAATGCCCCAGTGACTTTCCAGAGGCTGTTAGATCAGTTTGCCATTGCTTACTTAGATGATATTTCCATCTACAGCCATTCCTGGCAAGAGCACCTTCAAAATGTCAGGAAGTGCTGGCCAGATTACAGAGGGCAGGGTTGACCATTAAGCCTAACAAACATCAGGTGGGTACAGCAGAGGTCTCCTACCTGGGTCATAGAGTGGAGAGTGGTAATATCAGGCAATAACCTGCCAAAGTGAAAGCCATTCAAGTGTGGCCTGCACCTGTTACAAAAAAGCAGGTGAGGGCATTCATAGGGACAGCACAGAACTACAGAAAGTTTGTCCCCAGTTATAGTACCATAGTTGCTCCCCTCACAGACCTGACAAAGAAAAACAGACCAGCTAAGGTAGTGTGGACTCTAGCATGTGAGCAGGCATTCCAGAAGCTTAAAGAAGCTTTGAAAGGACCTTCTGTGTTACCAGTCCAGATTACAGCAAATCACTTGTTGTGCAGGTGGATGCTGTGAACCATGGGGTGAGGGCTGTACTTAGCCAGATTTCTTCAGAGGGAGAAGAGCACCCAGGGGTATATCTCAGTCACAGGCTTCAATCCATGGAGGAATGCTATGCAGCTGTAGAAAAGGAATGTATAGCCATAGTGTAGGCACTGCAGAAACTTCAGCCTTATCTGTATGGAAGAAAATTCACTGTAGTTACAGATCACAATCACCTAACATGGTTACACTAAGCCAGCCAGCAAAATGCCAAGCTGCTAAGATGGAGCCTAGGGTTGCAGCATATGGTATGTCAGTACAGCACTGCAGGGAATGGGGTAAGGTATACTCAGATAGACCTAACCCTCTCAAGCAACACTTCTCAAGGGTCACTTGAAAAACTAACTTGAGTTCTCCGGGGGGGATATGAAGGCTGCCAGCCTAGCTAGATAGAATTTTGTAGAAAATTCTATTTGTAAATATTAATATAAGCCACAGGCTTGTTCTCTTAAATATAAGAAAATTGTGTTAAATGTTGAACGTCAAAAATGTAACAACAGTGCACTTTGCTGGAAGAAAGCTGATAAATCAAGCATTGTATGACTGTTTGATCTCAACCTTGGAGCCGTGATGTCTGGACTAGCAGATTCTTTCTATTGTTTTGAGATCAGAGTTAATTGCTAGATTTTACATATATAATGTCTTTAATTGCTGTGGTTTCCTGAAAAGGTGCAATATCAAATGTATGTGAAACTCTGAGTTTCTGTTAGCCTGGAAATCAGAGAAGAATGATGTAATCTAAAATGAGTCAGCAGTCATGTATTATGATTTTAAAAGACTGTCTCAGAAGGAGAGGGAGAGCATTTTGGATTTTGTCTAAAGGTGACAACAACTCAGCAGTACTCTGCTTTTGCTCTATATGTAAGTTTATTTAGGACTGTGGTTGCTCTTAAGAAAAGATAGAAAATAGTAAGTTTAGTCTAGCTGTTTTCTATATTTATGTCAGAACTATTCTACAGTATTATTTTAAACATTTTCCTGTGATATCTGTACTATTGTCTAGCACTGTGTAGTAAGACGTATTGTCTTGCCTCTCTATTATTTATTATTAAATATTTTTAAACCTTTCAACTGTGGCTGTTTTGTGTAGAGATAATTTAAGCTCTAGAGTACATTGCATGTATATAGTGATACTGTAAAAGCCGCTACAGTAGTCCTGCTACTCAGTCACACTTACTATATTAGGATAATAATATTGCACAGAACCTGTGTCAGCCTTCCCCAGTAGTGTCTGTGTGTTTGTATATAATTCATATCTTAAAGTGTGTGTGTGTGTGTGTGTGTGTGTGTGTGTGTGTGTGTGTGTGTGTGTGTGTGTGTGTGTGTGTGTGTGTGTGTCAGCTACTTGGGCAGGGACACAAACCACTGGTTGGACAGAGAGGGTACCGGAGGTCTTAGCTTGACCACTAGGCTGAGCTCTATACCCTATAGCAGTGCCAGTGGGGAGACTTATTGCAGATCTGGAGAGAATGGGAGAAACCAGCCTCAGACTGACTGTGATCTCTGTGTGCTCTTAAGGGAAATTGTACTTTACTGTGTGTGTATTTGTTATCCATCCCAATGTGGCTGCCCCTCACTGGTGTTAGTGGTGAGGATTGAGGCTCCTTGATTACTGGGCCAGGGCATGGGTGTCACATACATTATCATGACATGTAATGCATTTTCAAATAACAGTACTTGCAGAATCAGAAAATTACATGTCCCAAATAATAAATCTCATCTAAATGTTTTTTGTGTAAATGTAAAATGACCAGGTGTGAAAACATTTTACATATATTTTTATATTAAAGCAATCCCACACTTAGTATATCAACTTTATATAAAAATTCAGATAAATTAAGATTTTTGATCTTCTTAGGCTTTTTTTTCTTTAATATATGTATGGTCTGATTCTTCTTGTTAAATACTTATTTCTTTCCATATCACAATAAAGTAGATTATGTTTACATAGGCATTTTTAAAATCATCCTCTGTTTTTTACTTAAAATAATCTTTAGGTAAGTATATTTCATGTACTTACATACCTCCTTGTAAAAAAAATACTTTTTTCATGATATAATGGCCATCCTCCCATTCTCTTCCAATTCCATTCTCACTTTTTATTCTTGAATATGTTTGCTTCTTCTGCCTCTGAATTTTTTTTTTATTATTCTCTGGCTAGGATTAAATGTTTCTATCCTGTTCCATCCTTCCTTTATAAGCAGCTCTGATTCAGGATGCACAGACATTTAGATCTGTTACCCAAATGAATTATTCTGCAATTATTTCCATAAAAAATGTTGTCATGCATTTGACCACTACTAATCTTGTTACTTTCCTATTCTTTTTGTATACTCCACCATCAGTAATGACCCCATCACATATTTTATCCCATCATCACAAATAACTGATCTTTTAATCTCACATGTAATGTTACTGATACAGACACTGAGCAGGAATCTCTATCCTGCACTATACCACTTGTAACTGTCATAAATATGTGTCAGCTTTCTGGATAACCATTATCAGACAGTTTTTAAACAATGCATCATCCTGGGTCCAGATGCAAAGCTAAATAACTGAAATATTTATCTTTTATGTAGAAATAGGTTGAAAGCCTTTCTTAAGTCTAATTGGTCAGATCCTTTTTGGAGCTGATGGTCAATGCATGTGTGCATGTGTGTGTGTGTGTGTGTGTGTGTGTGTGTGTGTGTGTGTGTGTGTGTGTGTGTATAAATATTTACATACTCGTATATGTATATGAATGTGTACACACATATGAATGTGTGTATATGATTTGTGTGCCCGCACACGCACACGTGTGTGTGCCTGTGTGTATGAGCATATGTGATATGTTTCATATCCAGTTTTATTATCAATAGATAATGAATTAAAATTGTTAGATGTTGTGCTTTTGGAAAGCAGGGGTAATTCATAAAGAAATATACTTAGCTTTTCATTTTCAGGAATCAGAGTGTTAAAAACTTCATTTCTCAATATGTCATGACTTTCCCGCAAAATATATATACAAAGATATGCACTTTAGCCCAGTAGTTTTATCGATAAGCAAGAATATAAAAAGTAATACAAGTTACACAAAAAGCCATTTCTTACTACACAGATGGGTTTATTTATAAAACAGCAGTAGCACATTTGCATTTATGTCTTCTGAATGCATATATGTGACAGCCTTAAGAACACTATTTTTTATGGGCAGGAGCATATATCAAAATTACTTTTTTTTTCCTTCTTTAGGGAAAAAAAATATTTCCTCTGTTCTAGTAATATGCTTGTTTTGGGTGGGAAATAATAGTCTTATAGCTGTTGGTAAACATTTTTTTCTAAATATTTTTAGTAATACACAATAAACTCTTATTACGCTCCTATGCTGAGAAAAATAAATTAACTACTGCAAAATAGTTTCTACATATTTTTGTAATATATAGTGCTCCCTTACTGTATTCCAGAACTTTAAAAAATAATAACATTAAGATTCATACATGAAAATCTTTCAATAACAAAGTCACTATAAATTTGTACATAAGAACTTTACCTTTTATTGATGACCTCCTTGTAGCCACAGACAGTAGCTACCTAATAACTCTATCTGAAATCTATAGACCGCTTTGAAAGCTGTAAGACAAGTAACACTGCCAGAAGGAAAAAAAAAACAACAATAAAAAAATAAAGCTATAGGTCCATAGGTCGTTACAGGACATGTTGTTCAAGAGACCATTAAGAAACTTAGCCTGAATTTCCAATTACCAAAATGCACTCTCTGGTTAAGTGACTTCCTTAAGGTCACATAGAAGGTAGATGGATGAAAGATTCAAACACTATACTCTTGGAATAGGATGTATATCATTAATACTTCAGTCTTGAGTGTCATTTATGTGGCAGTGTGAAATGTATTTGAACCCTTGTAGCTGTTCCATACTTTCTGCTACTTTACTTTTTTTTTTAATTGGTAACACATCCGAGTAGCTAAAACTAACTGTGATTTACAAATAATTCTGATTGGCTTTCTGATCACAACTTCTATGTGTTCTTGAAATGGATTCCCAGAACTGACTTATTGAGCTTCACTCCTAAGGTGAATATTTTGGAGTTTTTCAAACACATTACAAACTTGTTTCGATTGGTGACCTAATTATAACATAAAACCATCACCAGAGCAGAGTAATATAGACAGTACTTAAAAAAAAATCTATTGAAAACATTTAAGGTTTATTATCTAGGTCTCCATTGCCAACTGTATGACCCTGAGCAAGTCACTTAACTAAACACCATCCTGGGTTGAATCTGGAAAAGGTCCATGGAGATCAGTGATCTACCCCAGAAAACAAATACAAACAAAAAATAGATTAGAATAAAATAAATTTCATTTTTTTTGAAATCAGATAACTAAGTGGACTGGAAAATTGAACCTTTTTAGGCATGACCTAGGTTCCAGATAAGCAAAATAAATAACAAAATTAAAAAAAAGAAAGAGATAAAATTGAATGTGCAGTAAATTAAAAAAGAAAGAAAACATACATTCAAAATATAAAAAAAAATCTGTATGTACAAGAAGAGAAAGATGAAACCCAGTATTCTAGTCATAACTCCTTGAGGTTAACAAAAGGATTGATCCTAATGTTTGCAAAAAAAAAAAGATTGTAATAATTACTGTCCTAAGATACATTATAATCTTATAATTTGCTTAGCTGCATATGCTTATAATCAACTAAAAGACTTTTGAAATATCTTTAATTCTTATCAGAAAAATATTATTTGATGGAAAAAGCAATAATCACTTCTCTCCTAAATAAAGGATGTCATTATATAACACCTGATCTCCTTACATTTTCTTTTTATATCAAGTGAGAGAAGATAACTGTGTAAAAGAAATGCTTAGTCGTATACTTTGGCCACATATTCTCCAAAAATCAACAGTCCCTCAACAATTACATACAGAAGTTCATTTGCTCTTTCACTTAGCCTGCCACTTTCTTTCTCACTGGTAAAGTACAAAATGATACCAACTGCCAAAACATTCCACAAGAGAAAAAACTTAGTAAAGAAGAGTTGCCAGCCCTCTCAACATCAAAAAATCAATTCCAAAGACATTGTTGTGCCTAGATTCTGCCTAGTCTCTTGTGGAGAGGGACCATACTATAACATTTTCTTATCAAGGTTCAACCTCAAACACAACTTTTTTCCCCATTTGACAAAGCTAATCCACAGAAATGCAAATATCTGAAAGTCCTCATATTCTAGCTATGGGTCTCAAAGCTTCTTGTCTCATTTTCCTAAGCTCACTTAACCACAACCTGAGATGTAACATAGACAAACTTTCTGCCTTTGCTCCCTATCACTAATTTCCTAATACAGTCACATACAAGGTGCAGCAACCCTCCCCTGTTTTAAATTCCTTTCTGCCTTGGCACAGTCTCATTTTTAGCATAATCCAGTACTATCAGCCATTCCACACATTCCTCCAATAACTATCCTCAGAAAATCCACAAAAAAACAACCTCCCATCCCTCTATTGCTGGCCTTCCTAGCACGTTTTCCATCCTCATTCCAATTTCCTATTTTATTCTATAATTCCCTTCACTTTTTCACATTCCCACTGCTTGTGGATATAGTCCACCCCCTGTTTTCCACACCTCTAGCACTTTATTGCTTCATACACCACCTAAGTGAAAACACAAACTATAGATCTTACATTTTCCAAACTCTCCTTGAACCCTGACTAATCATCCATAGTTTTTCCATCTAGACATTGTTATTCCACAACCTTCTTGCTAACTGCTATGTCTTCAAAAGCCTAGGTGGAGCAGCCTCTGTTTCTGTCATGAATTGAGTCTTGAATATAAGCAATATTATTTTGTTATTAGTGCTCCACTTACTCCATTTAACAATACAGGCTTTGGCATTTTTCACATCTCTTCTCTAATGTCTTATTAACCAACTAGTACCATATAGAGCAACCAAACTCTCTCTTCCTCATTGCATATACTTGTACAAAATTGTGAAAGTTCCTCCTCTTATTCTTTTTACCTCCCTGCAGTAAATCCCATACCTGATGGTAAATACCATTCTACTTCAAGGAATCTAGGATCTGCAAGAAACCAGAGGATCCCCCAAGACAACATGCAACCCACCACATTTGTCAGACCACAACGCTCTAATAAAATCTTTGAATTCAGACCAAAACGGTATTACCGTTGAACATTTTAAGAACATGTGACCAATCTGCATCTAATGTTTCATCACACCTCCAGCATTTAACTATATATTTTTTTATACATTAATGCAAATTTGTGTGGAGTTAGAAAACTTCTATGAAGGAATTTCCATGTAAAAAAATTTCCAATAAGTGGAATAAGATGTATTTTTTATGAATTTATATGCTAAAAAATTATTAGTGTCAGAAAAGCGTTCTTTGATTACTTTAGTTGAATAGTTCCAAAAAGATTCATCTAAGGTGTGCATTTCAGCTCTCAATGTTTTATAAATCATGGACAAGGATGTAATCTTAGAACAAGTCTGTGAATTAATTCCAAAAAATAAGATTAGTATTTTAGGAATTGTAACTGAATTTGTGTTTAGACCTGATTTTAATTTATTTACAAGAAATTATCTAAATGTTTATATATTTAGCCAGTTATCATGTATTATATTGTATCTAGCTAAAAGGTGATTTGAGTCATGTATCTTATTATTATTATTAAAAATTGGTGCCAAAAATTCAGGCCATTATTTTTCATTTCTTTTAGTTTATTTAAGTTGAAAGAATCTAAACAGCTGTTAATGAAAGCTATTTGAAATATTAGAAACAGTGTATGTTTTACTAAATAATTGCTATACATTATTTTTTAAAGTCATGCAGGACATAAGTAATACAGGGGCTAAGATTTGGGTTTTTTTTTTTTGTTGTGATATATAATGTCTTTTAGAATCAAATATGTTCTATCTGTATCAGAAAAATACAAATTATCTTCTTCTATTGCAAAATTTGAGACTAAAAGAGACTTATGGATAGTTTTCCAACTTGATGTATATTCAGTGTTTAACTAAAGGCTTATTAAATTAAGAATGATTGATTCAGCATATAATTTGATATTTGGGAATGCAATTCCTCCTTGTTCCCAACTTTTATAATCCCAGATAGAACTAATTCTCAGTTTTTGCAGGTGCCATAAGAAATTTAATACTTATATATTTATTTGTTTAATTATTTTTTTGAAGGGGCAGCAATTAGTGCTTGCATATAAATAACATTTTTGGTAAAATAATCATCTTAATCAACATTAATATTTTATCCATCGCAAAGAATAACTTGTTCTAATCTTCAAATTATTTTAATAACATTGACTAAGTTATTGTAATTTTATTTAAATGATTCATTCCAATTAGATTTTATAATCACTCCTAAGTATTTGAATTGCTCATTTTCCCAATTGAAATCATTATGCTATTTTAACAAAATGGTTAGTCTTTTGTTTATCAGGAAGGTCTCTGTTTTATTTTGATTACATTTTAAATTTAAGACTGTTTCAAATAAGACTTATGGAATTTATAATACATTGTAAGGATGCATTGATGTCTCCAATGGCTAATAAAATATTGTCAGCAAAGAGCTGTTTGTATCTTAGAACAATAGCTTTTATTTACTAAAAATCCTTTTATTTTAGAAATTGTTTGTATTAGGTTAGCTAATGGTTCAAGTGATAAAGCAAATAAAAGAGGAGACATTGGACAGTCCTGCTTTGTACCTTTCAATATTTTGAGAGGGCTTGACAAATAAGCACCAACTTTAACATATGAAGTCGAATTTTCATAGAGTCTAGTTATTAGATTAATAAAGTCAGATGAAAACGTATATTCTTTAAGACTGCAAAAAGGTATGACCAATTTACAGAATCAAATGCTTTGTCTATGTCCAAACTAATGACTGAGAGTTCCTTCTTCTTATTATTTGCCAAATATATTAAGGAAAATAATCTAATAACGTTATCTTGAAGTTTTCTATGCATAATAAAACCTGTTTGGTCCTCATCTACTAAGTTTGTTAGGAATTGACTTAATCTTTTTGTAATAATGGACATAAAGATTTTATCATTTACATTTAGCAGGGATATGGGATGATAGGTGGAACAAAGTTTAGGATTTTTATCCTGTTTTAGAATAAGAGAAATTATAGCATATTTCCATGAAAGAAAGCTACTTGAGTTACTTCTGACTTCCTCAAAGGCTTGTAATAGAATTTTCAATGTATTATCTGGTAATAACTTATATATTTCTGGTATTATTACATCCAAGCCTGGTGATTTATTATTTTTGAGATTTTTAATTTGGTATTTTATCTCTTTAAAAGATATTGGTTTATTTAGTTTAATATTTTGTTTTCTTGTTAGTTTCTTTTTCACATTTTCTTTAAGAAAATTATCTCTTAAATCAAAATTAATTGGGGTGGAGTCAGTTCTATTGGTTTCTTCATAATATTTTTTACAGATTTCTAAAATATCTTCTAGATTCATGGTAGTCTTTTTCTAATTTTATAGGAAAGCTCTTTTATATAATCTATATTTGTAATTCCTTTAGATTTCACTGCTAGTCTATGTAGGCTTTTTAGTTCATAGAATGTGACTGCATCTTCAGTCTCTCTAAGTTTATTGCTATTTTATGGTTTAGTATGTCAAAATATTTTAGGTTTAGTTGTTTTCATTCAGAGTTTGTATATATGTTCTCTGTTTTAAGATGACATTTCAAATTATTTATTTTTGTTTGTAAATCTAGCAGTTCTTTATCCCATCATTTTCTTTTATTTAAATACCAGCTTTTGATTCTACCATATAGATATATTTTTAATGCATCCCATATGATGACTTTTGAGGTCTCACTATTATCACTAATTTCTAGAAACAAGAATAGTTCATATAATAATCACTCTTTCAAACCATTTATTTTAATTGTGTATGCTGGGATTCTTTGCCAAAAGACTAGGTTATTTGGTTTAATATTAATATTAAAAACAATGGCATTGTGGTCAGACAATGCACGTACAATGAATGAGGTATCTTGTATTTTGGAGAATATTCGGTAAGACATGAATACTTTGTTAGTAGTTTGCATTCTGACTCTATATGAGTAGTGTGTATAACTTAAAGAATTTAAAACTTTTAATTTATATATATATATATATATATATATATATATATATATATATATATCACACATTTGTGGGATCAACATAATTGTTTAATTTTGTTGCAGCAGCTGATGAACCTTTTCTGATAAAATACAATTAAAATCACCAGTTAATATTCTATCTCCCTTTGACAGTAAAGTAATTAACTCTAAATATTGTCTTGCAGTTTTAGCACCAATACCAAGAATGTAGTAAGTATTCACTAGTGTAATTATTTTTTATTAATTTCTAATATAGCAAGGCTCAACATTCCATTCTTATCTGAATATGCATGTATTATCTTAAGAGGTGTCAAAGAATTTGTACATAATATCATATTACGTCTTCTTTTAGCATGAAAATGTGACTCTGCAAAAACAAAATAGTCTTTAGAACAAGTTTTCTCTATGTCTTTCTCTATTAAGTGTGTTTCTGCCAAAAATGTGATGTCAACTTTATTGATTTTCATAGTTATTAAGGCTCTTCTCTTTATAGGGTTATTAAGTCCATTTACATTTAAAAATATACAGCTATATTTGTTCAGTTTGAAAATATATTTCAAAACCAAATGTCGTATTATG
Organism: Protopterus annectens; assembly: GCF_019279795.1. Lineage (NCBI taxonomy): Eukaryota > Metazoa > Chordata > Ceratodontiformes > Protopteridae > Protopterus > Protopterus annectens. The sequence continues at coordinate 868,423,716 of NC_056745.1, read as the reverse complement.
GTCCCATTCTAAAACTGTTCTAAAGCTATTTATAAAAACCTAACATGGGCTTTTTAATTCCTGTTTTGATGATGTTGTCATCAAAACTACCTTCTACCAACCTCCAATCCATACTTCAATTCTTTCTAGTACTTCTGCCTTTTGTTAAATTGTTTATTAGTTTGAGTTAATGAAGAAGTGTTTACTAATGCAGTATGTATATTATCATTATCAGTTTCCTACAAAGGATCACAAATTATATCTCTACATATATTAAAGCATCTATGGTGAATAAACTTTATTTATGTCTACTAACAAAATATTCAACAATATTATTTGTATTTATTTTTATAATAGTGTATCTATTGTCTACAACTTTTAAACATTTGTCTAAAACAAGTTAACAAATTAACTGCATCTTAAGACTGTAATCTATTTATATCTTCATAGAAATAGAGCTTAGGCCGATATATAAAAACAACTAAAATCAGATATAAATTATTATGTTACAAAATCAGATGTTTCAATTGTATTATAGCTCTGAGGATATAGTTCAATAATAAAGCATTTAGTTATGTTAGAATAACTAATATGTTTGTATAATAGTATATCAAATGTTAAATGATTAGGTTGCAGTTTCCCCTCTTTTCGCTATCTCTCTTCCTTTTTGTCCCCTTTATCCCTTCCCTTCCATTTCATTCCCTCCCTCATTTCCTAACATTATTTAATAGCACAATGATCTGTTTAGAGTTACTTTGATTAAACTCCTAAACATAGATATAATCAGCTATGCATTGAAAAGTACTGAAATAATAAACAAGGATAAATCACATTGGCCAAATTATTATGATTATAAACATGTGAATACACAAATATTTGCCTCGGGATCAATACCATTGAAATTTTTACATAAAATAAAAATTATATATTCAGTATATGCTTGCTGACTGATTAGAATTCCGTGGTGAATATAATATAGGTCTCTAAAATGTTCTCTACTTAGTAACTAATCTAGAACAAGAGTACAAAGATGAAGTATTTTACTTTTAATTTTACCAACTCCTTTATCTATTCCAGTTCACTGGAAACACAGAACCCCACTCAGTCCTCAGCTGTTTATTCTGCATATATGACACACCTTTTTTGAATCACAAATGCATAAATTACCACAATGCCAAACCTTATATATGTTTATCAAACTGTGATGAGTAGCTAACTTTTATTAATTCAGGAAGGCATGTGTTATGCAAACAGCTTCTGCTCTTAACAAAATAGTATGTTGAGGTAAAAGCAAGGAATTATGATTTGACACACTAAACTATAAAAGCAACTATTTTACTTTCTACTTCTTGTAATTTGAGATGCGAGCTTGCAAAAATGCTAGAGTAATAATACTGTTAGAGCAGCTAGGACATTCAGCTTAAAGTATCTGCACTAATCTTTGATGAATTATGAAGTGTCATATTACAAAGACAAATATTTAAGGATAACTACCATTTAAATGGCAACCTCTATAAAAATCATGTGTCAAACCCAGATGTAGTATATGTATAAGATACTTACACATGTAAAAGTACATATATGTTTACCTGCATATATACATACTGCTAAATACATGTGTACATGCACACACACACACACACACACACACACACACATATATATATATATATATATATATATATATATATATATATATATATATATATATATATATATATATATATATATATATATATATGGGTCTATATTAGAACATCGAAGTTTCAGAACTTCAAATGTTCTAATATCGACCCCTAGTAACCGAAAGCTGAAAATAGCAAAGTTTCAGAAAACCAAATTCTTTCCTAGGGAAAGAATTTAGTTGTCCGTTCCTGTCGCTTCGCCATTTTCAGCTCTGCAGTGAAAAGTTACGGGTGGGTTCAGGTAAGTGTGCGATTGTGTGGACATGAGGGTTAGGGTGGGTTAGGTGAGTTAGGGCACGGGTCAGGTAAGTGTGCAAGTGTGTGGATGTGAGGGTTAGGGTGGGGTAGGTGAGTTAGGGTTAGGGTGCGGTTGAGGTGTGTGTGCGATAGTCATGGGCCTTAGGGTTAGAGTTTGGGTTAAGGTAAGTGGGCAGATAGTGGTGTATGTACAGTTTAGTGTAGGTTTAGATGTAAGATTTTAGGTGCATGCGTGTGGATTGCTCTTTATTTGGTGTGTTTGTGTTGTGTGTATGTGTTTTGGAACAGCAAATAATTTTTTCCCTAGGAAATAATTCGCTGTTCTTAATTTTCGATGTTATCAGTTTTCGGTTACTAAGGGTCAATATTAGAAAATTCAAAGTTCTGAAACTTTGATGTTCTAATATAGTCCATATATATATATATATATATATATATATATATATATATATATATATATATATATATATATATATGTATACACATTTTTATATATGTACACAAACATATACATGCACTAGTATAACTTATTTGGATGTGTACCACAAATCTGGATCTTTCTACCTATTTCCTGAATGTAAACTTAGTTTTGTGGAAATGAGGATGATCACCCATCCCCCTTCTTTATTGACAAATTAGTGGTAGTAAGGGTGGATCCAGACAGCTTAACATGCAAAACAGCAACAATAAACAAAGCATCAGAATTATTGTTGTGATAAATGGTTAATATTTGTGTAGATTTTGTTGACACAACTTAAAATAGCAAAGAACTGTTTCAAAGTTGACATATCTGCACATAAAAAAATGGATCTTAGAAGTCTGTAAAGTATTTCAAATAAGATGCAAACCAATAATATTTATTTCTAATAAGTACAGATGATACATATCACTTAAATAAAAAAAATCCTTTTTCTCTCCCTTTTTTAGTTTTATGAATAAGTAGATTGGCATATGAAAGGTGTGCTTTAAAATGATGATGAAAGAAGAATATATATATATATATATATATATATATATATATATATATATATATATATATATATATATATATATATATATCTAAAAGGATTCTTCGATATAACTTCCATTGGGAATAACCAAGCTTTTCTTTTCTTTTTCCTTTAGTAAACAAGGCTAAGATCTTGTATATGAAACCAAAATAACTAACATCTCTTAAGCCATAAAGGGCATTAATGAATTGTAATATATAAACTGCTTAACACAACACAACACACCTCCCATAATGATTACATTCATTTGATTTTGATTTTTTCCTTTCCTTCCTTGTCAGGAATCTTTGTATACTATGATGGTCATTCAATTAAATTAACTTCTAGAGAATCAGGTTGTTTACATACTCAGTCCTCTGTTCTTTCATTAAATTGGAGCTTGTGTAATAGAATTTTGTATCTGTGCTTCATATCTTGTAATCAGCATTGATTTCATCTGCTCGTCTCATTTCTTCTCTTATTCCCAGTGAAATGTGTTAGAGCAGACCTATTCTCTTCATAGTGATAGCTATGACTGTTTAAATTAAATATATGTCTTTAAATTGTCATTTAAATTAGCAATACTAGCTATAAATTGGCATCTGTTGAAAGACATATGATTGGTGCACACCAGGAAGTGCTGCGGGTTCAAAAATCACAGCTTCAGTACTTCGCAAATCTGCACATTCTCAAAGAATATTTTTATTTTAACTCTTCCTCTTTTGCTGATAATGAAGAGGCTCGAGCAGACAGATAAAGTGAAGCTTTTTAAAGTTCCAGTGGGAAATTTGAGTAGAGAGAGGAGATAACGAAATATTCATCTTGAATGTTGTGAGTGGCATTTTGAACAGTATTTGCATCAGAGGGAAGAAATATAGAAACAAAAAACAGGTTAATATCATGTTTTAATAATTCAGGTCATTAGAATCATCCTCAACAGCCCATCCACAACAGGGAAGCATATCACTATGCACAACCAAGCAAAAACAAGACATTCTCTTAAAACAATACAGCATTTTTTTCTTTCATATCACAAAGCCCACTGCAAGAAACAAGAAAAGCATGCCTAGGGAACCAACATCATTTCCTTTACATTTCTAAACATTATATTGTCAGTGCATCTAGTCTGTTCAAGAACCACATCTAGCCCCCATGAAACCCACCACTCCACCTCTCTCTCCTCAGTAAGACCACCACAGAAAAATTAATACTCATTGCATTCCAAATATCCTAAGTCTTGCAGCAACAATATAAAGAGGCTTTTATTTGTGACGTAGAACAATTAAGTAGCTAAAAATCAAACATTTTATAAAGTAGACATTTCAGATACGTTCATTGGTAGTAAAGATATAAATTATTATAATTTTCCCCCAATCAGGGTGTCCCCAAATACTATATTTTTTTATTATTGAGTCAAATGGTCAATTTTAACACAAATGGTCAGATTACTTGCTATGGAAAGATATATAGCACAAATAGGATGTACAAGGTGACTTCCCATTAAATCAACACACGACTAAACATACCAAATTAATTACAAAAAAAAGAAAAAAGGGGAAAGGAAGGGAGAAAGAAAGAGAGTAGCTTACTTTTGAAAAAGTTCATATGCAATTTTCTGAGGTATTTCAGGATAAACAGTCCAAGGCTTTTGGTACATTATCTCTAGATTTCTTACTGCTTTTTTCTTTAGTATTTGAAGTGTTTCTTATAGCTTGTCTTTTCAGGCTAGGGAGAGAAACTTCCATATCTTCCACTTCATCCAGTAGGTTTTTATTTTTGACAAAGTCCATAGCTTCTTCTAGGGTATTAAAGATTATTTGACCTTCTGACAGAATAATTTTAATTCTAGCTGGAAAAATAATTTATGGTTTGATACCTGCTTTATTAAGATTCTTAATGAGGGGAACACATGCTTTCCTTTTTATCACTGAGGTGGTATAATCATTATCAAACCCGATACTTTTCTCATTTATTTGAACTGGACTCCCCAGCCAAGCAGCTCTGAGGATCAGATCTTTGTCTTGAGTTGACAGAAATTTGACAATGATGGATGTTGCAGCAGAAGGCTTTTTTGAGATGGAAACATTTGACAAGGACCTGTGGGCTCTTTCTATTCCAAATGATAAAGAATCAGGTAAATTCAGAGATCTAGGAAACCAGTCATTCAAAAATTGGACTACATTGTTACCTTGCATTTTTGCTAGTATAAATTCTTATGTAATTTCTTCTTTGTCTACTTTCCAAATCTTCCACATTTTCAAGTAACATATTATTTTGTTTTAAAAGGAAATCAATCTGAAATTTATTTTCTGTTTGCCTTCCATCAAGCTCTTGATGATTTCCCCTAATAAGTCTATTTGTTTTTTACTCTTTCTTGATATTGTCCACAATATGTTGTAGGTTATCCATTTTTGTAGAGAGATCTTGAATGCTAGAGAGAATTGTTTGTAATTCCTTCTTCACTGAATTGTCCTGAAGAGAAGTCATTGGGTGAATCATAGCTGATGTAGATTGTATAACGTCTGACAGGAAAAGCTTTAAAAATTAACTTCTAGAGTTGGAATTATTTCACTTCTTCTATATCCAAGTGATAAGGCGACCAACAGAACTCAGTTCATTGAAGTATTAAAAGATAAAATGAATAAATCCTGTCAAAAAATAAAGGCAGAACAAGAGATTTGTGCTGCTATCTGCTCAGCATGCCAGCCACCCCCCCCCCCCAACAGACATCCGTTATGGGTCCCTCATTGTAATCTTGCCAGACTTGTGCTTTTGGCATTCATTTGTATTTTAACTATCCAAATGAAAAAAAAAGCATATATATATATATATATATATATATATATATATATATATATATATATGAGTTTGTAATGAATAATCACCGAAGAGTCTGCAAAACACAATACATCAGACAAAATTATTGGTGATTACCATTAATCACAACTAAACTAAATTCTACAAAAAAGTAATCACACGTAAATCAATAAGCTACATTTGCAATTACAAAAAGAAAAATAAAGATCAACTTTACCTGGGAGCCACCACCCAGAAATTAACTTCACTAACTCCAGTGTTGCACAAACATGTAGAAAAGGGAAAAGGCCCTGAATTATGCAATGGTCGATATAACAAACTTCACCCATTACATAATTCGATAAACTGTCCCATAAAATAAAACATCAGTTTCAGCATGTGATAAAATGCATGCAGCGATAACTCATATAATGCATGTGTGATAAAATGCATGCAGCGATAACTATATAGCACACATGTGTGCTCACCCACACACACACACACACACACACACACACACACACACACACACACACACACACACACACACACACACACACACACACACACACACACGTACATGATGTATATAAAATTTTCCTATGTGTTTTTAATTATAATGTAGTCACCTTCCAATTTTTGGAAAGATAGCTCTGCAGATGTGCTTTTGTGCATTTATGGAGTTTTTATTTCCGTTTAAAAAAGAAAGAAAGAAAAGAAAGAAAAATGTACTCACCTAGGTGTCCTGTCTTCTTAACAGTCAAGTATTTAGGCATATACCTAACACAGAATAAGGCAATTGCATCTTATTACAGGACTTCCTGCTGTTCTCACAGACAGAAACAATATTCTGTGAGTGCAATTTGGGCTGCTAAACAAAACAGCATGCAACCATTTTGCTTAGGCATAAAGTAGTGCCTGGGTAGCTGAAGTGACACTGAAAGAACATTAGTTGCAGATGGCCTCAGGCAGATGCAAGTATATATACGTACATACATACATATATCTATATATATATATATCTATATATATATATATATCTATATATATATATATATCTATCTATATATATATATATATATATATATATATATATGGATGCCATGGTTTTGGTTATGACTTTAGGTAATTTTTTGGGGGGGGTATTGGCTGAAGTAGTAAAATTATATTGAAGTCAAACTGTAAAAGTTTGACTGTAATATACTTCAGGAGTTATCCTCTTTCTGTGTAGTTGTATAACCGCAGTGTCAGTATATTTAATTTCTGAGATGTTGGAGGTGAGCTTCCGCTTGGGAGGATGAAGCACCCCCCCATGTAAAAGCAAAGTTTGTAGTTGTTTTAGGTGATCACAAACGCACTTTTTACAGCCATGCTGGTAGTGCAGAGAGATAAAGCTATGACTAAGAGTCTAGCCATCTGGGTTTGATTAGTGGCTAAGCTAAGGTGACTACTGGAGTGGCAGAATAGGATGAAATGGTGTGCCTATCCTGAAGGAGGGTGGTACATGGGCATCACTTTGTGATGATCCTTGGTGGGCACTGTGGATGTTACTCTAGGATGCTTAGTTACAGATTTGAAAGTGGGCCTGGCTGAACTGCTTCATAGGCAGGGTAATACACTGCTCACTCACATAGCACACCCACCTAGACCAAACCACATTGTCACAAGGCGAGAATAATTGGTAGGTCATACAAGAACCACCCCCCCCCAGATGGAAGCATTGACATGCCAAGCCCCAGAAAGCCTAAGGATTTGAGACCAGCCCCAGCAATACCGGGGGGCAACAAGTTAGTTGGTGGACTCAGCAAGGATGAGACATGGAGGATGGCAATAATGAAGGAAAGGAAGGAAAAAAAATGGAAAAAAAATATGTAACTTTTCAGTTTAATTTTTTTTTTTTTTGTGTTGTCTGATTAACTTGTTTGACATATTTTTCCTATTAACTTGTTTGACATATTTTTCCCCAAGATAAATGCACACAACCTCACTGAACAAGGACACTACAATGCACATACACATAACAAATGTCATAGAGTATGTATTTGTTCTCCTGTAGTCATGTTTCTGATGTCTAGCTACATTTGGAAGTGCTATACGATATGACCCCCTCCATCTCTACCAAAATACTGACTGTCTGTGCCATCTTACATAAAACCAAAAAATTAAGCAAACTGAGAAAAGGTGATACGGGCTGGAACAAAAGAAAAAACAAAATCAAACCACCGCCCCAGAAGGCAAGTAACAATGAAACACCAGCAATTGGCATCCTCTTTGGAACATACTGCTTGTTTTATGGTCACCTTCTGGGGCGGTGGTTTGATTTTGATTTTACATAAAACAGCTGCAGCAGGGTGCCCCAATATAGGGACTGCAGTTCCCAGCACCACAGGTAGGACCAGCAGACACAGATGAGGGGTCAGGTGATGAACCTCCAGCTGTGGTAGATCATGACAGATGAAGGTGCACACAATATTCCTTGGCACTGGCTATGAGGTAGCAATAGCACACATACGTCGATATCAGATATTCCTAGACAAAGAACTTACAATAGATAGAGGTATTAAAAGCATGAAAAGGTAGCAATAGCACACATACATTGATATCAGATATTCCTAGACAAAGAACTTACAATTGATAGAGGTATTATAAGCATGAAACTTAAAACAACTTAAGGAAAACATTAAACTGTTAATGTCATTTACATATATATATATATATATATATATATATATATATATATATATATATATATATATATTGGAATGGAATAGCTGGCACACCTTTTGGTTCTCTTCCCCATCTTCCCCAGCATCTATGACAGCACTGTGGAACTCTTCTGAGCTGCCTGAATCCCTTAAAGTCCACAAGAGCTGCTCCATCTCAATGAGTGGTGGTTTGGTAGGAGTCCCATTCTCAGTATCTCTTTGTTCCCATGCCACAGCCTTGGCTTTATTAATAGCATTGTTGATCATATCACTGTTTTTGTGTCTGACACTCTTGTAGTCACAGCCCTGGCTACAGACACAGCCAAGAAAAGGCTCTAGTATGCATGCACAATGAAGATGGAGGGCCTGGACTATGACCTCAGTCTCAGCATCTGAGAATGGAGATATCTTCGAGACAGATGCCTTCATTTTTGGTTTTGATGTTGTTAAAAAAAATAAATAAATATAGCAAACACACACAACACAACAGGGAGTGTATGTGTGTGTGTGTGTGTGTGTGTGTGTGTGTGTGTGTGTGTGTGTGTGTGTGTGTGTGTGTGTGTGTGTATGTGGCATGCATGGGTTGGGGGTATGAGTTGATCTATTAATGTGAAAAAATACTCATTATGCAGAGATCATCATTTAAAACAAAAGAAAAAATGTATCTGAACTTAAGTATATCAGTGGAAGATCTGGGCAATCACCGTATAGCCACCCCCACAAATGGGCAATAACATATGACAGAATGGGAAGATCATTGATGTCAGATACATAAGACCAACTATTAAATATACAAATAGTAGTCAGACAGAACCGCATTAATAGAGAATAGTTTCTTAATGAAATAATAAACTACCTACGCTTTAGAAATCAGATATGTCTCAACATTCTCAGAATGTTTGCCAGAAACTCATGAAATAGAAATAAAGGAGCACTGCAATAACAGCTGTTATTCGTTTAGCACAAAAACGCAACGTCGCAATGTTAGATAGCACTCATTCCAAATAATACCATTCAAAAAATTACTCTGTAAGAAATACTTTTTAAGAACATCACACAGCCTAACAGATTTCAAAAGTGTTCCCCAAAAACAAGGAAATGCAGTAGTCCATCAGTCATCAACAATAGCTTTGCTTGGAAGCATGTGGAAAAGAAAATAGTCTTCCATAACACGATGTAAGTTCCATAGCCTCAGGTTCTTCTTATACGGTGTAGGTTAAGCCCTCTTGTCACACTGAATATGTTAATTAGGTGTCAACTCATTATCATTCCTGAATCACTCAACCTGCTTGAGGTGCTGTGCAGGTAAACATGCAGTTATGACATACACACACCTTTGTAGTTTAAGAGTGAGACTTAAGACCTTTGTCTTGGTAATGTGAGTTCAATTACTTATTTTGCACTCCTGCAAATTAGAAGTCCACTTACAATGGGTGTGTCAACTGTCTTACTGAGAAAATGTTATGCACATTTACAAACTTAGTTTTGTGTCATAGCATCTCATTTATGATATTTGGTTCTGGGATGGGTAGGTAGGTCATGTTCATCCATTAGATTCTGTACTTCCTTATGAACATACCCAGTGTAATGATGTATACCACTGTGTGACCTTTAGCACAAAGCAGAATGTGTAATCAATGTTGTGGAATAGTTACTGTCTTTCATTACTTTGAGGCAAAAACTTCTGAGAATTAGCCCCTGGCAGCATGGCTCTGCTGACAGACTCACAACTGAGGCAGTGGTCAATGCATGTAGAATACCATCATTGTTATGGGCCAGTGTATACCTGTTGTATGAAACCTCTAGTATTTCCTGCAGTTCACTTACTACAGTTTCACCTGTCTGTGAGGTATGTTGCATGTATCCAGGTATGTGTGTGTTAAGCAATTATTAATTCAAGAGACATTTTGATTTACAACATGATAATATAGTGCCTTCAGTGGTAAGTCAGACTGCATTAACTGTGTACATGAGGCAGCAGCAGCTGATACACATATAACATGATGATACAACTGCTGAACACTTGTGTCACATGAAAAGTAAGTAAAATGTAGCATGCACAGGCTGTAATCACACAATGCTGACATCAGGCAATCTTGTGTTGTGATTACTTCTCCTAGTGGCTAACAATCATGGGCAGTCTTCCTTTCACACATATGTAATCATACGTATAGGCATAGTCTGACATTCATACACACACACACACACACACACACACACACACACACACACACACACACACACACACACACACACAAGTTACTGGGCTGCCTCCATCTGAATTGTGTCTTTCAAGGTTTCCTTCTCAGCATATTTTTCATGACATGTCCTAAATCTCTTGAGTTATTACGTGACCTTTGTTGTATTTTTAAATCTGTGCCAGTATATTGAAGTATAATCTTCTATTAATTTTTTCTTTTCAACATGACAATTCCTTATTTGTTGCAGATCTTATGGATTGCACTACATACTTATTTGTAATATTTTAACTATCACAATTCCTACCCGTCCCAACAGGCATGTTGTTGCCACATCTGATATATTGTTTCCACTATAAATACTTGCATGGTTAGTATGTCCATGTGCTCCTTTATTTTTTTGTTGTTCTTCAGTTTTATTTTTGTGCTTTCACATTACACCTGCATTGCTAATTCAATACATATAACACATGCACATTTGTAAAATTGTGCAACCTTCATATCTGTTTATACAACTCCCATTTCTTCATTCCGAACACTCTACTGTCCTGTGTTTCTTTACCAATGTATGTAACAATGCTAGTGAGTTTGCCATATGTACATTAATTCTCTCAGTGCCATTTGCAACTGTATCAAACTTTTATGTGCACTTGTATTGCTAGGCTTCCTCTGTCTTTTATGTATTCCATGTTGCCCTATCAGTTGTTGTGCTATGGGCACATACTCATTTAATGAATACTGCTTTGTGTAATTCCCTTATTTACATTGTGTACATGAGTACTGCCTTAACCTCAAACTGGCCAGTGGCAGCTATCATGAGCTTGAGCAGGGGCTGCTCAATATGTACAGCAGCTTGCAGTCTTACATGTTTGATTAGCAATAAAGTTCATAGTGCACAACTGCTCAATCATGTTTGCTTTAGCTCAATGTTTATGGGGTCTATATTATGTTGTTGAAAGACATGTTAATTGAACATGTCTTTATTGACACATAAACAGTGAAAACACTAATCTCCGAATGGCCACATCAGTGAATTTTTTACCAGGAGGAAAAAATACTTGGCTGTTATCTGCAATTTGCCCTTTTCCCCACTGTAGTCCGATCTTGGTGTTGGTATATTTAGTTGGGGGGGTGTGAGGGGCAAAGCCCCCACTTTGTAGGGTTTAAAAGTTTGTTTGTTTTTCTTTGGCCAAGTGATTTTTCCCCTGAGAAAAAAATTTACCGAAGTGGCTATTCAGGGTTTCATGTTTTATTACAAAATAAGAATACATGAGCAAAGAAAACTAAGGCATAATTAGATTACAAGGGTTTATACTGTGTGTGTGATTGTGTGATGCGTGTTTGCATATTTTTGGTTTGCAAGGTTCCGTAGCAAGATTTATCTATATGACATAAATGTACAGATTATACATCTTCTCTCTTTGAGATTTTGAAGAGAGTATACCTATGTCTTCATCCATTTTCTGTATTTGAGGTTCTGGAATCTGGTTATCAGTTTGAGGTGAATATATGGATTTAAGAACGTATCTGAGTATTTTGGCTGGCAGTTCAACACCTTTGGTCTGAAAAACAGATATATCATGAGCAATTATAAAGTGCACTATTTACATGACTTAGAGAAAAGAGAGGAGATGAGTTTTCATGCCCTTACCTCATATGGAAGACTTAATACATAGTCTGTCAAGGGAAGAATTAATGACATTTTTCAAAGTGCAGACCTAGACATTTTAATATGATATCTATAGCTGATAAAGTCATATAGAAGTAGAGTATAATAGCTGTTGTGGGCATTAAAGAAAAAAATGTATATATACATATATATATATATATATATATATATATATATATATATATATATTTATATATATGGGTCTACTTCACATGATCCGATGTGCAAATGTTCGAATTCCAAATGGCCGAGATCATATGATCAAACATTTGAATGTTTGAAAATGTGCAGTAGACCTGCAAAACACAAACAACAAAAAAATAAACTGTGTATAGGAGGGGGACAAGCCCCCCTGCACCCCCCACACCCCCTGCAATTTAAATATACAAACTCCGAGATAGCACTACAGTGAGGACAAGTGAAATCTCCAAGTCTGTGCTGTATACTGATCCCAGTTCAGAATTTAGAAGTTTTAAAACTTCAAACATACGGTCTTCGATCATATGGGTTTTGAAGTTTTAAGATTTATAAATTCTGAAGGGGAACCCATATATATATATATATATATATATATATATATATATATATATATATATATATATATACACATATATATAAACACACACACCATGTACACACACGCACACACACGCACACACACACACACACACACACACACACACACACACACACACACACACACACGCACACACACACACACACGCACACACACACAGCAGGAATAAGTGGACATGTTCATTTGTTTGTTACTTTGTTTATTTATTTCCATATTCCACATTGTTATCAACTCCACAGGTGAGTGATGATTTTCAGAGGAACCCTTTAGAAAAGTTCCCATATACATGTGCAATACAACTCAGTAACATGAAAGCATACAATGTAAACAGAAGTATATATATATATATATATATATATATATATATATATATATATATATATATATATATATCTTAATATTGTTGACAATAAAACACAAATGAGATAAGCTACTGATACACAGGCAGGTGTTCAGTCATATACATTTCAACATACATAAGTAATTTAAAATCAGCAATAAAGGTAGGAACAAATTAATCCTATTTTTACAAGTCATTTTTTTACAACAAAACAGTCATGATGTTGAACGCCTACGTTTTGGGTTTAATATTTCACACTTAGAACTCTACTGACCTAATGCGTTCTCTAACTCTCTTGGCACTCATTCCCAACACCTGCATTCATAGTTTGGAATTAAGACTGGAGTTATGTTTTAACTCTCTTACAATAAATGAGGATAAAGAACTAAATAAGGATAAAGAGACTGACAACAATATATTTATTAGCTAACAATCAAACTAAATGAGGAACAAAATACAAATATGTTGTTGTTAACATTAGGAGTTACCAGAAATGCACTATAAATGTCATTAACATGTCACATTGTTTTTCTGGGGTTCTCAGCAATCCTGGAGTTAACAATGACACCTACATGGTAAATAAAGGAAGCCATATTAATTTGGTAGTAAAAGAATCAATGTGAATCAGCTAAATGTAATAGTAACTGATGTAAAAACTGCAGAGGTAATAAGTGAAGTGAGTGTACCAGAAAACTGTTAGGGAGAATACTAATTCATTAATTAGCAGACAATAACAGGAAGCAGAGGAACAACATGGAGAAGTGGTATGCACTGTGCCTTTGAAGAGAAAAAAAGTAAAAGCCCTAGCTGATAATATTAATCTATTCTGATTAGAAGGAAAGGACATGCAATATAAACTAAAAAAAAAAAAAAAAAAAAAAGAAGGAATACATTTTCTGATATGCTATTAGAGAGGTACTCATGCAGGGGGCACCCTTTGATTAAAAGTTTATCGAGAATTCTTTGAGGTATAAATGATTCTAACTCTGAAGCTCACTGATATTGGATCCTTCTTGCACAAATTATATACTAGCAAAAATAAGTAAAGTTGCATTATAATTAAAGCAGGCATTAATACCCTAAGGTGTATCCACTGATCTATACAAAAGATTTTTTTGAACAAATGTTCAACTTTTGTACACTGAATTAATTAAACTTGGAGTTAGAATAAAATTTTGATGTCACTTAGGTTGCCAGAACACTATTTATTCATGCAAGGATATTAATCACTGGCAAATACAAGTTTGTTATTCAAATGTGGTACAATTAATGATGTATTGAGAATAAGCAATTCTTGCTCATAGGATTTTTTTTACATAATGGTATTCAATTAAGTGACTATGGCGAGCATTATTTCTCTGATAAACTATTCATTACAGCTGAAACTTTGACTCGTTTCAAAGACAGCAATACAATTTCGACACATTGCTTCTAGCATCTTTATAAAGATTGATTACTGTATTGTCAGACGTATAGTCCAGAAAAGAGATGACCATATACCTATAATGAACTTGTACAGATACTATATCATAGTAGCAACTGAATGTTGAGATCTACCTTGTCCATTTTTTAATGGGTAAAAGAAAATTGCATATTTGAGGAATGATGTCTGGAATGATATTACTTCTACACACCACTCACATTGACAGAGTACAACTATTGGATCGCAAGTGTAAAATACTTGCAGTTGCAGTAAAAAAGTTGACACAGCATGAAATATTACACATGATAACGTGTTATATTAATCCTGAATTATACTATAAACAATAGTTAAGCTTCCTACAAAAATTACACCAGTGTAAACCAAGGATTCCTGTAATTTTGCTCAGTGGCTTTTATTATCCAAAAATGGACAGGGTTAAAATGGGTCCTATCATTTATTGGTTTGGGTATTTAGAAATAATTCTGAAAGTATGGCGCAGTAGATATTATCTCCTACATGGGACAAAAGGATATTAGTTTTGATTTTTACAAAATATAATGGTTTAATTTCAGAATTAGAGGTTGTGAAATGCTTATGTATTTCTGATTACAAAACAATAATATTCAATATTAATTTTATTTTCACCAGTGACACAGAAGGATCAAAGCCTATTGATATCTGAAGTGATTTGAGTTTGATTAAGGTTGTGCCTTTCCCAGAGGTGAGGGTTTGCAAAGATAATAAGTGGGTCTCTTTGGTATAGATGGAAGCTATGGTGCAGAGGGGCAGGCAGAGAGTGTGTATTCATTCAGTAACCAGGGAAGGGACATATTTCTAGTCATGTCTTATTGCCATCATGCATAAAGAAAGACCACTGCACAAGGACAATGATTATGGTTGCAATTTAATGAAGAAGAACACTTTGATCTGTAAGCAGTGAAGGTGGCTCCTTGGCTCACTTCCTCTGTAGTTTCTAATAGTTATTATTTTAGGGCATACTAACAATGCAAGCTCAGGCAGTAAAACATTCTGGGAGTCCACAAACTTAGAAAGAATCTTAAGAGTGTTACTTGGAAAAGGACAACTAATTATGATACAATATGAGATGAAGAGTATGATAAATATGAGATGAAGAGTTGTGTATTGGGTATTTCTTCGGTATGTGTCTCCACGTTGAATGAGGCAATCAAATTTAAATGTCCATATTTTTAGGTGGCAAATCATCAATTTAGTGGGATAATAGTCTCAAAAAATCTATGCAGAATGAAAAAGGAGCAATGTAATTTACATAAGATTCCCACAATATATAACAGTAAAAGATTAAGCTATGTCATGGAAATTTAAGGGATTTATTGCATCGACAAAGGCTCGGCATGAAAAAACAAGCAAAGGAAAAAGTAAACAAAAGGCCTAGTTTAAATATATTAAGGGACAAAAAAGGGCTGATAAAACCTCTGATTCTCTACTGGTGGATAATACTAAGGTGTAAATGTTAAAGTTATAGCTAACATGTTTAACAATTACTTTACATTGATTGGATACATTGAAGGCTATGATGCTACTAAACACAATATGCAAATTAAGGATGATGTTCTGTGTCCAGTCATTAAACCAGGAGCAAATAGGTGTTTTGTAAGAGAGTAAAGAAAACAAGTAGCAAAGGAGCTATGATTATTATTTTCTTATATATTTATTAGTTTAAGGACATAAACCCTTCTCCTTTTTACTTTATATTTAATTGCATACTATAAAGAAGTTGTGTGCATTTGGCTTGAATGTATTTTATTACAGATTCCATATATTAGTTTCCATATATTAGAAAGGTGAATATTGTTAAATAAAAAATTATTTAGACATTAGCCTTACTTCTGTCATTTGTCAAATGTTTTAATAAATGTATTCTATGTAAATTAAAACAACAAAATGACCATGACAAGACATGATATTTTACCACATAGAGCCATTAAAGGATTTTCTACAATGGCAAACTTCTTTAAATTCTATGATTTTGTTAGCTTAGCAAATGATTATAGAGTAACTGTGCATGTGATATATTTGCAAATGTTTTTGATATAGTTAAAAAAAAGAAGAAGTAAAATTATCAGTGGAAAGGCTAAATAGTAACCCTTATATAACTCAGTTGGTTAAAATCATTTATTTATTTATATATTTATTTACTGGCATTTAACAATCAGGAAGGTAAGACTGGATGGATTCACGTTTTCAGAAAAGGCCAGGAGACAAGAGCTCTAAAGTATTACAGAAACATTTTAATTTCAATAATATTACAAACTTCAAAAATAATACAAAAAAAAAAACAATTAACTACAGTTAAACAACTATACAAATTTAGACATAATGTGAAAAAAATTGGTTAAGATTAGATACAATGTATATAACAATGATTTAATATTTACAGAAAATTTAGCCAGCTTAGAAAATTAAGGTAAGTAAGTATTATAATACAAACAGGAATTGCAATATGAAGCTAGAGGGAAAAAACAGGGTTATGCCATATTTAGATAGAAGAGAGAAATTGATTGAAGTAAGGAAGTAAGTGAAGAAGGGGGGATAAGAAGGTGTAAGGTATGAATAGGTACTTGCTCATATAAAAAAGTAGTTAAAGGTAGTTTAATTACACAAACGTAGTTGATAGAGTTCCAAAGAATGCAATTTAGGTGCACTCTTGTCAAAAAATAATATAATAACTGGATTACATAAGAGACTATATTGTAACATTCAGGAATCAATATTCTTGATTACTTTTTGGTCTGATCTCTGGATATATGAATGCATGAACTTCTTATAAAAGGGTCAAAAAGGTATTTGTATGGAGTAGTTGCTTAAACACAACTTATTTTAATGATGTTTTACATGTTTTTGCTACTTTGAGTTGTAAAAAAAAGTAGTGGGTGCTAAAAATATTGGTGGGATATATCAGCTTTTGCCATCTAGGTGGTCTACAGTATGGTTTAAGGTGATATAAAGTATTTATGGTCTATAAAAATGCAATTGTTTCTTCCCCCCCTGTTGACATGTCTTTTGATCCTGCAAAAATAGTATCAGCTTTTTAGCTCATTTATTTGAATGAGGTTAGAGCCACAATTCAGAGACAATCAGCATATCGAGACTGTACAGTGTTATGCACTAACTAAGCAGAACTTCAGTGAATATAACACCAGATCTGATTGTAATATTCAAAAGAAATCAACGTTGTCTGTGGCAAAATGGGGAAATCACACCAAGTCACTGGGAAAGAAAGACGTGCATCACCAACATTTCTAGCCACTCTTGAGACAGTTCTGTGGCACAAAGATATGCAGCCATGACCTGGGTTCAAATTGTGATTTGGCTACTGATGTGGAGAAGCAAATTGCTGATGAAATAAAAGCTTGGTGACCTATCTCAGGAGAGATGTTGAGATGACATGCTACAAAAGTTATTAATTTTCTGTGCCACACTGGGGAGGTAAGACTAGGAAATCTGCAACTGCCAGTCAAGGAAACCCATCGGGGGTGGGTTGGGTATGCATCACCATGTAGGCAGGTCATTTCTCTATCTGCAACACTGTTGCACATTCCCTTACGGCAAACATACTCATGCACATGACATTTACAACCTAGCTGCTGTAGAATGACTCGGCTTTGGTTGCAACACTTACTAGTCATGGGGCACACAGTCCAGAAAAAATATGGGTTAAGAGAGGAACCATTGCTATTGAGGGCTGATCTGGGTCAAATCAAGATAGGATAAGTGGTGATTGTGCCGGTGTGAGTGTATGTCCACTGGGGAAAAAAAAAATCTCATACACAGTTGTCTGTGCTCTTTTAGATTTATTCTTAAGTATATTTTTAGACATATGTCATAACAGCATGGTTATGTTACCCTTCAGTAGTGAATGGTATGAGCACTATACCAATGTGATGCAGTTTAGAAATAAGATTTGTAGTATGCCAGGATGTTCTTTGCTATATTTCACTGTTTTTCATACAACAAACTAATTGCATTGTTTCAGTGTAAAACATACAATGCCTGTGATGTATATGTGGTAGAGTTGTACTTTTTAAATACAGTGTCTAGTCATTAAAGTGACTGTGTATTACAGGTGACAATGAAGGACTTTGGAGCGAGAATGCATACATATATATATATATATATATATATATATATATATATATATATATATATATATATATATATATATATATATATATATATATATATATATAAATAGGTTTTTTGTGTGTGTATGTGTGTGTGTGTGTGTGTGTGTGTGTGTGTGTGTGTGTGTATATATATATATATATATATATATATATATATATATATATATATATATATGGGTCTACCTGAGATGGTCAACAAGCCATTTGATCGACTTTCATTTGATCGACAATTCATTTGGTCGACAGGCAGATTTGCCCCCCTCCCCAATGTTGTGCGACCCTGGAGTTGATATATATAGTTAGGGGGGGTGGGGGGTGAAGCCCCCCACATACAACTGCTTGTCGACAAAATGAACTGTCGACCAAATGAAAATCGATCATATGGCCTGTCGACCATGTGATAGGGATCCATATATATATATATATATATATATATATATATATATATATATATATATATATATATATATATATATATATATATATATATATATATATATATATATATATATGGGTCTACTTCAGAAGACCGAAAAAAGACCACATTACTGAAAGTTGAAATATCGAGCCCAAAATAATGAATGTACAGAACACCGAAAATTTACATGAGCGACATACCATTTGATCGTCAAGTCACCCCCTTGCAGCAGTGTAGCAGTGCATTCATAGAAGTCATCTTTGGAAGTGGAAAAAGCAGGTTAGAAATGAGATGAAAGTGATATCATAACACAGTGAGGATGGGAAGACATGCCCTTTCCTCACTGTAGTGCGATCCCTGAGTTAATATATTTAGTTAGGGGGGTGGGGGTGCAGCCCCCCACAAGAATTGGAATGGATTAAGTGCAGGTAGTGCAATTTTATTTATTTATGGTAGGTGTTGTGTATGTTATTTTGTTAGTGTGGATTTGTGGGCTGTGTTAGTTTGGTTGTTAATGGTGGTGCAGGATCTTCTGGTTTCGGCAGTTGTTTTTATTATGTAGCTGTAGTTTTGTTTACATTGTTTGTGTGAGAGTATTGTAGGTTAGGTTTTTATTTCAGTTTATTTTCAGCGATATGAGAGTAAATTAGTTGGTGGAGGCTGTGGGGAGTGTTTTTATGGTTACTGATGTTGTGTGGTAGTGTGTTATCGTGCTGTGTTTTGGTTACTTTTCTGTATGTTTCAGTGTTGTGGAAGTCAATGTTTTGAGAGTCTGTGTTTTGAGAGTCAGTGTTGTGTACTTTCGGTGTTATGTGGTTTCGTTGTTGTGGGCTCAATATTTCAATTGTCGGTAATGTGGTCTTTTGGTCTGCTGAAGAAGATCCATACATATATATATATATATATATACTTCACATGACTAAAAACTCAAAATACTGAATTTCATTTGACTAAGACCACAATACCTAATTTTCAAAATACTGAAAACTCATTGGACTGAGTCTCATTATAGTGAAAGCTTACAATGCTGAATTTCAAAATACTGAATTTTAAGCCGTAGACATGCACACTTACAACACCAATGACTCTTTCCAAAACTTAAAAAACTACTTACTTACACTACTAACAGAATCTAGACAATATAAAACCAAATTGGGTTGGGAGTGACACCCTTGCCACAACCCTCAATGTGGGGGGCTGCACCCCCACAATTACATTATACTAACTCTAGGATAGCACTACAGTGGGGAAAAGGGGATACACCTTTTACTTACATTACAATACTGTATACACTGCCACTACTGCTGGGAGCACACAAAATGCCTACCATATTACTTTATATACTTCCCATAAATATGTAAAGAGACATACCCACATTTAGAAACACTACAACATTACCCTCAACTATTGGTATTCCGACAGTCAGCACTTCAAGTTACAATAATGTTTTTTCACCAGAAGCAAGTCACAAGGTGAAGGGAAATGCACATCACGTCTATGGCTTAAAGTCAGTATTTTAAAATTCAACATTGTAAGCTTTCAGTATAACGAGAGTCAGTCAAATGAGTTTTCAGTATTTTGAAAATTAGGTATCGTAGTCTCAGTCAAATGAAATTCAGTATTTTGAGTTTTTAGTCATGTGAAGTTTTTCCCCTCCAGTTACATTGAATGCTTCATCTCCATTACCCTTGGCTAGGCTGCTGATTAACTAAAGTTCAATCTATAATGTTAGGGCAGCA
The DNA here is from genome assembly GCF_019279795.1 of Protopterus annectens. NCBI lineage: Eukaryota > Metazoa > Chordata > Ceratodontiformes > Protopteridae > Protopterus > Protopterus annectens. The sequence goes on along the minus strand of NC_056745.1, from coordinate 868,402,774 downwards.
GATTCTGAAGCAGTAAGTTCCAGAAACATTTTAGCCTGGTAATACTAATTTATCTTTAGACTAATAAATATGTTCTAGGCTCCTAGCATAATGCTGTATAGGATTAATTTGATTACATCTGTGTTTCTTAAGAAATAGCTTGTAATATTAATTTAATTTGATTGCCAGAACTGCAAGTTAATATACAAGTTTGAATAGTCATAAAATGGATTATATATTTTTTGTAAAATTTCTAAGAGCAAGACATTGTATTTTTATTTTAATTAGATGTCAAAACTATAAATGAATACATGAATGCAACAGATTACTTTTAAGAACTGTATATCTGAAATTTAATTACATTTTCATTTGCTGAACTCATTCTGATTAAAGTATGAGGACAGAAGATTTAAAAGCAGTGTGGTTCATAACCAGCCTGCTTGACAGGAAGATTGGAAAAAAACACAGAAATGCTATGAGACCGATCACCTAAAACAATTCCTATGCTTCAAACAAAGTAGACATTAGTACACAAAATCAGGTTATAAAAACACCTTAAGCAACCAGAAGCTGTCCACACATCAAAATCCTATGATGCCAGGGCAAAAGAAAGTCAGACCTTGAGGTCTAATACAGACAAAACAGATTATTTCAAAACTAAGAAGTGACTGTGAAGCCACCAATACACTTTTTGACTTAGAAAGTTTCAATTTCCTTAACCCAGGCTGTGACTAGTAATGTATTACATGTGCAACCTGACTATGTCAATGTGCAAGTCTATTTGTTATGTGTATTGTCTGAGGCAAGAATCCTTCATATGATGAACAGTTTTTGGATGCACCCATTGAATCTACTGTAACATTGTCAACAACTATCACTAAGATATCTGGATAAGGTAAAGTATTAGAAACTTGTACAAATGGAACACATTTTTCCTTGCTGTGGTAGAAAGACTGAGCTATAATGTTACATCCAACTACTGTGAGTTTATTTTGTACGTCCTACATCCCATGATGGTATTGTATAAATCTTCTGCATGTAACTACCTGAAATGATATATGTATGCAATATCATATCTCTGCTCTCTAGATTGGTATAACATATTTTACATATGTGTATTTGTATAATGCATGCAATGATCTTTGTGGGAGACTTGCAATCCATAGTGTAATATGTCTTTAAAAATTCCATAAGGCTGCCAGGAATGTCGAATGTCACATGATTCAGCCTTGCTTAGGCAGAAAATTCCATAAGGCTGCCAGGAATGTCGAATGATACATGATTCAGCCTTGCTTACGCAGTTGCTTTCATGGCAGTAAAGGTAGTTACTTATCTTGTACTTCCTTAATGTCTGTGTTTGTTGTTCAAGTCATAAGGTTCATACAAAGTATACATGAAATCTTATTAAGTTAAAACAGTAAAATAACCAGGATCATGCCCCCCCACCACTTTGTATGAGCTTTAGTGTTTGATTGTACAGGTGAGGTAATTACAGCAGTTCTCTGCATGGAGTAGGATAATATTGGCATCTCTTCTAGCTGTACCTTTATTGTGCAGCTGGATATTTGTTTCAGTCTTGAACTATAACAAGTAATGCACTTTTGAAATTACAATAACCCACTCATTTGTTTTACACCCTAGTTTTTCACAATGCTTTGGTCTGTCACAGACACTACATGAGCAGTGCAAAAAACTACCAAAGCTATCCATAACCTCAAAAACTCAACCACCAACCCCAATAAACTAATATAAAGCAGATATTCACACCCCAGCCATGGCCCAACACTAGGCTCACCTAAACTAACCCAACAACAAGCCCACCCAAACACCTTGTATTAACACTCCTCTCCTCAATAATCCCTAAAACACAACAGACCACAAGAGAATGACATTCTAATGGACAAATCTACAACATTAAAATGTGAGAACCCTTAGAATTAACTGAAATCACAGAGAGATGGAAAGTTGCATTTTGTCATACTTAATTGAAGGATATTGGTAATTGTATAGAATCTACCCATTGCTTTGCTCTGCACTACTGCTGAAGTAGTTATTTCATGAATGGAAAGGAAATTAACAAAAGGACATTAAAATGTTATCTTACCCTTGCAAAAAAAAAAAAAAAAAACATTATTTAATCTAAAACGGGTAATGATGTGCTGTGCACGTAAGTATGGGGTCTTCCTAAAACTCAGTTTGTAATCTGTTTGAACTCAATATTGATGGAGCTACAAACACCATGCCAGGTCTTCTTGTGTTCTTATTCTGAGTAGACTACAATGTCCACAAAAAAGAGGTAACACATTTGCATTTTCTTTTTCAAGCTGTTTCATTTACTCAGAAAAGGATGGGGATTAGATAACCAAAAATGTATGAGCATATTGATAGGAAGATCCCATAAGTGAAATGACAATACAAAACTATATTTTACTATGGGCAGGAATGTCAAGACAAGTGGATTTACACAATTTCAGCCTGTGTAACATGTCTGATTAACAAACAGGATCGCCTGAAGTTACTACATGAATTTATCATAAAATCAGAAAAAAAGAAAGAAACATGAGCACATTATAAAAAGAGAAACTAAAAAAAAAACTTGCTGTGTTTACTCAGAAATAAAAAAGAACATTAGCAGATTAGCAACTTAACACAATGATTTAATCTGTGAAGAAAATATGTTATAAAAACTAGAGAAGGATTCAAAACAATTAACAGCGATTTGTTGCACTAGTAACTGTACACTTTATAGAAAACAATGATCAGAGAGCAGTAATAGAATGTAAAGAAATAGACAAGTAATGGTGTGTGGCCAAGATGGCTAGCTGCTGAAGCAACTTGATCTTGCCCTGCTATCAGTAAACTATTTATGAGTGACAGAATTTTATTTTCAGAGTTTACATATTTGAATTAATTTTGTAGGATATTGACTTGGAAAGTTACTAAAGACATTTATCAAACAAAATTTCTGGGTATCTTATAATTTTACTCTCAATAGTACTTAGACAAGGTATTCAGCTGAATTCCTAAAATGAGTCATAAGAATTTCTTTATTAATGAATGAATTAATTTATTTATTTATTTTAGTTTTGTTTACCAGGGTTGTACACTGATCACTGTACACTATTTGCAGGCATAGCCTATAAACTCCATATAAACTATCTGTTAAAATGGAATTGCATTCCTTACTTAGCAATATTCAACACCTTTCTTTAAAAAAATGATAAAATGGCTACAAAACTGAAAACATTATTATATACATTAAAAATTAATTAAAAATATTTAAAAAAATCTTTGGATGTTAATTCTACAATATAGATCTAAGCAGGAAAGTAAAAATAAAGAAGTGCATTTGATTACACTGCAATTCCTGAGAGTATAAACAGACATTAAAAGTAAAGCAGGAAGATGTCACTTTAGATAATCTAATATTAACTCTTTTTATAGGATGACACATTTCATGAGAAATAGATGGCAAACATTAATTTCTTGATATTAAAAATGTTTATAATGGATTTTGGTCATTTGGTTCTTAAATATACATTTGCATTTAATGTTTAAATAACAAATGTTATAAAGAAGGAGAATAGAAAAGGGGAGGGTGATGGGGAAAAAAGGGGGAAGATATGCATTCCATACAAACAAAGAGTGCTTGTACAATGTAGAGGCAAGTGTTGCAACTTATGATGATTTTTTGGAGTGTACAAACTGGGGTAATGTTACATGATAATGTTCGAGTTAATATTTTGGAAGAGGGCACAGACAAAGAGTAATATCAGCTACGGGGAAATTTGAAAGTATAAAAAGTCATAGAAAATAAAGTATTATATTTGAAGTGTCTTATAAGGACTTTAGATATATGGACTGAGTCTCTAAAATTGTGATTAATATATGTAAAATGACTTAGTTATATTGGATTAAATGCTGGGTTAGTTGTCTCTGTAAACAAATGTGACTGTTGAGATAGTAATTTAAATACTTTAAGATAATGAAAGGATGTTATGTTCAGTATTTAAATGCTTGTGTGTGTGTGTGTGTGTGTGTGTGTGTGTGTGTGTGTGTGTGTGTGTGTGTGTGTGTGTGTGTGTGTGTGTGTGTGTGTGTGTGTGTGTGTGTGTGTGTGTGTGTGTGTGTGTGTGTGTGTGTATATATATATATATATATATATATATATATATATATATATATATATATAGATGTGTGTGTATATGGGTTCCATACACTAGATCAAATTTTCACTATCCCCTTACCATGACTCGTGCCCTAACCCTAATGTCTGTGATGACTGCAGCGCAGTGAAGGACATAGCAACGTCCTCCACTATGGTGCGATAGTCACGAACCTTAGGGTTAGGGCATGGGTTAGGGTAAGGGGATAGCTTTACTAACTATCCCCTTACCTTAACCCATGCCCTAACCCTAAGATACGTGACTGTCACACCATAGTGGAGGACATAGCTTGTTTTTTATATCCTCCACTGTGCTGCAGTGTTTTCGGTGAAGTGCACTTACGCAAAAGTTCACTTTCCTTAAAGTGAACTTTCGCAGAAGTGAGGCTTCCTATCACAAGTTCGAAGTAGTGAACTTTCATTCTTGTAATAGGAATACATATATATATATATATATATATATATATATATATATATAGATATATATATATATATATATATATATATATATATATATATATATATATATATTATATATATATATATATATATATATATATATATATATATATATATATAAGGTATATATATATATATATATATATATATGGATTCACTTCATAATCTCGAAATACTGAACCATCAAATTTCATTCTCTCGCAACTATGAAACCGAATCCACAAAACACCAAAACTACAAAACCCCGAGCCCAAAACCACGAAATTCAAAACACCGAACAAACCGCATACACTACACCATACATACACCACAACACCCACATCACAACATTAACAAACAAAAACTACACACATACACAACTCATACACACATAAGCTGGGGGGCAAGCCCCCATGAACCCCCCCACCCCCACCCTACTTATATATACTAACTCCGAGATCGCACAAACAGGAAACAAAAGCAAACTCATACATGCACATTGTCCAGTCCCTCACACACACATCAAACATATCAGCACTCTCAAACACACTCTAACCCACACTCCAATCCCTTACAAAACACTCACTTACCTGACAATACACTGTGATCCACACATGGCACCACGCACCATAAACGCACAATCCAGGACATCACATAGCGTAAGGCCATAACCGCAAATTCGAGATATTCGAATTCACGATTATGAACTTTCACTATTTTAAACATTCATGTTTATTGTCTCGATATACTGGAATTCGACATTTCAGTATTTTGAGATTATAAACGGCTCCTATATATATATATATATATATATATATATATATATATATATATATATATATATAGCTATGTATGGATCTACTTTCAATGAACAAAAGTATGATCACAGAATTTGAGTTACCTGACCTTAATCCACCAAAACTCTATTTAAACGAATCAACAAACTGCCGAATTCCTTTTACAGGGAAAGGAACCACTTGACCACCATACAAATGAAACTAAATGGAAAGCAACTTAGCTCACCAAAGAGGGGACTTAACCCCCCACACCCCACATGTGGGTGTTTTACCCCCCACACCACACCTACTTAAATATGCTAACTCCAAGATCACACTATACAGGGAGAGGGCACAGTTCTCCATGGTGATCAAGTGTTTCTTTTCCCTGTGCAAGGAATTCAGCAGTCCGTTGTTTCATTTACGTAGAGTTTTGGTGGATTAAGGTTGGGTAATTCAAATTCTGAAGATCGTACCTTCATTCATTGAAAGTAGATATATATATATATATATATATATATATATATATATATATATATATATATATATATATATATACATATACAGATATGCGTATATGGGATCAGTACTGATCCCCAAAGGAATTTTTAACCGAAACAAAAATGTCCAGGCATACTTATGCGAAAGTGATTTTCACCAAAGAAGGACTTTCGTGGAAGTATGCCTGCAGCTAGAGGGAGTTGTGGGGGAATGACTGTTGCGGTGACCGTACTACAGTGTGGAAAAGGGAAAACTTCCCTTCTCCTCACTGTAGAGTGATCTCACAGTGAGAATATTAAAGTAGGTGGTGTTGGGGGCACAGTCCCCACATGGAGAGTGCAGGGGGGTTGCCCCCTGCATAAATGTTAATTTACTGTTTTTTCTTTTTTTTTAACACACTTTACCGAAAGTGCTTTTTCGGTGAAAAGTGCTTTCGCTAAAGTGTGTTCAGTGATAGTGGATTCGGACTGTTGAACTTTCGTTCAACAGTCCTAGATCCATACGTTTATATCTATATATAGAGCGATAGATACACACACACACACACACACACACACACACACACACACACACACACACACACACACACACACAGATGATGGCAGTGGGTTTATTTTGTTAACAAAAGCATTTTGGTGGTCTGCATGGAATTTCTCATCAAGCTAGGATTCTTAAATTGCATGAGTGAGTGGAGGGGTTGTGTTAAAATACGGTTGTTTAAATTTGATTTTAGTTACGTACTAAGCCTGGTGTCTAACTTATGTGATAAAATTTTCTTCTTAACCATTCCTTATTTGTTTTATAATTTTATGTATATTGACATTTTAAAACTCTATTTAATGGCAGATTTACTAGTTACAGAGTATTTTAGAAATATTCTTGTTCCCAATATAATATGGCTCACCTGAACTGTGTCTCAATTAATGTAAGTGGATTAAATAATGGCTGTAAATTGGGTAGTTTAGTTAGATATTTAAAACTGTTTAAGGCCCAAACTATTTTCTTGCAAGAAACTCATCTAATTAACAAAGATACAGATAGGTTTAATTCTAAAGACTATACACTCTTATGTAGTTCATATTTTAAAGAAAAATGGATGGGGTTGTCATTTCTATGGAAAACTTCTACTATAATGCACCAAATTATTAAAATGTATACTGATACAAAGGAATGATATGTTCAGTGGTGATAGAATTACAGGGATGAGTTCATATTCATTAGTTAGTGTCTGATTGGATCTAAATATTTCAAAAACCATTTAGATTATATTATTTCAAATCTGTGGGAACGTCTTGTTATGGTTGACAATTTTAACTGCTTATACATGAACAAGATATAACTGTTTCTACCAAACCTAGACTATATGCCATTGCTAAAGCTTTTTTTTTCAAAACTTTGTTGAATTATTTACTCTCAAAGATAGCAATGTTTTTTCAGTTGCCGATTCATTATTCTACACTCATTATTCATACAGATTTGGTACACAATCTACGATAGATAGGGTTTTAATATCTAATGATCTTATTGATAATTTATGGAAAGTTAAAGTTGTTTTATGCCCATTATCAGATTGCAATACTAACACTTATGTTTTTTTATTTAAAACAGGAATTATAATATCATGTAGCAGGTTACCTCTGTATATAACAAAACTAAAAGATTAAAAAATGCTTTATAGGTGAAGTCCAACAGTTCATAGATATAAATAGCAATGGGGCTGTTTCAAAAGTATACATATGGGACTGTCGTAAAGCCTATTTCCCCAGTAAGTCAATGTGTTGGTACTTTAATAAATGGAATAAAGAACTTATAGAACTACATGCCCAAATCAATAAAGTAAAACGTAATAGACAAAAAGGTAAGAAGGCTGCAATTATCAGATCTAATAGAGTAAATGTAATATATTTAGAAATTCTACAACATAAAGTCTAACTAAAGTGAGAAAAGTTTAAATCCTAAATCTAAAAATCTACATGGAAGATCCAATAGATCTAAAACTATAATCAAATATAATTATGTTAAAGAAATTTCAATAAGTTTCAAGAAGTTTCAAATAGTAATAAAATCTTATAGATATAGAAGGAATGTTAGAGGTTTTTCAAAATTATTACAATGAATGTAATAAATTAAATACAAATATTGCACAGAATAAAGCAGTTATGATTTTTTAAAGAAATAATATACATAAGAAAATAAGAAAAGAACAAAATAAGATAAAATGAAAAAGTAACTATGACTGAATTGAAAGTACAACTTAAAAAAAATGAAAACTAATAAAGCCCTAGGAAGTTATGGAATCTTTCCTGAATCATATAAATTATTTCTAAATGAGGCCATAGCCATCTTATTAAAAGTTTTTTTTTTCAAAAGTAAAAAATCTAATATTTCACTATCCTGGAAATACACTCTTATTTCTCATATTTTAAAACAAGATAAAGATCCAACAATTTTTTTTTGATTTAGACATGTATCTGTATTGAATACTGATTTCAAAATGTTTATGTCAATTTATGCAAATAGAATTAAACATTTCCTTCCTTTTTAATTGATGGAGGTCAGACAGGCTTTATAGTAAATAGACAGTCTTATGGCATTGTTAAAAGAATAATTGCATTAAATGATTATGTTAGATACATGAAAAAAGAGTTGTCAATAATTAGTTTAGATATAAATAAGGCATTTGACTCTGTTAATTGAATTTATTTAACATCTACTTTAGAAGCCTATAATTTTTGAGACAACTTTATACAACTTATTAATTATCTCTATCAGAAATCATTGCATCCATTACAATTAGTTGTTTTATTTCTCACTCAAAGTTACCAGGGGTACTAAATAAGGCTGTCAATTGTCTACTTTACGATTTGCTCTGGTCATTGAATCATTTCTGTGTTTCATAAGATGAAATATAAATATAAAAGAATTAAAAAAAATGGTAATTTCTCTTCAAAATACTTTTTTCGATGATATTTTACTGACACTTGAGGATAGTGAAATATCCCTCTGTGCTTTGATTACAGTGATTAAAATATTTGAGTCAATGACAGGATGCAATTTCAATAACAAAAAGTGTTTTACTCATTAATAGTTATTTAAATAACATTAAAAAAGTTTCACAAATTCTATAGGGAAGATAAATTAAATATTTGTGGATCTTAATGTGAGATAATCTCAAACTATATTATTGATAGACTACAATAACACTTTAATATACATAAAACTGCTAATAGATAAGTGGAATAAGCTGTTTTCCCCCTATGGAAGACAGACTAATATTGATTAAAATGATTATACTTCTAAAAATGTTATACATAATTCAATCAACTTCTATTTTACTATCTAAAGAATTTCATAAACAAGTTAAGTCCCTTCTTTTAACGTTTTTTTTTTGGGGGGGGTTCCTAATTATCTAAGATTAGTTTTGCAGCATCATACCAGAGATTGTTTAAATGCTGGAACTGGATCCTGTGATATAGAATTATATGTTTTGGTATATGGTTCCACTATATATGAAGAAGATAAAAAAAAAAAAAACTAATATTAACATCTTCAAAGCAAACCATCTTTCTCTTTATGCTGGAGATTATTTGCTTGGAAAGTTATACACAAAACTTGTATTACTCCACATAGAGTAGAACGTATGGATAAAAAGAGACTAGTTGTTAGAGATGTACATCTGAATTAAAAGTAGAAGGCAACATATATTTTTTGAATGTAGTATAAACTACTATTTTGGGAAAAAAATATTTTTTTGCTTACAAGCTCTCCTGATGGAGAATTTTAAATTAACTAATCATTGGTTTTATATACTGCTCCAATCCCTTCAACAGTTCTTAGAATCCAATATCCCCTTCTACGTAGTATGTTTTCTATTGCAAGAAATGTAACTACTTTTACTTGAGAAATGAAACTACTCCCTACTTTAACAACTTTTAAAATATTGCTAATATTGTTTATCAAAATTCATTAGTGAGAACAGATAAAAAATATGTGTTATTATAACAACTGGTTAAATTTATATTAGTCATTGGAGAAAATTCTAAGTTAAAGCTAGCAGTAATATTTCTCTATTTTTCTTTTTCTTTTGTGTGCTATCTTACTTTGAATAGTCACTGTAGATTTTTAATTATAATACTTAGACACTGCAAATTGTTGTTTTGCTGTTGTTTACTAAAGTAGATGCAAATTTATTTGTACCCGTTTTCTTTTTCCTCTTGTTTAAAATTTAATAGATATTTTTAGAAGAAAAGAAATAGGCCATCAATAAATAAGACTATTAAATACAAACTTAACACAAACAGTGTTAACACAAAATAATGTAAAGAAAAACTACAAAACACAATATGTCATGAGAACAAGGAAAACTCAACAAAACTTACTAAGAAATTCACAGGAAAAAAATACTAGAAGCTCAGAAAAGCTGTAGAAAGTGTTTTATTCCAATACACAAAATGAGCACTTTCACTTTAAGACATTTAAAATTTCATCAGATAACTGCATGTGTTAAAGTCCAATTTTCAAAATAATGGAGTATGTCATGTGATGCTCAAGCTTCCTTCTAAAATCTGCATTTAAAGAAACAGAAGCACATTTCTGCAATATAGAACTTTTAAACACAATATATATATATATATAACAATGTTCCTTTTTACATTAAAAAATGTATAAAACCATCAAAAACATTAAAATATTTATCTAACTAATGCCTTCAACTTCAATAAACATGCTATTGACATTTGTTGATTTAGACCTGGCAGATTCCCTGCATTAAAGCAGAGATGTCAATACAGCTCGATTTTCTCTAACATGAGAGACCATGGCCTCCCTCTTAAACTTTGGGTCACGTTCTCTAAAATGCTACACTTAAAATCATGTCCAGGATACTCCTGGACATGTTTAAAAAGAGCATTTTGATTCTTTTTTTTTTTCTTGATATCGTATAGGTGTTCGTACACCCTATCTTTTAACTTTAAGTATTGCCTATATAAATCTAGGACAAGACTGACAGATAGCCACATAAACCACCTCAGCAGTGTCACCATTATAATTTCCTGACAATTTAGATTACTGTGAGTTAATACTGAACTGTTCACCTTCAAGGATGCATTTGCAACAAGTGCATCTCCCACACATGCCCATTTTTTGTTCATTTTTATTTTTACTTATTGTCTTAGAGAACTCATCCAATACAATTCAAACACAAGAAGTCAGGATAAGTGTGTCTACCACCAGAAAAATGGACAGTCACTAGTTTAGTCAATCAGGGCCTCAGTGCTGGGATCTATACTTTTTGGCATTTACTGCTCTGAAATCACAGCCAGTGTCAAAGGCCTTTAGCTGACCAAGTTCAAAGATGATTGCCAACTAGGTGCAGTTATTGAATGTGCCAAAGACACAGACATACTCCAAGAAAATACATGCTAGTAGCTGGTGACAAAGTCATGGTCTAAAACTCAGTGACAAAAAATGCAAAACATTATCTTTTGGCAAGACAACCACCCCACAAAATTACTGCATTCACAACACACCTGTAGGAATTGTCCTTATGGTCAGGGATTTGGGAAAACATGTAGAAAGTGATTTAGCATTTGACCATTGTGTGTCAGCTGTAGTAAGGAAATTATTTTATGTTGTACAGCATATAAGAAAGTGTATGTCATCTAGGTCCAAAGATGTTATTGTTCTTTTGTACTCTGCCCTCAGTAGACTTATCATTGATACATTGCCACCTCCCATAATTACCTGACCAGGGATATGGAACAACTGGAGTGTACACAGTGGTTTTACACAAAAAGAATACATCATGTAAACAAAATGTTCTATCCAGACCATCTCAAACCTTATCCTTGTAATCATCTCTTACTGACTGCTGCCAGGTGATCTATGCCTTGCCCTCAAAGTACCTTTGATCTAGCCCTTATAAACCTGCTGTACATCTGCAAAACAAATGCCATTAGAAACACCCAATCTAGGGACTTATACCTCATCCGCAACATATATAAGACATGTTGGAGGGACAGACGTGGGTGTCAGAGACTAAACCTCCTCTGAAACAGGCTTCCAATCCATGTGAAGCATAGTTCCTCTCCACACTTCTACAAGTGCAACTTGGATCAGTGGATGGGAAGTCATAAATTTATCTGTGGTCTGCCATCCATGTCTCTGCTAGAAAAATGCTCAATTACCCATAATCAAGCTATATCCCAGTAAAAATGAGTGGTATGAAAAACTTGTCAAATACATCTGGAAATAATGGCTAGGATTAAAAAGGCCCTTTAAGTTTTTTGCCTAGTAATTACTTATGAACCTACAAAAAGAAATATGAGATATTATACTACATTCTTAGCTAACAGCTCAGGAGGGCACCCTGGAAGATATTCAGTATCACGTGGCTTTCATTGCAGATGAAGAAAATATTTGCTTCATATTTTGAAAAAAAATACACACAGAAATGCAGCTCATCAGTATTTAGTAACCTAATTTGTGATTATAACAATACTTCTCTTGCAACCCTAACTCATTTATAGAGAAGTACTTGTTACTGATTTTCTACAACATATTAAATGTTTTATCATGCACTTTTTTCTATATAGCATATCCTTTAAAATATTTTGTAAAACAGTGCACCATTTTGAACTCATAAACAATAATTTGTTTCACAATGACAGCCCATCATATTTGCCAGTTATTCTAAATTGTTGATAGGTGAATTCCTTTCATTTGTTTTCTCCATGTACTCTAGAATAAGAGTGATTTTATTGCTGCACAGCCCAGAAGTACTGGATATTATTTATAATGTGCAGTTCGTGCTGCAGGAGATAGTGAGAGGTGGAGAAGAGGCAACAAAGGATTGGTCAACCAAAAAGCAGGGCAGACCAGTATATGTTAAGGATATAATATGCACTGAAAATGGACTTAGAGATGGATTACTGGACAGAAAACCAGTAAAAGACCCATGGTACGGCTGCCTTTTGCAACCTATCAAATGAAAATACTTTATGCCCTTACTTAGATGAGGCAAAGTTTAAGGATACACAACACAGTAGGCTGTGTGCCCCACATAGCAAATGTACTGTAAGCAGTTTGTTGCCCTAAATTCTGGTCAAGTTCAGTTTCAGTGTGCAGCTTTTATACACTTTCTTTTTCATCACAGCTTCTTGAAAACCACAGTGATTCAACTGCTTTGTAGGATCTAGAGTTTATTTTGAGTTTTTGAAAATGATACAGTGAAGAACACAGAACTCCATAAATTGCCAGTTTGTATTGCTAATCCAGTCTCAGTCTTCAAGAAAATGCCAACATCAGAAAGAAAACTTGAAATACTTTATTCTGCTAAGCCAAAGGCTCAAGTTTCAAACAGGCAAGTCTGGAATTGCTGTATTTTGCTGGTCTGCACTGTGCTTTGCAACAAGTCTCCTGTAGTCACTGAGCTTTGCTGGATGCAACAGGTGTTTTGCTGTGGCTGTCTTTTACCAGATGTGGTCTTGCTTCTTAGCCCTTCCACTTCCATGGGAAGTAGAAATGTATTTTATTTTTATTTATATTTTAATTCTGAGATACACTAATTTGATTTTACATGATTATATTGGGAAGAAATACTACTTCTGCAATAAGTGATACATCTTTGTGAGAGAAAATAACCAATGGCTTGGGTTACTGGCTGATCTTGGAAAAAAAAAAAGAACATTTAAATTAACTGGCTGCTTCTATTTTGTGTCTTTTGTGTTTAAATAGCAATACCTTGCTTGACCCAGAGATCCATTTTGCTGGGCTACACGGAGCTGCACAACAGGTCTCCTGCTGTGGTTGTTATTGTAACATCTGTTTGAATTTCCCATGTAGTACTTAAAAAGAATATAAAAACTTAAGCCTTTGACTCCTTTGCAGAAGAAAAAATCTGTCCTTAATACCCTAAGCTATTAAAATATCAAGCCTCAGACTATATTCACTCATTCAGTACTGATTATATCAATTATTGTTTGAAACTTCCTTTTTGACAAAACCATCAGTTGACTAAATGTTAGGTAATGCCTGTGAGAAAGGAAATGAAATATAGGCCAGTCTGTTTCATTGGAGATGGCCCATATCTTTCAGTCTACAGTTTCTCCTAATTAGCCAAAGCACCTCCTACCATGACAGTGACGACAGTGACTTTTTTTAGGCCAAGTCTGACTACTGGAAATTCTGGTATATTAAATGCTGACATTGCAGATCCAAATTCTGTCCACATCAGTATTGCTTTTTTTAGTACCAGAACTCTTAACCACAGACTACCTGATTCTGAGGATCTCCTGCATTTAAAACACATCCATATTGCTACTGTAACTGAGACTTGGTTTCAGTACAAGAATAGTGCTCCCACCTTACCTGGATTCAGTGCTTACCATGCTTTCAAGCCTGATGGACAATGAGAAGGCATCTCTGTAAGCATCAGACATATTATCACTACTAGGCAAATCCCACATGACCCTATCACTGGATATATCAAAATCAAACTAACCCTTAATAAGAATAACTATCAATGTATAGCCTGCCATATGACACCATCAGTTACCCAGTGTATCATAACAGATTCTTAAATGAGCTTCATGAAGTACCCTTATTAAAATGCCTTCATATATTGCAAGATTTCAATTATTCTTCAATTAACTGCTGTTTATAGATCTCTAAAACTGGGTACACCCAAAGTTCCCCAGGTCTAGTAAACTGTAACTATAAGAGCAAATGAGGTTTGTAACAGACAAATTTGTCCTGGGACATCTTCAAGGGGAGCTAGATAAATAGAGTAGCAGGAATTAAGATGATAAGGGGAGGATAGGGTTAAATGGGATGGAGGGATGCTTTGGAGGAAATGAGGTAAGGGAAGGGTTTTTTCAAGTGTAACTGAGGTAGGAGACACATTTTTGGCATGAACTTGCAACTTCAAGTATTACGTCCATGACGACCTGTAGGTACTGTGGTGCAGGTAGGCCTTGGATGGCTTTTAATTAGGAACTGTAAGTAGAGGGATGTGTGGTTAGAGAGAATGAGGTGTTTTGGTCATGGCTGGCATTGTATTAGTGTGATTTGTTTTTCAGCATTGGTGATTGAAGTGGACATGTCTGGGTACATTAGGAATTTGTAGGCAGTCTGACTGGTGTGTGTCATCATTTGTGTAGTGTGTCTTGATGAGAACGCTAGTTTCCTGGGTGGTTTGCAAGTGGGGAAGTGGAGGCATGTAGTAGTTGCTGCTGAGTGATTTGAAGCATGGCTCTCAACTGTACAGCTTTCCTGTAGTTCTGTCAACTTTCTCATTCCCCCTATGGGCTGTGAACTCTATATGGCAGCAAGACTAAAGTCTCTGTCACTACTGTCACATTGGTTAAATACCCAATGTCCATAACAAGTGTTTGAGAGTAGTGATAAGCCTGTTAATTACACAAGGTAAAGTCCAGACAATTTACCTCGCTTGACTTCCATGGCAGAAAACTTTGGTTGCATGCTGCCTCTATCCCGTTTACTGTTGATGCCGGGACGGCATAGAGTGGACTGATTTCTGATGCTGTTGACAATACAAGATATACTAACAGAACTAGTAATGATTTTAGAGTGGTGTTTCAGTTTTCCAGTAACATCAATCAATATTGATTTTGAAACTTAATGCTGAAAAGTATCCTGGTTTGAATGCTACTACTTCCTTGGTCCTTTTTTAAAGGCTAGACATCTCAAGCATTAAGAGCTAAGTTCTTTGAAAATTAGTCTAATGGGACTGATTTCTTGTCGAGGGGCCGGTGGCCTGTGCTTCACAGGCCTCTGCCCTCATCAGGCCCGACCCAGGATTTTTTGATAGGATGCCTCCTGGTGGGCAGTTTTCCAAACCGTGAATAGGCAGCTGACTTCATGTACTTGCATGGTGAATCGGTGTGCTTCTGAAAAAAAAAAGTTGAAGCTGTTCTGAATAACTACAGAGGTCACCAGTGGCTTTGTGAATGTTTGGACAGGTGATGGGCTTGGCAAAATTCCACTCTCAATACAAACGATTACAGTGTTTGGGTTCCCTGGTACAGAGGCACTTGCCTTGGTTGCGGTTTTCTCTGTTTTTTCCCTCTCTGGGTTAATCTTGGCTGTGATGGGTCCAAAAGTGGAGCTGCCATTTTGCATCACTCTCTCTTGGAGGCTGGTCTTTACACTATTTTTTTTTTTTTAAACACGGGGTGTGTGTCAGTCAGATGCAGAGCATGTTTCTCGGTTGCTGTGGTTTGGACTTGATGTTTGTTTTCAGATTTGTCCTTTCTGCGTTTGCTAAGTTAATTCACAGTGTGCCTTTTGACCATCTGGAGGTTTTGGGGCATCCCTGATTTGCCTCACATGTTGTTCGGTTACTCCTGAAGTGCTTGATTTATAATTTACTAGGGATTACAGATGTGCAATGGTGCCAGTCACTGGAGCTATGCTTCATGCTTGGTTGAAAGGCAGGCTCTATGGGCATGCAGGATGGAATATTTGGTTGTGAGCAGAGATATGACAGAGAATGACTTGTTGGGACTTGTTGGGGCATGGTTTGTTGTTTGAATTTTGGGGGAAGGAAGTTGACTGTCATATAGATGTGGTGGTCTGTAGGTGCTCCTCAGTGATGGGAGAAATATATTACTTGAATTTGCTTTCATGCCATCTGCCAACTGTGGCACAGGTAAGTACATTTTGTGTTCGGGTAACATAAACCTGGTAGTATGAGATTAATTATTGTATTGGAGCAGTGCAAATGTTTGTTGTTGGATCAATGATCCGTTTGGGTCTGTTTTGGACTCAGCCTGTGAGTATTGTGGTTTGCTCAGGGGCCCCTAGCAGCTAAATGGAAGCTGTGGCAATTAGGCTAGGAACTACAACTGTGTGTAAGCTATGGCAATGTTCACCAGGAAGTTGTACTTTGGCTGATTATGTACAAATTATTGGGATGCGTGGAGGGACGCTCAGGAGGTCATGGTTGCTGATGTGCGTAAAGTATGTTGTACTGAATGTTTTGCATATTGTATTGGTGTTTAGATGATTTTCTGGGTTGCTCGGGTGGCAAGAATGGAGAAGCACATGCTGCTGGGTTTTATGATGGGGATAGGTGCTTTTATACATTTGGTAGTGGAGCAGTGCTTGCATTGGCAGGTGACCGTTGGTGGTGGTGGAGTGGTGATGGTGGCGCCTTGATGTTGGGGCTTGCTTGTTGAAGGTGAAGTGACTGCTTTTTCACCAGCTGGGGTGTGAGACAAGTAATGGGTGGGTGCTGGTCATGTGTGGAAAATCATAATGGCAGTGGAGGGGGACGGGGAGTTTTGGAGATGCTTGTAATATCTATCAGTGGTACAGATTTGGGGAATGTCTAGATTTCCCTCATATTTTAGCCAGTTGATAAAACTGAGGTTTTCTGGCAATTAATGGCTGTTCCTCAAGGATGGCATTTAGAAAATAAGGGCAGATATTTGTCTTTCAGACTTAATACCCTGTAGTCACTTCCTGCTAATGCAGAACATTATACTAGGGGAGGAAAGACCATTTTTCCTTCCTTTTTTTACATTTTTCTGGTGTTGCTGTTGTGTCAGTTGGTGGCTGGTCTGCTGTGCAACTCCTTAGTTGTTGGGAGATTTTGGATGGGATTTCAGTTTGTTCAGTTAAAGCCATGGGCAGGTTTGGAAGTTTTGTGCAACTGGGTGGTTTTGGCCTGTCTGGCATGGGTGTGCAGGGAGGTTGGAGGGACTTCTCTCGATTGGCCAGCTGAGACATTGGAGGGGGTGTTGTGATTGTGTGAACATTCGGTCTGTGTGATACCTATCAATGGTGCAGACTTTCATGGAATATCCAGACTCTAGCCTCATAGCTTTGGCTTGTTTTTGATAACGTTTGCCTGCAAAATAGTGGCATGTTGAGGACTACAGTTGGAACATGACAGACATTGGTGCAGCAGACTTCATACCCTTCCAAAATGCCTGCTAATGCAAAACCTGTTATTCTATCTACTTTCTAAGCTGTAAGAGCAATATTTCTGCAAGGCTGCAATATTCATAGCAAGGACATTTTTTGCTCGGGTGGAGAGGGAAGCCCCATGGGGTCCATCTACTGTCATGTTAATGTGTAAACTGTTGTTTTATCCACTTAAGTTTAGAAGAGGGATATTTAACTGTTCCTATTTAGGCCTCTGGTCTACATTATTTGTGCCTTTCTTCAGATTTCTGGCTCTGACATGTTTGAGAGGTATGCCCTTCTACTGCAATGATCTTTGCAGGTACGGATTGTGGGCCATTTATTATAAAATAGGGGTTTTATGGCAAATTATTGACAAGTTATTGGATACTGCTGCTAGGGAATGCTGGTGCAAAATATATTAGGTTGGTGCTATTGAATTTCTGTATAAGCTTAAGTCTGTAAGTTATGTTGCTTTTCTATATCGGCTTTGTCCAATTGTATGTATTCAAGTATAGTATGGAATGTATGTTTAAAATTACTTGCAATACACAGGAGCTCCCCTCCACCTTGTTCAGACATTAAGTATTAGGCATTAATATTGCTTAATGGGGGGCATAATGATGTGGGATTGGCCTCACAATCACTAGGTAACAGGGTTGCCCAATGACATTTAATGCTGGCTTCAAGAATTTTTGGGTAGGTGTGTGCTGAGAATTTACAGTTTGCTATTTTTTGCAGGTAGTGAACAGCAGAGTGGTCATCAGTCAGCAATCAGAAGGAAGTGGGTTCAAAGGTGAAGGTGTTGGTGGCCCAAGTGGGGAAGCGCAAAGTAAGCAACAGTCAGTGGCCTGTAGGAAGTTGTTAAAGGTAATTGATTCTGATGTGCCGGGTGTTTTGATTGCCAGAATTGTACAATGAGGACACAGGTAATTTTATTTTATTTGCTGCTCACTAAGGTATGCAGGATTTGGTGTGGTTTGGGTAGTGTGTCGGCAAGTGAAGGTGGAGTATGTTGGGGTTGGGTATAGCAGAGTTGGGGAATTCTTATGGGGAGTCTGGGGTTTCCACACGTGGGGTGGATGCGTGGCAATCATAGGGCCCTTGTCCAAAAGGTCAGAGGTGGAACCTTGGGGGAATGTGCCCCTCTGGCTTTTGTGACCAGTTGTATTAGCTCGGTGAGGGATAGTGTTAATGTTCTTTGCCTAAATTATTGTTAACAATTTTCTTGAACTTATAGGTTGTTTACAGAGAAATAATTTTATTCGTAGAATAGGCATTTTAATGTAATTTGTTTATTTCAAATGGGTATCAGTTGTAGTGTTAATATGTGAGATGGGAAGTAATCTGATGGGGAATATGTTGAGACATCTTAAGTGTCTTTGGTGTTTTGCATTTGGAAGTTTGTGCATTTTATGCAGTTGATGAAAGAGACATGCCCCTCATGATGTATCATGTCATTAATGATTTGGATTATGAGTGTGAGGAGTATTTACAGTTTTTCTTTTACAGATCACACTGAGGTCACAAAGGGGAACATGCAGAGTGGGCATTACTTGATGACCTGAAGGAACATGGACTCAACAGGCGAGGGTGAAGGCTGAGGAATGTGTCTGTTGATGGAGGGGTATGAAATGAGTTCATAGTTTTCCAGCAGTGCAGCCGGATATGGAGCTGCTTGTTTGAGTTTGTGTCTTCCTTCCTTGCAGTCACAAGGTAATGTCTTGCTCTGCTTGATCTTATGCAGGGAGCATCAGGATTGAATTTCACACTATATTGTTGGCAGCTGGGATTTTTCGTGGGATGGGTTGGGTAGTGATGCAGTCAGCAGGATTTGGGGATTAGTGGGTTGCATTGTGTAAGTTAGGCTTGTGAGCTAGATGGGGGGTTGATAGGGGGATTTAGCTTTGAGTTACTGCAGTTTCTGGAGAGACGGGGTTGGGTTGATTCCCTAACTTCTGGACAGCAATGGCATTTCACTGATGTTGTGTGACCAGGTGGCATTGGGCATTCTCAAGTTTATTGGTATATTGTGTTTGGTTAGTTTGCCTATCTTGGTTTACTGTTGGTGGACTATTGGTCATACTGCTATAGGCCATGATGGTGGTTTAAATGTTTTATTGTTTATAAGGGCTAGTTGGCATGATGGCACCATTTTTTTTATTTAAAAGTGATTTAAGCTGGTTATTACATTTATTGGACAGTAAAATGGGGATGCAATCTGTTGTGAGGGTATGCAGTGGACTCGGCATGGTTTCAAGTGGCAGTGGTCTAAGTGTTTGTTTGTTTAGTTGGCTGGTAATTACCGAGAGTCATTATGAAATTTTTATAGTATGGTAGTTGGGTAACTGAGTATTGGTGTGTTAGGTTATGGGTTTATGATGGTTGTTTTAGCCTTGGGAGGGATCAGTGGTTTGCTTTTAGTAGTAAGTGCATAATTTTGTTTATGTGATGGGGAGTTGGGAGGTGACGTCTGGGTTATAGTGGTTCACTGAATGATGTAGGCAATATGTTGGTAATGGTGGTTAGGTTGTGGGAAGACTTTAAGGAGATTTACATGTGTTTATTATTTTTATTGGGTGGTAAAATGGGGGTTGCAATGTGGTACAATGGTATGCAATTGCTTTGGCATGGTTTCAGCGGCAGTGGGTTTAGTATAGATGATCCATTGGCTGGCAATCCCCTTGGAATCGTTGCAAGGCTTACATTGATCAGGTGGTAAGGATTAGTTAGATCATGCACAGTAGTCATGCTAAGTTATGACGTTATAGTTTGCTACCTTAGCATACGAAGGTGTACACCGAATGATGTATGGCCTAATGCCCTAATGGTGGTTAAGGATGGAAGTTTTGGTCGGAGAGAGAGGGGGAACAGCCTGGTCAGGATGGTGGGCAGAGAAGAGGGGCAGGTTTGCCCTCTTTTCTTCCCCCTCTGGTGTTGGATGTGCAATTCAATAAGTTGGGAAGAAAAGTGAGTGGTTGCTCTGTTGGATACGTTCATAAACAAGCAGAGTTGCTTATTTGGTTGGTGGTGTAATTCAATAAATTGAAGGTGATCGGTGTAACGCTGCCTTGTAAGTGCAAGGATAAGTGAGCAAGTGGCGGACGCTGCTTATTCCAAGGGTGAGTGGTTACACTGCCTTTATGGTTATTTATTTTATGTTTTCTTTCACAGATGTTGTTATCACCTGTCTCATGTTTTTGGTTGATATTAATAACTATTGGTTAACAAGCATATTTATACAAGTTTAATAAAGGTCATCCAATGTCATTCGGTGTTATGTGTTTATTGAACTGGATGAGGACAAAGAGTCAGTTAGCCCACTAGGGACCAGGACATTCTGGACATGGTCATCACCAATTTTACCTATAAGTGTGATAAGCCTGCAGTATTTCCATTCCTGGTTAAGTTAAACTATAAGTTAGAAACTTTCTCCTTTAAAGCCACTAACCCCTCAGTAGTAAAAAAATTCTAAATTCGATGACTTTCAAACATGGCATACACTTCTAATATATTTATAACACAAGCATCCTATATAAATTAGTTTGAGATTCACAAATGACATATAATTATTTACAACATTCCAGCTAGCTGTGCTGGCAGAATCTCCTTTCATCACACAGGATATTAGAATATTTGATTTTAAAGGTTACACAATGACAAACACAACTATATTGATATTTGACCTCTGTCTAGTTTATATAAACAGCTATCGAGTATTGTTTGTACACTATTTATTTGTATATTTATAATTTTCACATTTCTCTTAATATATCAACAATCAAGTGACACAGACAAAACTGCTTAGCCTTATATGAAAGCTCACAATTGTATGAAGAAAATGCTGCTGACAGTATGTAAGTTACTTGAATGGTTAATAAGATATTGTTATCTATTTATGCACCTTTACATAATTCATATTTACTGTAGTTATTGTGCCTATAAAATCAAGACCTAGAATTGAATGAATGCAGCTATTTTAAAGGTTACCTTGGGCTGAACAGTTTGAATTTATAGTTTTCTAGTGACACTTATGGTTCTAGAGATATGAATATTTGTTTGAACTATGAGGCAATAACCCCATTTTTAAAAAGGATTTGGCCATGCCCACTGGAAATTCAAGTGCAAAATCAAAGAAGCTCCATTGGATGGAATATGTTAATCAGAGAAAATTAATTAATTAATTAACCAAAATGCAACTGATTGCAAAAGGAATGCTCCTAGAAATAACTGTTTTTGTATAGCATCCTTGAATATTGTACTGCTGTTCTGTGACTTATTAACCACTGTACTATTGCCTTGTGCTTTATTAACTACTGTTTTCTTAGTAAGTTTTTGCTTGCATTTGCTTTAATTTTTAAATTGTCAGGAGCTTTTCTCCCCGGGTCTGTGCTGAAAATGGGCTACTGGCTCAGACGGACACTACCTGCTTAATAAATGTGAATAAATAATAAAGTATTTCTTTTTTGATTAGTTATTTTAGCAGAAAATAAATAAATAACAATACCACATGTCTAAATTTGTTGGAATAGTGGTGCTGTTGGGCAAAGTTTTTTTAAGATAATATGCAAGGCTTTGGATAGGTACAGGGCAAGGACTAGGTAGTGCTAGCACACTAGTAAGGTGAATCAAGGTAAACCTTTTTCCTACAAAACTGCAGACATATTCTGACATACTACATGAAAATTTCACACATACAAAATACTATCCCCTTACTTAGCATTTACTCTAACTCTAAAACATAAAAACCTGTGCACATACTCATACCTGTAATGCTGAAAGTTACAGTATATTTGAGTTTTTCAGCATTAATGCACACGGCCACTTACCTTCACCAAAAGCACATCCATTACAAAACACTTTTTTTCACATTACTGAATTCTGTGATTCTGAAAGATGCCAAAACAAATGTTCTACATTAAAGCAGAGATCTGTTTAGTTGAAAGACTTCAACGTACATCAAACTTGTTGAATGCACTTTTTATTAAGTGCACTTATTTTCAAGTGTTACAGATGTTGAACAAAGGAATATGCCAAATGGAAGAAGACAGATCATGGAAGATAAGTGTGCATATGTGATATCATTACCCAAACTTTCATATAAAGTGAAAGTCTGAGCATTAATGAGTAGGAGTGTGTGTAAGTGAGTATCTCCCAGTCCTTGCCCCACCTCCCATGTCATTAAGGTTAGAGTAAAGGATAGGTAAGGGGATAGGTTTAGTGTTGTACAGATTTGTGCAGTTTGTGTCCAAGTGTCTTCTGTAGTGGTAGTGCTGCAGCAGGTTTTTTAATACGAGATGTACATTTATTTTAAGGTTAGTGGGAAGGTAAGGATGAGGTTTAGGGTTAGCATGCATTAGTAAGGTTCATATATATTTTATATTGTCCAAGTAAATGTAAATAGTGTAATTAGTGTGTATGTATATATCTCTATATATATATATATATATATATATATATATATATATATATATATATATATATATATATAAAATACACACACACACACACACACACAGACACACACACACGTACACACGCATGCACACACACAGACACACACATTACAAGCACTGCAGGAGATACTACAAGTTTATTAGCATGTTCATTACAATATCATGAGATTTCATCACAAAAACGAACACTCCAAACTACCTAGTCATAAATAAAGCTTAGATCACATGATTTAGTTACAGCTTATGCATATACAAAACAAATACTTCAAATTAATTTTTGAAACAATGAGTAAAAGATGAATGGCAGATTAATAACAATCTATTTGATTAATGCAACACTTAGAATAAAATGCATAGTCAAGAAATGATCCAAGACACTAATCACATGCTGATTTAAGGGTTTTAATGTTCTGCCTACTAATAAACAGTCCCAACAAGCTACTGGTAAGCAAATGTTTAAAAACTGTTACACAAAGTTTTCAAAAAGTAGTGGGACCTCTCAAAGCTGAAGACAGTCAAAATAAGTCTTTATAAATATTTGCAAGTTCCTCTGCCCACCCACCCTTGCAAATTCTAAATACATGACATTTACTTTTGGCTGTAGGAGTCTTTCCCTCCTTTTTGAGGGATTCTGAGTCACATGGCAGACAACTCTTATTTTCCATCCTGCAGCGGAATGAATAGTCTCTCAAGGGATGTTAAAATTCTCCTTCCTTTTTAAGGAGAAAGGTTTAATTCAGTATTGCTTCTTTTATCAAGTTCTTTATGTTATCCCTTAATAAACTTATATTTTTAAAACATGTACACACACACACACACACACACACACACACACACACACACACACACACACACACACACACACACACACACACACACACACACACACACACACACACACACACACACACACACATATATATATATATATATATATATATATATATATATATATACATACATTGTGCAGACAGCAAAATGAAAATCAATCATCACCATTTTTAGAAATGTTCAAAGCTCAACACAAAATCCTGGCCTCCATCAACTCACTGGTTCAGTCATCAAACCATTTTCTTTTGACTATGCAAAGGAAAGAGAATTAACAGATTCAGGAAGAAGAAATGTTGAAAAACTTATATATTGAGCAATGTAATACATGGTACAATTAAATATAAAGGCCAAAATAGGCATCATATGTAACTGTCTTTTTCCATTTTTAGTTGCTGGTAAATGTCATGCCAATACCAGAACAGTGAAAAGACTTCTGTATATCTGCTTATGTATTTTGGTCTCTTAAGAGTAAACATTTTGTGACAAGGTCAGAGGTTTGAGTAACTGGAACTCATTCGATAGTAGCATAGTGGATTTTAAACCAACAGCTGTATACCGAGATAAAACAACATACCAACGTTACACTAAATTTATAGCAACTGCATATAAATTAATTAAGGATTTGAAATTTCAGGACAAAATTTTGCTTTCAGAGTATTAAAAAAAAAAAGTAGTAACAGACAGATCAGATATTAAGCAATTGATAATATATAGGAAATCGTTTCTTTTTAAAACTGATGTACACACGATTGATGATTTGATGCATATTACACACATCACACATTAGATTACATTAAAATTTAACTATTCTTCTCCAATTCCATAATGTGCAGACCAGATCAGAGCGGATCTTCTTCATATGTTCTCTTCTTAAATTTATATATATAAACTTTGGAACTCTTTTCTTAAAGTACAACTGCAAAAGATGGGTTATCAAAGTTCTTCTGTCATGAATTTATTTGATTCTACACCATTCCTCCAAGAGAGCTTTTAGATGATAACTATTATTTGTATGAATATTTTTTTGCTGATGAAACTCTATATAGCCACACATTGGCTAGAATACCACATAAGACATCATGGAAATTTTTAAGCTTGTGGCTATAAAGCATATACTAGCACATAAATTACTTCTGAAACAAACTAACAAAAATATTAAAAAAAAATAATATAAAAAAAAATTCCAATATTATATTAGCATGATATATATTTTTTATAGGAATATAAATATATATAAGCATTCATGTATATATTGTAATAAATGGTTTGTAGTTATAGTGTATTATATGTGTGTGATGTTTATGTTTATTTTGTAATGTTTTTTGAAAAATATTTTCATAAAAAAAACAACATACCAACGTTAGTATTTTTAAAGCTGAGATAGAAAAAGTTGTTAGCAAATATATTTAGAGGGATCAAGTTATTGTCCTAGAGATACACAGCTCTAGCTGACATGCATTAAGGTATTACACTGCTGATGAATATATTCTTAAAAACATAAGTAAAATATTTTGCTGGAGTACAAACAACAAAGTAAAAATGGAAAATATTTACTGTTCATTTAAAAGCATTCTATAGTCAAAGTTAAAGGTGAGCTGTGCAGTTGTGTATTCTTTTGAGTTTTGCAATGTAGATTTATGTTAATTCACCTTTAAAGACCTGCTCCATTTATTTCCTGTTAGCATAACTGTCAGACAGTGTTCTGAGGAGTTGATGATCTCCATCTGAGTAGGGGCTCTGTGCTGAGTTGTTTCTTAAAGCAAAGTCACTAACTTTGATCAGTGCTGGAAAAAATGCAAGGCTTTTCATCTGCTGTGGAATCAGAATCTAATGAATGTGATTTGACAAGCTGAATATTTTATAGACAGTACAAGATAATAAATTGCATCAACAGGAAAGACAGTGAGGAAATAAATAAAACAGTTATTTGAAATAACACCTATTTCTGCTAGTGGATCTCTAGAAATCAAACTCTATGTGATAATTTAAGTTAATGAAAAATATAAACTGTCAAGATTATCCTACATTCAGGATGAAAGGGTATATAGTTAGCTGTCTTGAAATCACTGATGTGTATGAATCATACTTCCTGGAGTTATAATAAGCAACTGATTTGAAATCAATGCCAGGTTATTTACACAATGAAAATGCTGCATCTTGAACAGGATTATACACTGCCATTGGAAATGTATGTTCAGCCTTCTTTCATTTCTGATGCACTGAAGTTTATTACTGTGTCAGCAGCATGAATGGCCCAATAAAATATGTATTCTACTTGCAACAGCATAGCTACAACAATTGAAAACTCTGACTTTAGGGAAGATTTATTAATAAAGCTGCATAATACACATGCATGCCATGATGAAGGAATGAAAAAGCTTCCTGTTATACCTTTGTATAGCAATGTTTATCTATTTAAGCTGTCTCTGTATGCAGCTATTAACATTATTTATCTTGTTTTATGTTCCTGTACACAAATTTGACAAGATTGTTGGGTATTTAAAATGAAAAGCTTGAATGGGAGAGGTTAGATGCATCTTCTATGTACTTTATAGACATTTTGCTGAAAACAAAAGTGTTTCCTGTATTGTAGTAAATATGTTGAGTATAATGAATGTTTTCATCATGCTTTACATTGTTAAAGCAATAAAAGAACCATCCCGGGGATTAAATAAACTCTGTGTAGGCTTAGCGCTAAGCCTACATGTAGTTTACATGTTTGTGCAATGAGCACACTTACACAAACACAAGTGCAGTTTTCTGGCCAGCTACAGTGTTGCTGGCCAGGAAACCATGCAATGCAGCATGAACACCTACAGACATATTTACCTACAGGCAAACTAGTTCTACGTGGTTGCGCGACAACCATAATAACTGAAAGGGTTTAATGTAAGGTGATGCATAAAGTTCTAACACATTATAGGAAAGTGTAGTCAGTGCAGAGTACTCTGCAAACCTGTTTTAGGCATACTGAGTAAAAGTCTTGGTGGTGATCAGCAAGGGCACATAGACTGCAGTATAAATAATTTATTTTGGGGAAGTGTGTACACTGAAGAGAGTCAGACACATGAACTATAAGAATGAAGACAAGGAAAGAGGACAAGTGAAACATGGTAATGTACAGCAGATAAGGGCATGTCAATGTATGCACGCCACAAAGTTAAGATAGTTGTAGCATGAACAGTAATCATATATCTACATGATATAGTATATACTGCTGTTTATGCCTCCTCTGTGGGTATAGTCATATCATCACACAGTTATTGTATATTATGTGGCTGTCACACAAGGTTGCATATGAATGGAGATGACTGGTTGTGATATAAGAATGCTGACATGATCACCGGAGAAGACCATATATCAAGAACAGTATGTATAGGGGGTATGTGCATATTGTGAAGCTGTAGAAAATGAGTTGTTTGAATGTGATGTCAGCATAGGTCTCACCCAAGCAGGACACACAGCAACAGGCTCATGGGCAATAGTATACCGAAGCATGCATAATCATGGACGTTATCAGAATAGTAATACCAGTCATCTGTGTTATTGAGATAAAATATGTGATTGTGAGTTAGTATACATGTTCTGCATGAACACACTTATACAACTGTCATGATTTGTTAGCAATCTATAAAGGGAATCAACCACACCTTCCTCAATAACTAACACCTTTTGGAGGTGATAAGATAAGCACTTTAATTGCTGTAGCATAAATTACGATAAATCCTGGCTAGTTGACAGGTTTGCATGGCATATATATGTCACAATTCACACTTGCGCAACTGTAACCCATGCCATCAATGTTGTCAATGAGATGTGTATTTACTGGGTAAATCACTGGGACACAGATCACATATGCATCTTGTATAACACCTTGAAGGGAGTTTTGCATTGTTAACTCCTATTGGTTATGCAGCAAAATGAATACAGAAGTATGGCCAAAAAGATGTGTGGTAGCGCATTGTGGCAAAAGTGATACACTTGAGTAAATCATCCCTGCAAAATGTATTCAGAGGTACATGCAAATGTTATATTTTATTCAATTACTGCAGTTATGAGGGCTGAGAACAATATGACCATAATGCCCTTTGATGTGGAGGACCTGCACATACTTAAGAGTTGTGCTTCATAGAAGGTATTAGTCGGATTAGTGAGGACATGTTTTTGAAAGTTCTGTGTACAATCTACCTGAATTCACAGGTGACATACCACTTGGTCTGCCCATAGTGGTGTGATGTGTATATTGTAATTAGCTTGTGTATTTGCTTTTCTACATGAAATAATTTTTATGTGAATTTTTGCTCATCTATTGTGTCTTCATTGCTCTGGCAACAGTCTTTTGTGTGTGGTAATACTGTCTGCATCATACCAATGCAAATGTTGGATTCAATGATTGTCCACAATTTGCAGCAATCCACAAAGCTGGTTGGACACAGGATTTTTACATTTGTCTTGTCATCTGAGACTTGCATAATGAACAAGAAAGGGCCTAGTACAGGATCCTGAGGTATGGATCTGGTCACTGGAGTCTAGCTAGAGATGACTTCACACACATCAACATAATGTGTCCTGTATATGATCCATTTCTCTATCCACTTTGTGACGTAGGTGTTTATGTCCACTTGAGACATTTGTTTCTGTAATATGTGAGTGTAAATTTGTGTAAAATGCCTTGGCCAGGTCAAGTTATGCAGGGTGACAGTGTTTTCCTCATGCATGCCCATGGGGTCCTTCTTGAAGACATCAACCATATTTAACAGACATGATTTAGCCTTACAAATCAAACTTTGGTTTGATACATAGTCAGGAGATTACCTATATACTTTTTGATAAGGTCCATGATGACTTGTTGGTCTGCTTCACAAATGAGGAGAGTTAGGATCATGGATCTATAAGTCCATGCATCATGTGATGCCCCCGATAAAGATGGATGACTGCTGCTGTACACACTTCTCTGGAGTCTGTGTTGAAGTAGGGATCTAACTGCGTCTGCTAGGCCAGGTTTTAAGTAATGCTATAGGCAAGCTTGGTTGTTGTCAGGAACCATTGATTCTGTGTTAGTAGCCATAGAGAGCACACTGATGAGCTGGTCTCCTGAGAAGATAAACTGAATATTGTTTTCACATATACTTTGGCTGATGGCCTGTCAGCTAGCAGATTGTCTATTTTCTCTAGTTGAGTATGGCTGGTGGCAGCACAAACAGCTCTACATTTAGCTGTGTATTCCCCTTAACATTTCACATTTATTTAAATAAATGATTTGTGACAACACCTCCAAATACGACATTGTTTATGCATCACATTTCGCAAAGTGGTACTGTTCACACAGTCATAAAAGTCTAACAATGTCACATAATTATATCAATTGTACAACATATGCATATATGTTCTTCATCAGAAAGCTGTATTTGAGAAGCCTGATAGCAAATAAGGACACATTACAAATGCATTGGTTGTGGTTAATGCAGAACAGTTACTGACACAAATGCTGATACGCATATGATTGTGCTGGTGACCATCTCAATAATCCTTGCTAATATTAACATAAGTGTGCATACAATGAATTACACAAGGTTTCAATTGAATCCAAACATGCAATATGTTTGTGTATATCACAACATGTGGATGAAACAAGACATATACCCATGTAATCAATATGAATTTATATTCATGCATGTCACAGAGCACTTACTGATGGTAGGTATACACATATACACATGTGCTATACTACAAATGTCACTGTGATGGTTGAATGGGAGCTGGGTAGAATGTTGATCTGCTCCACTACAAAAACACATGCCTTAGTAAGCCAACAATATATATAGTATCATCCCAGGTCAACACTTCTCAGGAGCCATATTACTATAGCTGTAGAGGAAGGGACATGTAATCAACTGTCAGCAGTGGCCATCAATAACTTACCTCACATCACAGATTGTAATGCCCTCTTGTAGGCCACACCTCAACATAACACATGTCTATGACAGCAACATTAACATGTGAAATGTTCATAGGGTCATAGGACATGGGTAATCTAACGGACCACATCACATAAATTTCTAGCCATTATTTTACCATTTAAAACAAATGCTGTATATCTATATATTGGAAGATAACAAGGCTATGTGTATATGCATTGTTTTGATTGCACTGCATAATGCCACTGTCCATATGTGACATGTGTGCCACACCATAACCAAATTAGCAATCACACATGCAGTGGTCTGGATAGCTTGCAGATGCTCAGAAAATGACTGTGCTTCATGATGTGTGTGTATATGCATATTTGACATGAGGACATCTGCCACTCCTCTGCAGGAAGGATGTCATGTAGCGGATGAAAAAAGAGGATGGTATATGCATGGGGTTACATTAAAGGTTCTTCTAAGTGATAGTGAAATTAATAGCAATTCAAAAGATCATACAATGACTGCAGTGTACCACTCACCACTAATACAGCAGTAGACTGGGTCTGATTTTGAACATTACACCTGTGTAGGTATAGAAGATGTATTCCATGCAATCTAACACCAGTACCACCATATATGCCTAATTTAACACTGTCATGTTGCACTTTATGAAGTATGATAGCATTATTGTATGCTGAGAAGAACATGTTGGGAGGAGTGTCTGACATGGATGTGTGGTCCCATCTCAGTGTGCAATTTTCTGAAAAGTAAAAACTATGCACACTCCAATTGCCTGCTGTAAGATTATTCCCCTAAATATCTAGGTCAAGAAGTTTAAGAACACAGTACTTAATGTTACTGCCACAGCAGAAATTTGACATGAATACTGTCAGAGCACATGTTATACAGGACATCATCAATGTATGGTACAAGAAGATGTTTGAAGGAGTGTCTGACACAGCTGTGGACTCACATATCTTTCTAAAATTGCCATCATACTGATTGATGAATGCACACACAAGCTAGTTGACTACAGTGAGAGTAGTATCAATACCCAACTACATCCAGAACACAGTAATTAACACAAGTGCCACAGCACCAAGTCTGGCTTTTAATGTGTCATATGACACTGTATAGCTGATGATATCAGCAGTGTATGTTTAAGAAAAGAAGATGGTAGTAGTGTAGATCATAATGTGTGTTGTACTTTTAAAGGCACTGTAGTTCATGGGCATGTGCATATAAATACTGAGCATGTACAACAGAGTGCCATTTTCTGTAATCAGCTGGAGTGAAAGCATGTATGTGTGAGCAGTCAGTTAGTTAGCTAATTAATTTATATTTTATGGTCCAGTCATCTATACTGATGTGTTTGTGTGTAATAAACATCTTAAATGAAATTGTTATATTTGGATAAACAAGATGAGTGACATGGTGTCAGAAGTGGGATCTGAAGTCAAAACATCTTAAAACCATGAGGCACACAGTCAGAAATGGAGGAATATACAGGAGTCGCTCAAATGACTCACAACTTGCAAACAGGTTAGAAAATATTTCTAAGTACTTGAACTCATTTAAATGATTTTTTACTCAACGAATATGAAACAAAGCATTCAAAATGTTCAAAACAAATTCTAAATAAATGAAATGTTTGAAACTGGGACATTTGATAAAAAGTACTTGAAATAATCACAAAAACATTTGAAACAATATCCTAATCATATAAAATGTTTGAAAAAGAGAAAATGACCATATTTTTTTCATAATGTACTATTTTTTTGCATTAACTAAAGCTATCCGAAGTGTGCAAAGTGCTGGCAGTGTGTGCAATATTACAGTACAGTCTTTTCAAAGAGTACAGTTACTTCAAAGAGTCCGTTATGTAGTTTAATATTACTACAAATACCTGTTTGTGTTTGAAACTTATTTGGCATGGCAGAGGGATTTTTGCAGACCTGCTCCACTTGTGTTTGATAACAATATTCCAGAAAATTGGTGACTGTTTGAGCAAGAATATTATATTATCATGCAGTCTGCTTTTTCTGATAAGTTCACACATACAAGCACTTATTCTGCTTAATTTAACTGGTTCAAAAGCCATTGAGAGAGAGGACATTAATTTGTGTATGCACCTGCTGTTTATGCAGAGGTGGGGGAAGACTGCCATATTGTGGTATAGGGCAGAAATGCGGGAAGATGCTGAGTGCATAAAACATAAATTTAGAGAAATGTGCACCCCCTCAAATAAATATTACAATGGAAAGGCACAGAATTTACACAAGAGATCAAAATCTTGGTAAAACTTTTGAGCATATATAGCTGACTTGAGATACAAGGCAAAAACGTGAAGATTTAGTGGTCTAAGAGATGACTTGATTAAAAACAGGCTTGTGTGTGGTGCTAATAATGATCCAGTGAGAACAATTTTGCTAAGAAACAATGATTTAACTTTAAGCAAAGCCATAGAGATTTGTCAGATATATGAGCTGACAGAAAAGCCCACAGATATGCTTACGAATGAGAAGACTATGCTTGCAGCTTCTTCCAGCATGAATGTTGATAGTATGCAGCACAGGGTTAAGAGATATTGGCCAAAGGGAGCTGCCTCCAGAATGAAACCCATGGCAGCTATAGTAAAACTCAGGGCACGTGCAGAAAAAATGAAGGGTGATTTTGGTTTTGCTAAATCAAAAGCCATGGAAAACTCACAGTGAGCTGTCATAATTGTGGTGATAGTCACAAACCCAAATGAGAGAACTGCTTAGCTTTTGGTCAGCAATGACACAGATGTAAAAAGTAGAATCATTTAAGAAAGCTTTGTAAATCTAAAGAGTCACATTCTTCTATTAAGAGAGAGCATTCAAAGAAGCAAGGTGATCGAATAGAAACCTGCGACCCTACCTTTTATGTTGTTGGTGCCTGTGTGCTTGAGGAAAAGATTAATGCAGTGGATTTGTTAGCAAAGAACAAAGTATTTTGCACTGTTCTGATTAATGGGAGACCTGAGGAGCTCAAAGTTGATACTGGTTCAAAGTCCAATGTTATGTCAGCAGAAATGTTTAGTAATGTAAAAGCTGATGAAAAACTTGATTTGGCAAAGTGTGTGAAGGTTGTTGCTTATGGTGGTGAAGAGATTCAAACCGAAGCCTCAGTAGGGCTTTCATGCCATTCTGCTGGGAATATCCATGACTTGCAGTTTCACATAGTCAAAAGACACATGCAGTCATTGTTAGGTGTCAACAATAGTTTGAAAATGGGACTGATTTCATTTAATAAAGAGGTCCACCATGTGAGCATTAATAACAACAAAGTTTTCACACAGAGTATTTTCTTCTGAATATGCTGATATTTTCAAAGATGAACTTGGCAAACTCCCATTTGTGTACTCCATGAAGTTAGACCACAAGGTAAGCCCAGGTGTCAGACTGGCACATAAATTTCTAGTAGCCCTGCAGGACAGAGTAAAAGAAGAGCTAGACAGAATGGTGAATTTTGGAGTAATTTGTCTGGTAGAATAATCAACTGAATAGGTGTCCTCCATGGTAGCAGCTCATAAGAAAAGCTCAGATGACATTCAAATATGCATTGATCTCAAAGATTTGAACAAAGCACTCAAACAACCTCATCATCTGATGCAAACAGTTGAAGAAGTAACTGGTCTCATGCCAAATGCCACTGTTTTTTCTGTCTTAGAATCAAAAAGTTCACTTTGGCAAATTTTACTTGATCGAAAATATTCCTTGCTAGCCAGTTTAGTACATATGGAATGTACAAATTTTTGAGAATGCCATTTGGATTAAATTATGCCAGTGAAGTCTTCCAACGTGCAGTGAAGCAAATTTTTTCAGGCTACCCCTGTGCTGTTATTGTAGATGATATTCTTTTTGGAGGCAATGGTGAACTCGAACATGATAAAAACCTCAGGAAAGTTTTAGATCATGCTCATGAGGTGAATCTTAAACTGAATCTTCAGAAAGGTAAATTCAGGCTGAAATAAGTTACTTATGTGGGTCATTTGTTTACCAGTTCAGTCTTATGACCTGATCTGTCCAAGCAAGATATAATTCTTGAGCTGCCAGCACCAGACAATACCACATCTTTACAATGTTTTCTTGGCATGGTCAACTATTTGGGCAAGTTCATTCCTGATTTGAGTGAGCTTTCAGCACTGCTATGAAAGCTGACATGAAAAAATGTTACTTAGTCCTAGGCAGAACAAAACCAGAGCATTTGATGTCCTGAAACAGAAAATTGCCAGTCCACCCACTTTGAGATATTACATTGTTCACAAAACTGTAACTCTTTCCTGTGATGCTTCATAATATGGTCTTGGTGCAGTTATTCTCTAAAAGGGCAGAACAGTAGCCTATGTGCTTAGAACTCTAACTCAAACTGAGATGCAGTATGTGCAAATTGAAAAAGAGCTTTTGGTAATATTATTTGCATGTTCAAAATTCAGTGATTATATTTATGTTCAACCTATCCAGATTGAGACTGACTATTGACCTTTAGTTACTTTTCTGAGAAAATCGATGCATACAGCTCCAGCCAGGTTGCAACGCATTATGTTAAAATTGCAAAACTGCAATTTCAATATGATTTATACAAAAGGTAAACTTTATCTTCTGATACTATATCCAGATTTCCCAGACAAACCACTGACCAGCAGGACAATGAGAAAGCTGATTTTGAAGTCATGGAAGTGAGAAATCTTTCTTCCACACATCTTAATGAGCTTAGAAATCACACAGCTTCAGATACAATTCTCCAGAAGATGAAATAATTTTATCAGTCACAGCAGGCCACAAAAACAATCTTGTTTACCACTAGACATGCAGCAATATTTCTCTTATAGAGACGAGAATTTGATGCAAGATGTTACCATCATGAAAGGTACAAAAGTGAATTCCAAAATCCTTGCAACAGAGTATATTAAAATCTTGCATCAAGGTTACTCAGGAACTGATTCTACCAAAAGAAGGGTGAGAGGACTAATATTTTTGCCTTCTATGTCAAATGATATTGAGAAGAAAATCTCAGGTTGTTCAATTTGTTATAGTACTAAACTGCATCAACAAAAAGAACCACTTCAGCTAAACCAAATTCCTGAACTTGGTCAACAGTAGTCACAGGTATTTTCTAAATGAATTGTCAACATTATTTGGTATTAGCAGACTGTTATTCAAACTGGTTCGAGATTGACCTACTTCCTAATCTAACTTCCAGTACTGTTATTACAAAATTGAAGAGGCATTTTTCTGTCCATGGTAGTCTGCACAAAGTCATTTCTGACAATGGTGCTCAGTTTATAAGTCAGCAGTTCAAGAGATTTGCTAAGACAAGGGACTTTGTTCATGATACTAGTATTCCTGAGTATCCGCAATCTAATGACTTGGCTCAACATGAAGTTCAATGTGTGAAACAGTTGTTGGAGAAATCCAAAAAAGACAAAACCAATATTTTAATTAATTTGATTAATCTCAAAAACATTCTTCTAGGCAATCTTCTCGGTTCACCTCCTCAGAGACTTGTGTCGAGACAAACCAGAACTATACTACCAATCAGTAAGAATTTGTTGATTCCAAGTGCTAAAAACAACAAAGCAGTGAAAGCCCAACTCATGAACAAACGTTTATCACAGAAATTCCATTATGAAAAAAACAGCAAACCTCTCAACCCATTAAAAGAACAAGAGATAATAAGGATACAGACAGGTTTTGATTGAGTAGGACTTGTAAAACATCTATGTGAGGAAACAAGATTGTACATCGTTGAGACACAAGGAATGGAATTTAGGTGGAATTGGAAACATTTACTGCTGGTGACTGAGCCAGTGTTACAGCATTTTGTCTGTAATGGAGATTCTAATTCTCAGAATATGCTATTGAATGTTGTTCTTGTTTCAGAGAACAATCCATCTTCTGTGCCTGTTCCTGAAAGTATCCCTGAAGTTCCTAATGAGAAGTATTCCCCAATAACTGTTCCGGTTGTTAAACCCAGTACTGATTATTATATAATGAGGTCAGGTCATGGCTCAAGACCTAATCCTAGATACACAGCAACCTGGAGATGATTGTTATTTTTTATATGTATAATTTACATTGT
Source organism: Protopterus annectens (assembly GCF_019279795.1). Classification (NCBI taxonomy): domain Eukaryota; kingdom Metazoa; phylum Chordata; order Ceratodontiformes; family Protopteridae; genus Protopterus; species Protopterus annectens. The sequence goes on along the minus strand of NC_056745.1, from coordinate 868,366,686 downwards.
CATTTTTCATTTGCATGGCAAAATTATCAAAGAGGGAGGATTTAGATCATAGTGTGTGTGTTGTACCTTTAAAGTCACTGTAGTTCATGGGCAGTTGCTTATAAGTACTGAGCATGTGCAAATAGAGTGCAATTTTCTGTTAGCAGCCAGAGTGAAAGCATGTATGTGTACAGCAGTCAGTTAGCTAGTTTGTTTAAACTGTATGTTCCATTCATCCATCCTGATGTGTTTGTGTGTACTAAACATCTTAAATGAACACGCAAGCCTCATTGTCTTATTTGAATACACAAGATGAGCGACAGTAGGAGTTCCTCACATGCTGTTCTAAAATGGTCTCTTAATGTGAGCCAGTCAGCACAAACTCTAACACAAGTTGACTACAGCAATAGTAGAACCCCTACATAACTATGTCCAAAGCACATTATTTAATGCAATTGACACAGCACAAGCCTGGATTTTCAACTGTCAGACAACAGTTTATAGCTGATGACATCCACAATGTATGTTTGTCAGAAGAAGATGATAATAGGAGTGTCTCACATGCTGTTCTAAAATGGTCTCTTGAATGTAAACCAGCTGAACACGCACTAGTTTACTGCAGTGAGATTAGAACCCCTACCTAACTAGGTACAGCAGCGAGATAACTCAGTGCTCAACATAGGTACCATGGCACTAATCTGAATTTTATAATGCTGCTGGACAATTTGTAGTGCATGACATCATCTTTTCATGTTTGAGAGATGGTGTTGGAAGGGCTGTATGAAGTGGATGGATGAAATTCTTGGCTTGGCTTATAAAAATGTTTTTTGCCACTCCCATAGTGCCTTTTTTAGGCAAGGCTCAAAAAACAAATCCACCACCATAACAAGTACTAGCGATAACAAAAACTGAGGGTCATGCTGCTAAACGCTAGGAGTTTAAACCTCAAAATGCACTCTCTCTAGGCACTCCTCAGCATGGAGAACATTGATATTTGTGCAGTAACTGAGACCTGGTTCAAGGCTCAAGAAAGCACCCCAGCAATTCCAGGATACAATGCATACATACCACACATTTCGGCCACAATACCCAGACCGAAATACAAAGGGAGGAGGCATATCCATATTCATCAGGGATAACCACACTTCCAGACTAGTTGCAAAGTATGATGCCCCGGAGATCACCCAAGTGCAACTAACAATGGGCAAAATTGCAATAAAGATTGTAGCTTGCTACAGATCACCTTCCCTGCCTCAGGATACTCACTCTGCTTTCCTCGAGGTATTGGAAAACATGAGAGTCCAACCAAACACCCTTATACTAGGAGATTTCAATTACCCAAACATCAACTGGGAAAACTATGAAAGTACTAATACATTTGCTCAGCGCTTCCTGGAGTACATTAACTCCAATGCTCTGGACCAGCTTGTAAACACCCCCACAAGAGGTAAAAATATACTGGACCTGGTCATCACCAACATGGGGGATAAATGTTTCACACCTGTGGTAAATTCCTCATTGGCCAGATCAAACCACAAACTCATCACCCTAGATATCCACATACCACCCCCATCCCCTATCTCAAAAGAAACCATGGTGAAAAACTTCTCCAAAGCGAACTTTATGCTACTCAAGACAGAGGTGGCAAACTTTGTTACTTCCACGCAGAATGTCAGTATGACTGAATCTTCTATATCCTACACAAAATCACTCTACAAGCACCTACATGAGTGCATGGACCATGCTATCCTGAACAAGACCAAGACCCACTCCTCCAAAAAGAGGAAACCAGTCTGCTGGACCCCAGCCATAAACAAGCTCTATAATAGAAGGAAGAAATTACTGCAAAAAAAAAATAAAAACCCAGGAATGGAGGGGCTCCCTGACCAACCTTAGCAAAAAACTAAGAACCCTCATAAAAAACTCTAAGGCAAGCTTTGAAAGAAAAATCGCAACAGACACCAAAGACAATCACAAAGCATTTTTAGCTATGTCAAAAACCTTAATAGCAACTCTCAGATCTGCTCTGAACTACAGCATAATGGCTCAAAATTCATGGAACCAGCTGATATCACCAATATATTGGCAGATAGGTTCATTGCAAACTTCACCCCACCCTCTCCCCCAAAAGGGCTCATATCCATACCAGAAGATTGTGCTGCCCCTAAAATCACAGACACTCAGATAAAAACAGCACTCTCCAAGGCAAGAAACACAGCATCCATGGGACCAGACAGCATCCCAGGCTGCTTGCTACATGAGCTCCAAAATGAATTAACCCCTCACCATAATACCATGTTTAAGCACAGCCTCACCTCAGGCTATGTGCCCATAGAGTGGAGCATGGCAACAGTCATACCACTCCACAAAGGAGGTGCAACCACTGACCCCAGGAATTACTGCCCCATTAGCCTGATGAGTCTTGTCTGCAAGGCCATGGAGCACATCATCAGGAACTCATAAACAATGACATTGGGAACCTATAAACCCTGGACCCCACCCAGTTTGGGTTTGTGAAGGGAAGGTCATGTCTCCTAAATCTTGTTGACTTCTTTGAAATGGTCACTAAAGCAATAGATGAGGGAAAGGTGGTTCACACAGCATACCTTGATCTTGCAAAGGCCTTCGATACCATTCCCCACTCTGGAATTATAGACAAACTCACCAACCTAAATATAAACCCCTACGTAACAAGATGGGTTGCAGACTGGCTCATGGATAGAACTCATTCAGTGAGAATAGGAAATGCTAGATCAGACTCCAAACCTGTGACTAGTGGTGTACCACAGGGCTCAGTCTTGGGACCCCTCCTGTTTGGTATCTACTTCTCAGAGGTACAAGCAAACATGGAGGGACTATGGCTAACAAAGTTCACAGACGACTGCAAACTGGGAGCCATAATAGAGAATCCTAATGACATAGACATCCTTCAAAAGGGTCTTTCGGATACAGATATGTGGTGCCAAAACCATGGCCTCAAACTAAATGCCAAAAAGTGTATTGTTATCCCCTTTGGGAAAAACAAAGTACCTATGAACTACAACATAGGTGGCAGCCCACTTATCACAGAGAGTGTGATAAGAGACCTAGGGACTCAGGTAGACAGTAACCTCTCTTTCGACAACCACATTGCTAAAGTGGTTAGAAAATCCTTCTACATGGCCCACCTTATCACAAAATAATTTGCATCTAGGAATAAGGAAGTTAATGTCCCCCTTTACTCATCACTAATTAGACCCATTATTGACTATAATGCCCCATTCGGGATGTACCTAGCAAGACATCTGCAGCAGCTGGAGAGGCCTCAAAAGTACCTCACAAAGAGAATAAAGGGCCTTAAGCAGATGCCTTATGCCATAAGGCTAAAAAAACTCAGACTGTACTCGGTCGCGTACCGGCTACTCAGAGGTGATCTCTGCCTGACATACAAGGCTATGTCAAACCCTGAATTGCCAGAAATGCTCCACCTAAGGAAAACCCAATCCACCAGAGCTACACGCTCAAAGGACATAAACCTGACATCATCAAAAACCAGGATGTGATGGAGGGACAGATTCGTGTCCTAGAAACTCCCCTTGCTATGGAACAGGGTCCCCATATATGTGAGGCAGAAATCCTCATTGGCACTCTTCAAGAGAAATCTTGATGAGTGGATGGGAAATAGGAAATTCACCCCGGGAATCACTTCTGTGGCCCTGCTCGACAGGGGTACAGGTAAATAAACCACCTGGGAGGGAGTGCTATAGCACAAAATGTATGGCTAGACTTAACTATGCCCTAGGGCCAATAGCCTAGTACCTACCTATGAACCTATGAACCTATGTATAAGACAATCTGAATGTACTTTGTCATTATAAAGGTGTACGTGATATGTAAAAATGCAGTTTTGCTATTTATTTCTGTAGCATAGTTGACATTTGGGAACTAGTACTGATATACCAAGTTTCAAGTGCATCATACGTTCAGTCAGTAAAAAGTGTCTTCCCTTTGGTTGCATTTTTACATGGATTTTAATAGGATGAAGACTAGCTGGGCACTATACATAGGATCATAGAATCACTGAAGATTACTAGGCTAATGGCCTTGGGGCTCTTACAATCCTAGCCAACAGTTTATCACCAAAAAGAAACCTCAGTAAGCACCTGTCACCTTTGTAAATGAGGGACACAGGTGGAACCCCTGGGACAAATTTGTGGTTTCCCATCCACTCATCGAGATTGCACTTGAAGAGGGTCAGTGAGGTACTCTGTTTGATGTGTATGAGAAGTCTATTCCAGAGATGGTGCAGCCTCTGGGAGACAAACCTGTCTCTCCAGCAGGTTTTGTTAATGTCACATATTAGATTTAGGCCTTTGAGTGGGTAATGCACGAGGAGTCAGACTTATGGATATGGAGAATCTCTAGTAGGGGAGGGTGTGAGATTGCCTTGTAGGCGAGATACAGATCGCCTCTAAGCAATCTGTAGTATACCGAGTAGAGTGATAGTGATTTGTGCCTGTCCACATAGGACAGGTGTTGGAGGCCATGGATTCTCTTTGTGAGGTATTTCTGTGGCCTTTCCAGCTGGTACAGGTGTTTGGAGAGGTACATACCAAATAGGGCATTGTACTCAATTATTAGCCTAATGAGGGAGGAGTACAGAGAGGTAATAATCTCCTTTTTTCTGGATGCAACCCATTTACTTATGAGATGAACCAATAAAAGGCTTGTCTGACCACTGCCACTGCATGATGCTCAAATGTGAGATTGTTGTCAACCTGTGTACCCATGTTTCTCACCACAGGTTGTGTGCTTAGGGGGTTGGAGTTGATGTTGTAATCAGTAGTAGGGGCCATATTTTTGCCAAATGGTATGATAATACATTCTTTTGCATTTAACTTAAGGCCACGACTTTGGCACCAGTCATTTGTTGCTGTGAGACCCTCTTGTAGTATGTTAACATCATTTGGGGAGTCAATGACAGCACCCAACTTACAGTCTTCTACAAACTTGGTCAACCACAGGCCTTTTGTCTTTGCCTGGACCTCTGAGAAGTACATGCCAAAGAGTAGGGGTCACAGGACAGATCCCTGGGGCACACCACTAGTGAGAGGTCTGCTGTCAGAGGTGGAGGCACCTATTTTGGCCTTGTGGGTCCTATCGGTGAGACAGTTGACCGCCCACCTAACGAGATAGTGATTTACACCAAGTTAGGTTAGCTTTTGGATGATGCCTAAGTGGGGGATTGTATCAAAGGCTTTGGCCAAGCCAAGGTAAGCTGTATGTACTGATTGTCCCTCAGCCAGGGCTTTGGTGACAGTCTCAAAGGAGCCAACCATGTTCAACAGGCAAGATCTACCCTTGACGAATCCAAATTGGGTGGGGTCAAGTACCTGGAGATAGACTATGTCCTTGTATATGAGATCCATAATAATAAGCTCCATGGATTTACAGATCAGACTTGTCAAGCTAATGGGGAGATAGTTTCCAGGGTCTGTAGTGGTACCACCTTTGTGCAAGGGGATGACAATGGCAGTTCTCCACTCTGGTGGAATGAAGCCTGTACTTAGGCTGTGGTTGAATAGGGTGCTCAATGGTGAAGTTAGTTCTTGCAGGAGATGGTGCAGAATACAGCCTGGGATACTATCAGGTCCCATGGAAGATGTGTTCTTTGGCTTGGATAGGGCCTTTAACACTTGATCTATGGAGATGTGAGGTGCAGTACAAGTATCGGGGATGTTAAATGGGCCTTTGGGGGGGCAGGGGGGTGACTTTTGTACTGAACCTATCTGCTAGCAGGTTAGCTAAGTCAACAGGATTAGTGTAAGTGGTACTGTTAAGTATTAATGTGGAACAAACCTGGGCTTTGCCATGGAGGTTCCTGATGTTACCGAAAAAGGCTTTGTGGTTTCCCTTTGTTTCAGAGGCTAGTTTCGATTCATAATTGGCTTTTGAGGTTTTCACTAGTGATCTAATTTGCTTGTTGAGGTTAATGATGGAGATTTTCAAATTAGTGCTACATGCTAATAAGCACTTTCTATAGTGTACCACTGAGCAGCTGGTTTGCACTATCGGTGGCAAAGTGTTTATGCATGTGAGATACACATTTAAGGACTTCTACTTGAAATTGAGAAGTACTTAGCCATACTAGCTATGCTAGACACAGCTCAGATATACTATGGTGTTTATAACTAGTTCATATCAGAAATGTTGTGTAATAAATTATTTAATATTAACAACATATTTCTACTTCTTTCCCGATTTTTGTGTAGTTAAGCAACAAGCAAACGTGGATCTTGGCTTCAGTGAGAAATTTATGAGAGTTCTTTTGGTTCGTTTTCCTCCATGCAAATGGATTAAGCTGAGAAGAGTGGCAATTAGTACTTTGAACAATACTGAGTGGAAGTAAAACACCTGCTGCCTAGTTGTCTCTGTGGCAGCAGGTATAACAGCAGTAAACTCTTATTTTTAGCATAGAAGATACAGGGTTCGACTTCACCTCAATCTATATTTTTACATATGCAATGACATAATTAAATAATTACAAGTGATAATTTTTGTACATGTGAGAAGGACTGACTACAATGAAGTACTGTATAAAAATGAACAGTACTCAAATGATTTATGTCAACAGTACAAACATGGATTTACATATTTATACATTCAGTTCAAGTTTAAGCAGTATTGCACAGAGGTGAATGCACCATGTCACAAGACAGGAAGAGCCATTCACTGTCCGCTCAGCATTGGTGCATGATGCCAAATGCCATGCAAATGCAGATGGCAAAAAGTGAAGGGCTTCTTTAGGGGGCATTTCTGCCATATGTGTGGTGTGTAATTCTATTTTATGCCCAGATTAAGCGTGTGAAAATAGGGTAAATAGAAAAGTAATGAAATATGTGCAAAAAGTGAGAAAAACAAAGGAGAAGCAATGTAGGAATATGTGGGTGGGATTTAGGAAACAATCATAGCTATCCACGTCTTCAGCAGTGAAAAATGAGCATGGATAGAATATTGCATGAATTTGGACTGTCACCTCAACAAAGATGGGTAACAACAATGTAGTAATGTTGTATAGCCAATTAGATGAATCAAGTGTGTCAAGAAGACACATGTGGAAAGTGGAGAGCTATGTATGGGATGATATTTATAGATATATATTTTTTTCAGACAGATGCCCATTTTTGTGTTTTTACTTCAGTAAGAGAGGAATGTTGGATAAGGGACATAGGTATATTATTGTCAGGTAAGTAGATGCAGACAAACAGGACAAACAAGACAAGAGTCAGGGATGGTGAGCAATGCAGCAGGTTGGGGAACACCATGAATGGGGATTGGGAGGGGGACATTGGATGCCCATGCCCGTCAAACATGGGGACAGTGAGAATCTAGTCCTCACCCTAAGAAATGTTATCTCTGCCCCTTCTCTGCTTGCTGTTGGGGTGCTTGATGTTTTCTTTTGCCTAGCATTCTGGCAAGCATCTTCTCCATCTGTCTCAGGCATTCACCAATGCACCATGCCTGGTATTTCCTGGTGGATGATAAAATCACCACCTCTGCCAATACTCCTGGAAGGTAACACTGCACCAGCTGCCAGGGTAATGCTACCTGATGTTGAGGGCCCAGGTAGTGCAGGGGCTGCAGAAGCAGTACTCTCATGTTGGGTCCCAGATGTGCTGTGCATTGGTGTGGCAGCCTTTGAAGGGGTGGCATGCTAAGCCACAATGTTTGGTCTACCTCCCTGTGCTGGAAATCATTTTGACAGTTGACTGTTGTCAGCAATCGATGACATTAGAATGTTGTGACCACACATATAAAAATAAAAAAGAGAAATAAGGGGTGGGGTAAATGATAAAAAAGAAGATAATTAGTACCATCATATGTGAAATACAATAAATTACTAAATTATAATTAAAATATACTTTTTTAGCAACTACAGACTATGGCTGACCATTGTTCCAAGTAATCCTTACAATATGCATATATTGCACATAAGTTTATCAAATGATACAGATTAAGGTAACAGCATGGAATGTATGCCAATTTTGTAGAAATTATTATGTAATATTTTTTAATTATTTAACAATATTTGAGTTACCTATGGGATTTGAACCCACAACATCTGAATATACTATTGCAATTAACTCCAAATTGTTGGCTTGAGCTACAGACTGAAGCATGCTTGCTTGATTTTACAGTTAAGATATGCATGCTTAATTTGCATTTAATGTATACAAGAACAATACTTTAGATAAACTAGTATTATGTTGTGCTGCATATATCCCCCTTGCTTCTCTAAGTCTTTACATATACTCAGCATGGGCATCCATGTTTGCTGCAATCTCCTGGGTGGCTGTAAAAGAAAAAGGGGAGAAAAAGAGAAGAACATCATGTATACCAGTCTTTGTATATCCAGCCTTCTATATAATTTAAAGTATATTTATTTGTATACTTACACAACTGTGAGATGTCAGCAGCCCTAAACTCATCCAGCCCCACGTTAAGTTGTTCCTGCATGTGACTTTTCAGTTTGTAATAGTAGTGCCTGCTTTGCTATCCAGTGCATGGAATGCCAGTTGCACTGGAAACAGCCTTGGCCAGACTATTCTAAGCCTCTGATTTGTATTGAGACCCAGTATGGTCCCCTTGAACAGCTTCTGGCTGTGGCACTTTAAAAGGATTCAAATTACTATTCTGGACTCTTCTACACTCAAACTTTGAGCCCTAATAATAAACAATATTCTCTCTTCCTCTCTATTTATTGATCTCTCAAAAGCATTTGATATGGTAAACCACTCTCTACTTATAAATATTCTGAAATAACTCTCTCTTGATACTTTGGCTGTACAATGGTTTACTTCTTACCCCAGCAATAGGCAACAGGCTGTGCTCTGGGAGAATCAACTATCATCCCACCTTCCAGTCTCACTCGGTCTCCCTCAGGGCTCCATCCTAGGCCCTCTCTTATTCTCAATATTTATCAATGATCTCTACCTAGCTATTCCTCAGGCAACATGCATACAATATGCAGATGATTCAACTTTAATCTGTGCAGCTGAATCTTCATCTGAACTAGTTGAGACTTGGTTCATAAAACGTTGCCTCCTCTTGAATCCCAAAAAAACAAAGCTCCTTCTCTTTACACCTAACCGTAAATCCATGCCTTTAGATTTCTCTGTCATTTCTAACAATGGCACTCTCATATCCCCTGATTCTACCACCAAACTCCTAGGAATAACTATAGGCAGTCACCTTAGCTTTGATAACCATATTAATAACACTATAAAAACAATCAACAGAAAAATGGGCTCCCTATACAGGATCAAATATTTTCTCACTCCAACAGCCAGAACTACTATTGCCCACTCTCATCTAATCTCAACACTCCTCTATGCCTCACCAATTTACACCAACCTATCCAAGAAGAATCTTCTTAAACTCACTACATCTTACAACAACATTGCCAGATTTGCTACCGGTAATCACTTTAGAACTCATCGTTGTCAGAATCTAAAACAACTAGGATGGCTTGAACTGCAAAATCAGCTTTATTTTAACCAACTAACCATTGTTCATAAGATCCTCAACCAGCCCAACAACACTCCTATACTCTCAAACCTCATTACTCCGTATAAAAATCTTAATACCTTACACTCTGCTAATAAACCTCTACTTAGTATTAGTAAGTCTAACAACATGGCAGGAAATTCTCTTTTCTCTAACACAACTGGAAATACTGGAATCTTCTACCTAGTGATCTTATATCACTTCCTTCCCTACCCCACTTCAAACAAAAACTCAAAATATACCTTAGAACACACTGGCTATGCCCTTGCACTAACCATGACTAACCTACTACCTCAGCGACTAAGTTTCTCCTAACTCCTCTCTAATTATAATTTAATGCTCTTTCTGCAAACTTTAGAAGAATAGCAAACCCGCTTTAGTGATGTTCTACCTCACATGAATATCTTGATCAACATGTTATCAATACTCTTATGTAACCATTCTCAGGAAATTGTAAACCTTAAGTTTAATCTACCTCATGAGAATATCTTGTCCCATATTATTGTAAATATCTGTCTTGTAATAAACTGTAAAATGTTTGTATCTACTGCTATGTTAACTTGATTGTAACCTTACAAACACTGTTTTGTATTTGTAACCTTATTCATTTTGTTATAATGTATCTGTCTTTGGAGCTTTTCTCCCCGGGCATCTACTGAAAATGGACATATATCCAGTTGGACTAGCCCGGTCAACAAATGTAAAATAAAAATAAAATAAAAAAATAAATTAGGCACTTTCCCTTCTAGCTCCTGCCAATGTTTTTACAGGTCAAATAGGTACAGTTAGAGTGTTTTCCTGTCTATTTGTGTTATCTCTTTTTACAGCTAGTGTGCAAACCCAAACATCTATGCCAGCCGTGTTTATATTATGTTAAGTGGAGAGCAACAGTATCAAAACAAGATTAGGAAGGCAGTATATGAAATAGGAAGGGTAATGTGACAGTTGCCATTAGTTTATGCATTGTTTGTAGCTGTTCCTGTAAGTTGCTTCAACTTCGTAGACATGTAATGGGTGTATAAATTTTATGACCTGAAACATTTTTTGTGTGGCATCACAAACTAATAAAAGTCATTGTACAAAGTGGTATTCAAACCTATGTAAAATAGACAAAACATATTTTTCCACTTATGTGCTTTTTCATTCTTGCCACAGAAGGAGTGCTTGCTAGACATGGGTCTTAATTATATATACATGATAGAGTGAGGGGCTAACCATGTGTGTGTGTGACCTGACAAGGTCCTGGTTTATAAATTCATATGTATGTGACTATCACTGAAGTATGAAGTCCATCCAAGGCCAGAAAAGAAAATTTTAATTACAGAAACACAATTGCCAGTATACCCTCAGTCACATATAATTCATATGAGTTCTAATACTATGCATAGTTATTGTTATTTGTAATTGTTTAGATTGTTCTTTATTTTTTAACATTGAGCGGACAAGTATTAACAAAATTGGGAGCATGCTAGATTAGAACTCTAGCTCATATATATTTTGATCATTAACTTATACCAGTTCCCAAAGGGAGTTTAACCATATATATATATATATATATATATATATATATATATATATATATATATATATATATATATATGACATGAAAGTTCAGAAAATAAATGTTCAATTGTAGAACCATAATTCTACTAATACCTACAGTTACACATTTAATATATATATATATATATATGATATCCTGTGTAGGCTCAATGCACCTGCTATAGATAGTTATTTTTATGTGTAATTATTTTTCTAATGTTAATTTTTATGTAATGTAAGCTGGAACAACAGTGATACAACTTTGCTGTGTTAGAACCCAGGATGACACATATTGTAGCCCTTAACAAGTCTGGACTTGAACTGTCAGACTAATGAAACTACAAAACACACTACAGGTGTCTTATCTGTGTTTGCTACAGAAACAACTTTGCAGGAGGAATGGAAATGATTGTGCATACAAGCAAGTCCCATTTCATCCATAGCATTAAGAAGACATATACACTTATACACTCTCACTGTTTGTGCATATGTTGCTTACATATTTAGTGCAACAAGTGATCATCCAAGCAGTTATGAATATTGTTTGCTCCAATGCAGCTGTCTTCTCTTTGTATTGTGTTCATTCTTCCCTTATCTGTGCTATATTCTCAGAGATGTCTATACAGCATTTTGTATAATTGTCATTAAAATGTGTGATAAAATTACATGACAGTAAAATACAGTTTTCAGCAAAGGCGGGAGAGTTTGGCTATTAGTGAACAAAAATGAGAAATGTGTGCTGTTCAATTCCATTTAAAAGCTTGCTACAGTTACTTATATGCTTTTTTAAGTGCATACTGGATGACACACCTACGGCAGGTAAGGCAGTCTCAATTGCTGTTGTGTCTTCCTTCTCCCTACCACTAATCGATCATATGCAACAAGCACTGTGGTATTGCCTACACTATGTTTAAACCTGCTACACAAAGTCAAAAGTTTGGCATTCAGCAGTTCTAATGAGTTCACATCTCATTTGCATATTCATCATCCACAGAGGCCTGAATCTACACTATAAAAAAGTAACCATTTAGATAGGAAACTTGAAGGTGAGGAGAGTTGTTTTGTAGAGAACACAGAAGAAGATCGCTACTAATGTGGATTTATCTGCACAGAAGCGATCTGATCTCGCTAAGGTATGACTATTTTTCAAGAACATATATATATATATTCATTATAAAATGGAGCTTTTACTTCTTACAAGTTAACTGTTGGCAAAGTCATTTTTGTCAGGCATTTTACTTTCTCAGACAGACAGCCTTATTAACGTTCATCACAATTGTTATTGTTATATCTGTTTATCTTACACTGTTTTATGTTATTTCCATGAAATTTAATGCCCTATATTGTGAATGACATCGAAGATTAGGCTTATAAGATGGCCCATAGACACCTCTAGGGGAGTGCTGGGCACAGTGAGAGGTGAATGGCAATCGTATAAAATTGACTTTTCTGTTGTAAAGGTGCACACATTTTTTGAGAATTTTATGAAAGCATTTATAACATTTAACTAATGTATTCATCCTTGATTGGTACAAGCTGTCATTTGCCTGTTGTTTAGAGGGTGGGGGTACCAAGTACCATTTGTGTGCTGCCACAACAAAAGTTTTTATCAAGAGGGTTGCTCTTGAAATTGTGTAGTCATCCTAGTTTTTTTTTCCTGTGGTAAACAATACATTACTCCATTGTTATTCCTTGTTGTGGATCAAACATTGGCTTGTGTGCGAGTGTTATATGGTACAACGACATAACCTTAAATTTTAATAACTCAGTTGTGTGTCCAGTGGTTAATGCTGAAAATATACATGTGTATATAAGCAGCAATTTAATTATGTGATATTTATGTGTTGTATCACAGTAGCATTTCTATTGCTGATAATATCTCTCCAACATTCTGTTTATGTTAAGTTGATTGACATCAACGACCTTCTGCACATTTGCATTTGGAATGGTAATATACTGAATCCATGTAACTGAGCATCCCTGTGTTCAAAAACTGTAAGATAACAATCCATATAGCTTTTGCTACAGCCATTTCTAAAGATATTCTTCATTGTTTGCAGTTGTTCATTGGACTGTGGGAACTGGATCAGCAGACTGAAGTGCAAATTTGTGCATTGGTGACAGTACTGAAGGTAATGTAGCAGAATGAGCATGTGGAGAAAAAAAATGAATCACACTGCAAATATCTCAGCCTGATGACTGGTTTAGGTCCTCGTGATAATAAATTTTGGATATTGAACGCAGTGCTGAGATCATGGCAGAAGTAAAGTGCACTCTTCCTGACAAAGTAGGAAGAGTGTAAAACACAGTGGGTTAAGAGATGATATATGAATAAAAAGGTAGCCCAAAACCCCATACAAATTCAGTATGGCTCAAGTAGTAAGAAGAAAATCCAAAATGGAACTATTTTTCTCAAAGTAAGGAGTAATCAGTTAATTTGTACCTTGTGAGGCTACTCACTGGATGCCTCCTACAGGATGTATACCAGACACAGCCCACTGAGAGGACCACCCCCATGAGAAGAAATGGGGAAAAGGGGTTATGTGTGTGTGTGTGTGTGTGTGTGTGTGTGTGTGTGTGTGTGTGTGTGTGTGTGTGTGTGTGTGTGTGTGTGTGTGTGTGTGTGTTTATATATATGTAAGTTCATGGAAGGTGGATTGCCCTCCAGATGGTGGTGGGAGTGCCAGGAGGTCTTACTCCCCACTCCCTGTAAGATGTGAAGCTGGAGTTTTCTTCCTTTTCTGAACATAGTCAATAATTGCAATGCAAGGAAGTTGGCTAAGGCAAACTTCGAAAGGTGTATTTTATAAATTTTCAACAAAGAAGTAAAATGACAAGAAAAATTTCATAACATTGATCACTTAATGAGTTTTCTGCTAAACTGTACACATCTATTACATTATTATAATGGGCAAACTCATAACGAAGTACAGCAATGACTACCACAACATCAAGTACACACAACAAGACAACAAAATAGTTTCATAACATAGGCCCGCTCACCCTTTGTCACCACCTTGCAGCATGGCACAGATTCAGAAATGATGAATAACTCATTATTGCCTTTAAACACTATGTTGTGAACATAATAATAATAGCAGGTATATGTAAATGTTTGAATTAAGTAATGGAATACAGATCATTATTTTTGATTAAAAAATAATGCTTGTAAGCATTATATAACATACTCAAAAGCTGAATCTTGCTAGACTCAAACACTCACTTGAGGTCAGACCTCAGAGATAGAGAGACAGAGGTACATCAACCACTGCTTGCACACACACACACACACACACACACACACACACACACACACACACACACACACACACACACACACACACACACACACACATCTGCTGTTTCAGGAAAAATGAACTTGAAAGGATTACATCATTATTTTTATGGAATCTTCATGCCTACCCTAATATGGAGTCCAAGACATAAATAAAAGTGGCCCTCCTATTCTTCCATATCTACAGTCTTTGCCTAAGCTAGTCTGTCTGTCTGTCACAAATGCCTTAGCAGATTTAACCCGCTGGTTATCATGCTTCACACTCTGCTGATCTGTATATTAAGTTCATCAACCACAGGAGATAGTAATGGGTGAGTGTCACACAAAACACACTTCAAGGTTTGAATTAAAACAGGTTTTTGCTGGTCAGTTATCCAATCAAAAATATTCTGAGATATCAAAAGGATGTAACAATTTTACTATTGGTATGTGTATTCCCTTATCCATCCATATTTTTTGCACATATACATTCCAGGAACCACTGCCTATCTGGTTACACATGTTATAGAAATAAATATTAACCACATGTGCCACAGGAGAACTCTTGCCACAATAATCAAATGACACCTATTTGAATAGCATGACATCTTCAATTTGTTGAAAGGCATATGTTAGACTGAAAAAAAGATAGATTTTCCTGCAATGTTGTATGCACTTGCTTTGCTGTACTTGAACTGCCACCTGCGTAAGTCCACTACCTGCAGAACTGTGTCTTGTTACAACTATGAGACAGAGCATATCAGAGTGGTGCAAGGCCTATGTGTGCATTAGAATTTATTGAGATAGTGGTGTGATGTGTCTCTTTGTGTCAGTAACCTGTATGAAGATAGGTTGACACAACCACATGTTGCATAGTCCAGTCATTCCTGGGACTGGGATGACACACTCATTATACTGAAAGAATGCCATTCTCAAACACGTGACTTATGAGGTCCAGAAGCTAGAGAGCATTGTCTCATGTCCTGACAGCACAGGAGATTTTCTACAGGGTTGGGATAAAGCAAATTTACAAAAAATGGGCTCATCAGTATTTAACAAAACAGTTGTGTGGGATAAAACAGATATGAAGTAATAGAAGAGTCCTCTATGGCTATAGATCAGATCTGTGGATAAAAGCAATTCTTCCTAGCACTAGACACATGCATACATGCATACACACAGACACACACACACACACACACACACACACACACACACACACACACACACACATGCACATGCACGTGCACACACACGCCCACACACACACATAGTTACTGCTGGAGTCAAACTAGCTAACTATCTAGTTACAGAATCTAGAGTACACAGCATCAATCACAAGCTCAAAAAGTGAATCCTGATAACAAGCATGTTTTAGTGCACATTTGAAAGGATGACATCATCCATGAGTTACAGAACAATTGCTGATGCTAAAAGGGGAAGACATTGATGGTGGATCCCTCTTCTAGTGAAAATATTTCTCCCGAGTGGAAGGCATTTATGTGATTTGTGGGTGAAACAGTTCTTCTAAGCACTACAGGCCCACAGAGTAGTCAGTCACGTCTGGATTTGAACCCCTTACCTATCTTGTTACACAATCTAGAGTACATCATCTGGAAGCACCACAGGATAAGTCTGAATGCAATAGTGTGTAAGTGCACATTTGAAAGGATGATATCATCAGTGTACTGCAGAACAACTTATTTTTTCTAAAAGGGGAAGAAATCAATGGCTAGCTCTCCTCTAGTGAAAATATTTATTTTCTGGAAGTGTACACATGGGATCTGTGAGCAAAGCTAGTTCTATATAGCACTACACAAACACACACGTTCATAGTAGTAAGACACTGCTGAATTTGAACAATCTACCTATTTAGTTACACAATCTATATTACACAAGCTCAACTGCAAGTGCCACTGGAGAAGTCTGGTAACAAGAGTATGTTAGCGCACATTTCAAAGGATGCCATCATCACTGTGTTTCAGCACAATTGATTGTGTTAAAAGGGGAAGAAAGTGATGGGAGGAGCTTTCTTCCAGTTTAAATATTTCTTTTGAGTGGAATTATCCACATCAGATGTCTGGGTGAAGACAAACCTATCTAGTACCAGCAACACATACATACACTCATACAGGTCAGTCATTACTGGATTGAAACCACCTACCTACATAGTTACATAATCTAGAGTGCACAGCATCAACAAGTGCTACAGGAGATGTCTGATTACAGGAGTGAGACAGAGCAGATTTGAAAATATGATAGTGTGCATCACACATTTGGGTGCAAAGGAATGTGTTTTAACAAGTAGAAAAAAAAGCATTGTGTATATTACAAGATATTAGAGAATGGGCTTACTGTACATAAGTACCCTGATTACAGAATGAACATTCTCCAGCAGGGTATCAATGTGCAAGTAATGCCTGCTGAAAATCGTGTCCACCAATTCATAGCAGCGTATCAAGCCTCCATGGAGCTCAGACTGAGAAAACAGAACAGCTGTCATTATTTTATAGTCACTAAGCAGTACTTCTGCTGTTTAGTAAGTGTAAAATATATTAAAAAAAACAAAAAAGAAAAAAAAAAAAGTGTGTGCGCATTTACGTCTGTGTGTATGAGTATATGCGTGCATGTGAGAATGAGCAAGCCACTATTTTACACTTGCTAAACAGCGCTTTTGCTGTTTAGTGACCGTAAAATCGAAATATAAAAGAAAAAAAGTGTGTGTATGTGTGTTTTTGTTTCTGCATGTGTGTTTATGTTACTGTGTGTGTGTGTGTGTGTGTGTGTGTGTGTGTGTGTGTGTGTGTGTGTGTGTGTGTGTGTGTGTGTGTGTGTGTGTGTCTGTGCGTATGTGTGTGTATGTGTGTGTGTGAATGTGTGCAGGAAAGCAAGGTGTTTGTGAGTGAGAGTGTAAAGAGTGAAAGGTATCCAACACCGGCAGAAGCAGCATTCAAGAGATTTGCATTTGTGTCCCTCTCTTCTCTTAGACAAATGAATAAAATGTAAAATAAAGGGGGAGCAAAGGCCCAAAACAGCAGCATATTCCTGTTTAAAAAAATCACGAAGTGGCTGCAATAGGGCTTGTGCTCGCATGCATTTTCTGAAAGGCAAATGTGTGTAAGTGGGGGAGGGGTGGGCAGTGTCTGTGAGACAGAGGGAGACACAGTAAGATGATAGACCACTGGTAGCAGCAGTTAAGAGGTTTGCATACCTCTCCATCTTTTAGCTCAATAAATGTGGATAAAACCTAAAATAAAGGGGGAAGCAAGGTTCCAAAATAGGAACATATTTTAAATAAAAAAAAAAATCTAAAGTTAAATAACAGGATTTGTGATAACATGACTTTTCTGAGGGAAATAAAGTCTTCAAGTGAAATGTATGTCAGTATTTAGTGACTTCTGTGATGCCCCAACTCTGGCCCAGTAATCAAGGAGCCTCAATTCTTACCACTGGCAACTTTGGGGAATGTACACACTGGGATGATGACAAGTACACACACAGTAAAGTGTGATTTCCCTTAAGAGCACACAGAGACCACAGTCAGTTTTGGGCTGGTTTCTCCCTGTTTCTCCAGATCCCCAATAAGACTCCCCACTGGCACAGCTATAGAGTTGAGACCTCAGCTGAGTGACAAAGCCAAGACCTCCAGCAGCCTTTCTGTCTAACCAGTGCTTCATGTCCCTCCCAAGTAGCTGACACACACACACAGACACACGCACACACACACACACACACACACACACACACACACACACACACACACACACACACACACACACACACACACACACACACACACACACACACACACACTTAGAGGTTTCATTTATACACACACACAAAACCCTGGGAAAGGCTGGTACTGATTTACTAGCTATGTTCCCTTCTGCCCAGACTACAAGGTAGTTTTAGCTGCCGCCAGTCACTCCTTATCAGCTACTTTAACGCCCTTAACAAAGGGTGTCCAATCTTGCTGTGTAATGTTACCATTAATCCAAATGGTAGTCTGACCAAGAGCAACTTTATTAGGAGTGGCCCACAGTGTCACCAAGTAGATTTGCAAGTATCCTAAGAGCTTATATATGTCTCACAAATTTCAGCCACAAAGATAGGTTTATATATATTTAATAATAATAAAAGAACAAGAAAATACTCAGTAAATCATCACAGTAAATTCAGACTTCAAAATCACAGGAAATATTTAAAACAACATTGCAGGACAGTCTCAAATAAACAAAGAAATCATCTAAGCTATAATTCACTATATCGCTAACTGTATCTAAGAGAATTACTGTACCCTAGTTAACTTACTTGCAGCAAGTTAAGACAGATGTGGCGAGTGGATGTTTCCAGGTCAAAGACAAAATACAAAATGCACGGTCACTCTCTCAGAGAATTCTTAAATTAATATCAAATATTACTGCTGGTATACTTGCAACATGACATCAGTTTTTGTCACTTGACTACAGTTCCCAGGTAAAAAGCAATCCTTGCTAGAAACTGCTAGCATTAAGCATCTCCCAGTGAAAATACAGAGCCTTCAGATGTTTGCAGATCCTGGAAGTCATAAAACAATAAAACTCGTCTACATCTCAAGCCTAGTAGTTATCTGTCTTTCAAGGCAATGCAGAGCATCCCCTAGTGTAGGCATCCTGTCTCGTGTTGACTGAACCTGAAAGATAACATCTCTTGTTTATGGCCCAGCAATAAAGTACTTCAATCTCGACTATTCTTAAGTTTTGCAAGTTAATCTCCTGTTGAAATTCATACATTTAAACAATTACAACAGTGTATAAAAATATCTCTTCAGCACACGTCTATACAATATGACATACAGTCCTAATACATTTTTAAGACAAGCATATGAATCATGTTGATATTCACAAATGACACACAACCACTTACAAAATTCCAGAAAGCTGGGCTGGCAGTATCTACTTCTCCTAAACTTAAGAATCATGTTAATATTCACAAATGACATAGTTATTTACAAAATTCAATCGAGCTGGGCTGGCAATATTTCCTTTTGTGACACCCCCCCCCCACACTGAATACTCAAGCTAGTTTTTTAAGTGACCCTTGAGAAACATTGCTTGAGGGGGTGACTATCTGGGAATACATTACCCCATACCCTGTCTTGAGATTCCAGCTGCCTTGGAATTGCTGACCACAGTACAGTGCTGCACTCTCCTACCATATGTCTGCAACCTTAGGCCTCACCATAGTAATTTGTGATTTGGCTGGCTGGCACATTGTAGCCAAAGATTCCCCTCAGACTCCCCCTGCCTCCTCTTGCCAATGTTTAGTACCAGGGCCTCCTTATCATAGTAAGGTTTCATCAAGTTAACATGGTACAGTTTGTGCCCCTGCCTCCTGGCTAACAGTTCTGCCACGTAGTTAACAGCACTAACTTTCCTTACCACTTTGAAGAGCCCCTCCCAAGCTGGCTGCAGCTTGCTGTGTCTGACAGGAATGAGAACCATTATCTGGTGCCCTACTGCATTCTATCTGCCTTGAGCATTCATGTAATACCAGACCTTTTTATGCTGTTGGGCTTCTGCCAGGTTCACCTGGGCCAAGCCCATGAGTTCCCTGAGCTTTGTCCTGAGTTTTAGGACATATGCTGTGATAGACTCCTTGTGGGATTCACACTCACCCTCCCACTCATCTCAAATCAAATCTATGGGTCCCCTCATCCTTTGCCCATACAGCAACTCAAAGGGTGAAAAATCTGTGGATTTCTGGGGCATCTCCTTATAAGCAAACAACAGATGGGGTAAATATTTGTCCCATTTCCTCTTGAACTGGTCTGCACATGCCTGTAGCATGGTTTTGAGTGTAGAGTTTATCTTCTAAACAAGACCATATGTCTGGGGATGGTATGGCGTGGTCCTTAGGTACTTCACCCCACAGTGCTTCCACAGACAAGCTATCAGGTCTGACATAAAATTGGCACCTCTGTTAGTCAGTATTTATTTTGGGAAACCTACCCTGCTGAAAATTTCTAACAAAGCCTTTACTATCTTTTCTGCCTCAATGGAGGACAGAGCCACTGCCTCAGGGTATATGGTAGCAAAATCTACTACCACTAGGATATACTTTTACCCTGTGGAACTTGGGGTACTCAGATGCCCCACAATATCCATAGCTACCCCCTGAAATGGCTCCTCAATTACAGGCAAAGACATTAAATGAGCTTTCACCTTGTCTCCTGCTTTGTCTACCTTTTGGCACTGCTCACAGGGTCTGTCAGTACCCTGTTGCATCTCTGGAAATTCCAGGTCAATAAAAGTTCTGCAGAATACTTTTCTTGGTATGCTTTATGCCCATATGACCTGCAAAGGTAATGTCATGGGCTATGGCTAGAAGTGCCAGATGGTAGGCTCTGGGTACTACCAACTGCTGTATTTTCTCACCCTCTAGCCCTCCCTCAGGGGTCCACTCTCTATACAGTAACCCTTTGTCCTGGTATACAGATTCCCCCTTCCCTTGAGAATCAGGTGCCTTACTAGCTACCTCCCTCAGGCCTTGTAATGTAGGGTCTGAGAGCTGAGCCGGTCTCAGCTCTCTCTATGTAACCCCTCCCAGCTCCCCTTCCACAGGACGTTTGGCATCCATTGACAGTGGTGCCTTACTCTCAGCCTGGGTACTACTACTTATGTCTGCTCTAGCAGTCACTCTGTCCAAGGGAACATCAGTACCCACAAGCAGTTGTGGCTGACCTATAGTCTCACTGCTACAGGGTAGCTCCCTCTCTGAAGTAACCACCACACCAGTCCTGGCATCAAGTCTGCAGTCTGTCTGGGTCTCTCCCAGGCTACCAGACCCACAGGCTTATCTCCAAGCCTGACTGCATGTCACTGCATGCACACATGGTACTGCATTATCAAAATCATTCCCTATCAGGACATCTGCAGGGATATCCTCAAACACACCTACTTGCTGGCTTCCTTTTCCACCCTCTCAGTCAATGTGAACCCTAGCCAAAGGTATTTGGAATGTGGTCCCTCCTAAAGCTCTGACTGGAGTTGACTATCCAAGCAAGTAGTGCTCCTCTTTAAGCATTGCAGGCTTTACAATGGTTAGGTCAGAGGTTGTGTCTCTCTTAGCAGTGGCCTCATTCCCATTTACTAAGATAGGATGTGACCTCTTGTGGTGGTTTTGTACCCTTGTTGTCTCGGGACAACTTACTGCTGGCATTTTGTCATTCCCCCTTACTGACTCTCCCATCTGTTGTTCCCCACCTTGTCTCCATGGACATCTATATGCTACATGGCCCCACTGGTTGCATTTAAAACATTTAACCCTTGGTCCAGGATGTGTAGCTGGACTAGTGGCTTCCCCTGCTACTGGTGAACTCTGTTGGGGCTGTCTAGGCTGCCCAGCATGGGTTCCCTTAGACCCATGAGCAACACTGGGGATCCCTTTCCTGTGCAATGATGCTCTGCTTGTTAGGTATAGGTCTCCCTTTTTCCAAAACTCGTATGCTGTGTTACATTCTCTATCTGCTAAACAGATTATCATGCCCTCAGTCAAAGTGCTAACAGCTTGTTCGCTCACCAAAAGGTCTGCCAGCCCTTCAATAGTGGTGTCCTGACATCCACTCACCCACCTATGGAAATAAGTGCTTAGTACATCAATATATTCACACACATTTTCATCTGCTTTCCCTCTATGCTCACAAAACTTTTTTCTATAAGATTCAGGTATTAACTTAAAACATTCTAACAAACAATTTTTAGCAGTATTATAATTTAAGCAATCAGTAGCAGACAATTTAGAAATAGCAGTTACAACTTTACCATAGAGTAAGGGGGTCAAGAGCCATACACAGAGACCTTGGTCAACAATATACTGTTTACATACGCTTTCAAACATATGAATGAAACTATCAAAATTATCCCGCTCTGTAAATTGTGAAAGAAATTTACTGACATTTGTTATTTTGGGGTTCAGTTACTCCCTTCCCCATTACCTCCATGACCCTGGTGAAGAGTCAGCACCTCCTGTTCATGTTGTCTTTGCCTCTCATTCTCTTCAGCTTCCAGATGTCTCAGTCTCTCTGCTGCTTCTAATTCCATTTGTTTCTCCTGCTGCAGTCTCTCTGCTGATTCTGTTTTCAAATGTTTAAGCTCCAATTCAAGTCTCTTTAACTCCAGATGGATTTTTACATCCTCTGTGGAATGCTGAAGTGTCCATTTTCTGAGAGTTGTACCTCCCCAAAGCCAGTCTGATTGTCTTCTGTATTGCTGGTCCATGATGCAGCTGTGCCTAAGGCTGCAATCATTTCTGCCTTAGTCAGGTTGGCATGCACCAGTCCTTTAGCCTGGCACATCTTAGCCAACTGGCTCCTTGTCAGACTGCCATACTCCTCTGCTGACATCCTTGACTGCTCTCCCTGACTAACTAAGCTTTCTCTTTCGGTTTTTCCTGGTTAGGGGTCGCTACAGTGGATCACCAGTCCAATACTAATTGGCAGTGAATTTTTATGGTGCTGAGTTGCCAGTCCGGCACCCAACCTTCAAAGAAGGAACATCTACACACACACACACACACACACACACACACACACACACACACACACACACACACACACACACACACACACACACACACACACACACACACACACACACACACACACACACACACACACACACACACACACACACACACACACCTACCTGCATGTCTTTAACATTCACTCAACCATGGGGAGGACATGCAGACTCCACATAGAAGGCACTCCAGCCAAGAATTGAACTGGAGAACCTCTTGCTGTGAGGTGACAATGCTAACCACTGCACCACTGTGGCCATCTCCCTGACTAACTAAGCTAAAAAAAAAAAAAAAAAAACAATTGTGATATGAAAAATACCTTCTGTGACCACTGTTTACAGGTCACAGGAATTCAATATCCACACCACTGCAAACCAGTTAATATGTGATGTGGATATCCCACCAATGCCAGCAATTAAGATGTGATGCCCCAACACTGGCCCAGTAATCAAGGAGCCTCAATCCTCACCACTGGCAACAGTGGGGAATGTACACACTGGGAGGATGACAGGTACACACACAGTAAAGTGCAATTTCTGTTAAGAGCACACAGAGACGACAGTCAGTCTAGGGCAAGTTTCTCCCTCTTTCTCTGGATCCCTAATAAGACTCCCTACTGGCACAGTTGAGACCTCAGCTCAATGACCAAACCAAGACCTCCAGCACCCTCTCTGTCCCACTAGTGCTTCGTGTCCCTGCCCAAGTAGCTGACACAGACACCCTTACAAGTTTGATTTATACACATGGGAAAGGCTTGCAGAGATTTACTAGCTATGCTCCCTTCTGCCCAGACTACAGGGTAGTTTCACCTGCCACCAGTCACTCCTTTTCGGCTACTTTAAGGGCCTTAACAAAGGGTGTCCAATCCTACTGTGTAATATTACTATTAATCCAAATGGTAGTCTGACCAAAAGTAAGGGTATTAGGAGTGGCCCACAGTATAACCAAATAGGTATGCAAGTACCCTAAGAGCTTAAATATCTATCACAAATATCAGCCACAAAGATAGGTTTAAATAATACATTAAAAAACAAGAAAATATTCAGTAAATCATCACAGTAAAGTCCGAGTTCAAAATCACAGGAAATATTTAAAACAACATTGCAGGACAGTCTCAAATGAATAAATAAAACATCTAACCTTTACTTTATTATATTCCTAACTGTATCTAAGAGAAATTACTGTACCCTAGTTAACTTACTTACAGCAAGGCAAGACAGATGGAGTGAGTGGATGTTTCCAGGTAAAAGACAGAATACAAAATCCACAGTCACTCTCTCAGAGAGTTCTTAAATTAATATCAGATATTACTGCTAGAATACTTGAAGCATGACATCACTTTTTGTCATCTGACTACAGTTCACAAGCTCAAAAGCAACCCTTTCTAGAAACTGCTACCATTTAGCATCTCCCTGTGAAAATACATAGCCTTCAGATGTTTCAGATCCTGGAAGTCATAAAACAATAACACATTTCTACATATCAAACCTAGTGATTATCTGTCTTTCAAGGCAATGCAGAGAGTCCCCTAGTGTAAGCATCCTGTCTCCTGTTGACTGAACCTGAAAGATAACATCTCTTGTTTATGCCCCAGCAATAAAGTACATCAAACTCAACTATTCTTAAGTTTTGCAAGTTAATCTCCTATTAAAATTCATACATCTAAGCTATTACAATAGTGTATAAAAATATTTCTTCAGCACACATCTATACAATATGACATACAGTTCTAACACATTTGTAAGACAAGCATATGAATCATGTTGATATTCTCAAATGACACACAACCACTTACAAAATTCCAGATAACTTGGCTGGCAGTATCTCCTTCTGTCACACTTCTATATGAATCATATTAATATTCACAAATGACATACTTATTTACAATATTTCAGCGAGCTGGGTGGGCAATATTTCCTTTTGTGACAACTTCAATCCCCAAATGACTGTCAAGAACCATTTTAGAACTAAGGGACCAAAAAATAAAACACAGATATTTTTTAAAAGTTATATATTCTGGATGTAAAATGCTTCCTCTAACACCATTTACATATGCTACAGCAACTCAGAAACATTATGCGGAGGAACTATTTTACATCCAAAATATATAAAAATAATATAGTAATAACAGAAATATAAATAAGTAAAATACAACAGTTTTACAGAGAGCCTATTCTCTAAGTGCAATAATGCCATCCAGGGTGTGTGTTAATGTGTAATTAATGCCCTTTCAGGGGTGTAGAGGCCCGATGCTGCTGGGTGGACATTAATTGCGCATTAACACACACCCTGTTGGGCATTATTGCTTGCTTAGAGAATGGGCTTACTGTACACTAGCACCCTGATTGGAGAATGGGCGTTCTCCAATGGGGTATTAATGTATAAGTAATGCCCACTGAAAAATATGTCCAATGCTTCATGGCAGCATATCAAGCTACCAAGGAGCTCAGACTGAAAAAACGGAAGGGCCACCATTATTTTACCCTCACTAAACAGTGCTTCTGCTGTTTAGAGAGTGTAAAATATATTAAAAAAAAGATAAACAAAAGAGTGTGTCTGTGTTTATGTCTGTGTATGTGTGCATGTGAGTGAATGCGAGAATAAGCGAGACATTATTTTACACTTGCTAAGCAGTGCTTTGGCTGTTCAGTGAGCATAAAATCTAAATATAAAAGAAAAAAAAAAGGTGTGTGTGTGTGTGTGTGTGTGTGTGTGTGTGTGTGTGTGTGTGTGTATGTTTCTGTGTGTGCGTTTATGTTTCTGTCTGTGTCTGTGAATGTATGCATGAAAGCAAGGTGTCTCTGAGTGAGAGTGTGAAGAGTAAGAGTGATCCCATACCGCAGAACCAGCATTCAAGAGGTTACCTCTTTTTTCTTAGGCAAATGAATATAACGTTAAATAAAGGAAGAGCAATGGCCCAAAACAGGAATGTATTCCTGTTTAAAAAAATCACAAAGTGGCTGCAATAGGGCTTGTGTTAGCATGCATTTTCTGAAGGGCAAGGGTGTGTGATTGAGGGGTGGTGGACGGTGTCTGTGTGAAAGAGGGAGACACAGTAAGATGATGGACCACTGGCAGCAGAAGAAAAGAGGTTTGTGTAGCTCTCCACGTTTTAGCTCAATAAATGTGGATAAAGCCTAAAATAAAGGGAGAAGAAAGGCTCCAAAATAGGAACAGATTTTAAATTAAAAAAAAAAAATATATAAAGTTAAATAAAAGGATTTGTGTTAACACGAATTTTCTGAGGGAAACAAAGTCTGAAATTCAAATATATGTCATTATTTAGTGACTTCAATCCTCAAATGATTGGCAAGAAACCATTTTAGCAGTAAGGGACCAAAAAATAAAGCAAATAGCTAGATATGTTTTTAAAAATGATATATTCTGGATGAAAAATGCTTCCTCTATCACCATTTGCATATACTACAGCAACTTAGAAACATTAGGCAGAGGAAGTATTTTACATTTAAAATACATAAAAAAACAATATAGTAATAATATAAATAAGTAAAATGCAACAGTTTTACCAAAAGCATATTCTCTAAGCACAATAATGCCCTCCAGGGTGTGTGTTATGTCTAATTAATGCCCTTCCAGTGGCACACCCCTGGGTGGGCATTAATTACACATTAACACACACCCTGTTGGGCATTATTGCTTGCTTACATACTGGTCAGATAAGTCATATGCCCTGCCACTGATGTACATGGCATTACTGTGGTTGATATGTAGCTGTTGCACAGTATGGTGTAGTAATGCTAATCACACCTGTGAAAGAGTGGATTGCTAACCAAGCAATCATGACTATTCGGCTCAGGATGAATGTACGCAAATAATGATAAGTTGGTGTGTCATTTAAAAAAGCCACAGACATGCATGTCAAACATATGAAAATACGCTCCTTTATTTATTTATTGTCATTTGTTTACCAGGATAGTCATCTGGGCTATCATGAGCACATTTTCAGTGCAGGCCCAGGGAAAAAAGCTCCCCAAAAATAAAAGTACATATAACAGATAAGAACAGCAAATATAAATTGTACATAGCAAAATGGTAGAATAAGCAGGTTACTTTAAAAGATTAATTATACATATGAATGTATATACATATGGACACGTCTTACACAGATAAATATTATCAATTGAGGAGATTACAATGTCCATTTAGCACGTGGAAGTTAACAAATTGCTAGGAGGTAAAGGTAGAATTTACAGGTAATCTGTCACTACATACAAATTAATACTGATATTATGGTGTGAAATAGAGAATGAAGCATAAAAATACTTTAGTCGGATTGTTACAAATACTTTTAAAATGCTTCATATATATAGGGAAATTAGAACAATTTAAGTAGCGACTATGGTGAAGGTAAGAGTAAAAGGAAGTAGAGGTTGTTAGGACTTAAAGGTGGGAGTTATAATGCAGTTACATCTCCATATAGATGAGAAATAGTTATGTAAGGAGGTTTTAAAGTGTGCAAGTTTTTGGATGGATCTAACTTTTGATGGAAGAGCATTCCAGGTTCTGGCTACTGAGCAAGGGTATAGAAGATGGTTTGGTTTGTGTACATGCAGAAGATGCTGATTTTCTAATTTCAGAGATCATTTGTGTTGGTAGATGCTGAATAATGAGAAGAACGCAGGACATTCTAAAGGTTTGAAGACTATTTTGCATGCGGTTGTCAACTGCAAATATGAAAGACAGTGTGGTAGTTCAAACCATTTGAGAGAGTGCATTGCTATGTAGTGGTGGGTAGAATATGAGACATTAGTGGCAAACCTAGTGATTTTGTTGTAACAGATTTCTAGTTTTGATTTTAGGGTAGCTAATAAGCTGGTAAGTGATGGTGTACCATAGGTTAGACAAGGTAGTAGATATGTGATAGCAAGAGTTTTTTTACTAGAAGAACTAAGAAAGTGTTAGTGCTTATATAGAGTGCCAAGTTTTTTGTGAGTTTTTTTTTTTTTTGATGTTGTGCTGAATATGTAGGTCAAATTTAGGTGTTCATCTATTATTACCTCTAGTAATTTACTATGTGATACTACGTCAATAGCTGTTTTTCTCTGGGAGAGAATAGTAAATTGGTCTTTGTTTAAGAGGGTATTTTTCTTATCGGGTAAAAAGAATTAGTTTTGGTTTTATTTGGGTTGAGTAACAGGTGATCTTTAGTAAGCCGGTTTTCTATTGATGTGAAGGTGAGTTGTGTAATATCTTAGAGTCTGGGACTAGAGTCTGCCAAGTAAATGATAGTTAAGTAATCTGCATATTGAATAAAAGACCATGAGTGAGTGATGACTGTAAATTATTGATAAACATGCTAAATAAGAAGGGCCCAAATATAAATCCATGGGGAATCCCAGTGGAGTTGAGGAGGTAAGAAAAGAGGGAGGAATTCCATTCAACCACTTACTGTCTGTCTGAGACATAACTTGTAAACCAATTAAGTGAAGAGGAGTAAAGTCCAGTTTGAGAGAGGTGATTTAGAAAGAGTGGATGAGAAAATGTATTGAAACCTTTTGAAAGATCTAGAAAGAGGGAAGAGACAATTTTTCAGATTCTCTAGCTTTATTGACTAAGTCCATGAAAGAGATTAAGGTGATCATATTGTTGTGACCTGGTCGAAAGCCATGCTATGTGGTAGATACAATCTGATTGTTGGTGAGATGGTCTAGAAGTTGAACTTGTATACAATTTTCATGAATCTTTGAGACAGGGGAACGATTAGCAATGGATGGTAATTGGAGAGTTCTGTGGGGTTTCCACGTTTATGAAGGGGTAGAATAAATGTATTTTTCCAGGTTTTTGGTACATATGATTCAAGGATAGATCTTTTATACTGTACGTATACTAACATGGTAAGCAACTGCTTCAGCAGCAAGTCTTGGGAATTCATTGGGCAGATCAGATGCCTTACTGCCTGGTTTAAGTTTGAGGAATATTTTTTCATGGAAGCATTTGCAATGGGTTTTTAGGTTAAAGAGGCCATGGAATGGATTCTCATGGACCTCATTAACAAGGACATTGGCAACCACCAAATACTTGATCCCATAAAGTTTGGCTTTGGCAAGGGGAAGTCATGTCTGCCAGATTTGGTTGACTTCTTTGTGACAGTCACAAAAAACAGTAAAAGGGGAAGATGGTGCACACCACCTACCTTGACCTGGCCAAAGTCCCCACTCGGGCATAATAGATAAACTCTCTCAACTAGGCATCATTCCATATGTTACCAAATGGGTAGCAAACGGGCTCATTGATGGAACCCATGTAGTCAAAACAGGGGAAGCCACCTCAAGCAGTAGACCAGCAACAAGCAGCATACCCCAGGGTTCAGTCTTGGGGCCTCTCTTATTTGGGATATACTTTTCTGAGATGCAGGCCAAAACCAGAAGGCTATGGCTGACCAAGTTTGCAGATGACTGCAAGCTGGTTGCTGTCATCAATTCCCCAATGATGTGGACATCCTCCAAGAGGGTCTCACTCAGAAAAATGACTGGCCCCAGAAGCATGGCCTCATGCTGAATACCAAAAAATGCATCTTCTTCCCCTTTGGAGATAATGACGTCCCCACAAATTATCATATTAATAACAATGTCCTAAGCACTCAATCAGTCATGAGGGAATGGGGCACCCAGGTTGATAGCAACTTGACTTTTGACCACCATGTTGCTTCCGTGGTATGGAAAGCCTTCTACATGGCACACCTCATAAGTAAGGGTATTTCATCCAGGGACAAGGATGTCATAACATTCCTGTATTCCTCCCTTATAAGGCCCATTACTGAGTACAATGCACCTTTCGGCATGTACCTTGCAAAGCACATGCAGCAGCTGGAGAGACCACAGAGGTCCCTCACCAGGAGAATCCATGGCCTCAAACATCTACCATACACAGATAGGCTAAAAGCCCTATCCCTCTACTCAGTTTCATACAGACTCCACAGATGTGACCTTTGTCTGGTATACAAGGAGATCATGGACCCCACCTTGATGAGACTGCTGCATATCCACAAGTCAAGCTACACTCGAGTAACCTGCAAGCACGGCCTCAACCTAATCTGTGACATCAACAAGACTTGTTGAAAGGACAGATTTGTATCCCAGAGACTCCCTCATCTATGGAATAGTCTCCCTCTCCACATCAAGCAGAGTACCTCTTTACGCCTTTTTAAGCACAACCTGGGTAACGGGATGGGAAACAGAAAATATACACCTGGGATTCCACCCATGTCCCTGCTTGACAAGGGCATTCAGTACTGATTTGTCTAAACATGGGCTAAACTCTTGGCTAGGCTTATAAGGGCCTCGGGGCCAATAGTCTAGTAACCTGCTATGATCCTACAAGGTTGGTGGAAATATCAGCAGAGCTGAGACAGGATGGATAGGGAGGGTTATGGGTGTGGTGGGATGGACAAGATGGTGCATTTGTAGTGCTGATTGAGTCTGACTGGAGTTGAGGAAAGGTGGTTGTGATGTTAGATATAGTTTTGATATCTAATTGGAATACCACTCAGCAAGTATGTGTGCAAAGGTCACACAACATTGTCCATCATTTGCAAGTCTAATGTGCTGGAGTGCAGATATAAATTTATATTATGTAATGTTGAGACAGAATTGCAGTAATCATGAGTGCAATAGTTCATTAAATCATACATAAGTAATACAAGCCATTCTCAGTACTTTCTTTTTGTCAAAATCCCTTCCTGTAGTTCACTGCAAAAGCTCATTTGCAGGATTGATGATGAAGTATTAGCACATGAATAATTATGTTTTGAGGTTTTAGCATTAGAGCGGGAATTAACAGTAGTCTATGGTGCTCCATGCCAACCTTTATATAAATAAGGAGTGCAGACGTAGGTTCATAGATGAGCACTAGGTTAGCAACCAGAAGCGTGTTTTTAAGACTAGCCATGCATCCCAAATCTCAGACAAGTTCTAGTATCCTTGATATGAGTAAGCAGGGGCTTGGGAGGTGAAACATTTATAAGCAGGAGCCTGGGAGATGATTTCATTCACAGGCTGCTTGTGTCCATTAGAGACATAAGTGCCAAACCAGTGATGTATTTCCTGTTTCCCATCCAATTGTCCGAGTTACACTTGAATTGGGTTAGGAGGGAACTCTGCTTCATATGGAAGGGGAGCCTGTTCCAGAGAAGGTGTAGTCTCTGAGATACATACCTGTCTCTATAGCAGGTCCTATTTATATCTCAGGCAAGGTCTCCATCTTTAAAATGGGTAATTCTGGTGCTGTTTGTTTTACAGAGATGCAGGAGGTCCATCAGAATGGGGTCTGACAATGCCCTGTATTCCAAGTATAGATCTTCCCTCAACCGTCGGAAGGAGAAAAAATACAGGTATAGGGCCTTCAGGTGGTCTGCATAGGGCATGTTACTTATGTCCTGTATTCTTTTAGTGAGGAACCACTGTTGAGATTGCAATTGTCGGATATGCCTGGTTAGGTACATACCAAAGGGGGCATTGTACTCAATGATATGTCTGATGAATGCTGAATACAGTGGAATAATGACTTCTTTGGACCTAGATGCCACACTTTTGTTTATAAGTTGCACAACACTGAATGAGTTTCCCACTACTGTAGACACGATGGTCAAAAGCTAGATTACTATCTATGTGCGTCCCCAACTCCCCGACTACTGGGTCAACTCTTGTTTTGTTAATATGATAGTTTCCGGGTGTGGGTGACTTCCCAAAGAATACTATAATGCATTTCTTGGCACTAAGTTTTAGTCCATGGTTCTGGCATCAGTTGTTTGTCTGCGTCAGCTCCTGCTTGATTTTCTTCTAACTTCAGCATATCTTTCTAAATACTTCATCCATAAATCATTAGTGTCTACTTTCCCCTCGGATGTTATTCAGTCACCTTATAGCCACAGACACCTTGATTTGACATTTTTCCTGTAAACGTACCATTGAAATTTCACCAATACCTAATTGCACACAGGGCAACTAGTTTGTAGTTACAAGCACTGCCCCCAGAGTTGCAAACCAGATACTCTTGACATTACTTTATATTCTCACTCCAATTTTCTAATGAATAATATGGCTACTGCCTGACTATTGCTAGTGTTGGTCTCACCACAGCTTCACTCTGGTGAGATACAATGCTCCTTTGCTTATTATTTTACCACAAGCAATACAGTAGCACCCATCCCAAGATGAGAAGCAGGACCAGCCTGTTTCGTGATCCACAGTCTTGTCCCGGATGATGTAAGGTCTATATGCTTGTTGTAGCCTTTTCCTGGTAGATGCCTTGAACAGGAACCAGACCAGTCAGGAACATCAAGTACAGACATTAGGTTCCCATCCAGAAAGAGTCAGGAATCTATGCACTCTACTCCTTCTATCACCAGAAGCAAAATATAAGCACACTTTCCAAACTTGCACCTATAAAGAAGTTATTAGGCTTATCAGTGATCAGCAGTCCCCAGGAAATAATGTTCCTATATGCCTTCTCTCACCAAGAGCAAAACAGAAGCACCAATCTCAAGATGACTACTGAGAGGCAGAATGTGGGCAGTCCAATAATTGGTGGTCTTGGAGTAGATGTAGCAGATTTTGAAGGTAATATGG
Organism: Protopterus annectens; assembly: GCF_019279795.1. NCBI lineage: Eukaryota > Metazoa > Chordata > Ceratodontiformes > Protopteridae > Protopterus > Protopterus annectens. The sequence goes on along the minus strand of NC_056745.1, from coordinate 868,334,199 downwards.
ATAAATGGGTTAATATCCTAAGACCTGCAGTGTGCACTAAGCAATTAGATATGAAAGAGGAAGTAACTTAAGCTTTAGCTGTCTAAGTGGAGAGCCACTAATTTTAAAAGAGCAAGATAGATTGTAAAGGGTGGGGACTTTCTATTCTGGTTCTATGGAATACAGTGGGATGGCCAATAAATTTAAATAGTTGAAGGGAAGTGATTTCACAGAATGAACATTTGTGTGCTTACTCACAATAGCCCATGAAAGAGGAGAGAGAATGAGATATGTGGTCAAACTAACATAAGGGGCAAGCAATTAGAAAGACAGTTGAGTTTAAAAACACAACAGCAACAGTGTGGGAGGGTGGAGAAAACTTAATTTCTGTGTGTGTTATGACAGACACAGCTGTAGTATCTTTCCTAATTTAAATACACAAAAGAAGGCTACAAGTAAAACACACTGTAAAGAAAATGAATCTCAATATACAAAATAGAAGACAGCAATAAAGCAACACATAATACAAGAAGTCAAAAACAAACTTTCCATCACAGCAAGTTGTGGCAGAGTCTGTGTGAGCTTTTATAGTAAAAAACAGTTCAGAAAAGGTATATGTTATGTTAATGATTTTTTGCCACAATTTACACATTTATCACAATAATTGCATTAAAGCAATCATTATATGGATAATAGGGGCAAATAGTTGGGCAGCCCTCATATCTGGTGAATATCCATGTATTTGAGGCGAGTTGTACTACTTCTTATGTAATTGCTATGTGTTATAACATCACTGAGTACATGCTAACAGACATGCTAACATACATGTATGTGTCATAATTAAACTAATTCAGAAAATGGATGGAAATGCAAATTCATTCATCCCATAACCTCATGTGTATGTATAGCTCCAATACTTTGAAGATGTGCCTAGTGTACTATGCTTGTTGACACTTAAATGCTTATCTTGAACCAATTGTCTTGCACTTATTTCTGGAGAGGTGTGAGCATTTTCGTCCTGATGTTGAAATACATAAGGGACCAAGTATTTTACTTCTGGTGGAATCCCCAAACTATGGAATCACTATGAAGCAAGGAAGTTTCTCTGCAGCATACTTTATAACAGTAGTTACATTTTGAACATCCCATATGGTGTACATTCAACTCTGCAGCATATTCAGGATATGATAATAACTGTCTAATCATAATGTTATTAGCCTAGCCTAGCTTGTCTTTCTTTAACACAGCAGGGCTAAGCATAGTGGCATGAGGGGTAGCCAGCTTTTGCAGACAAAGGCAAAGGCTCACAAAGTTTTGCCACAAGCCATGTTCTGCCATTTACTATGTGGAAATGCTGTGGTTAGCGTGGTTAGCAGACATTTTCTAAAGGATAAAAAGTTGGAAACTCAAATATATGGCATTACTTAGTGACTTCAGTCCTCAATGATTTGCTAGAAAATCACAGATTCTATGAGGAACAGACCAAAAGTAAGATGAAAAAATCTGGACATCATTTGAAAACCTGTACACTTGAGAGGTACTGTTCTGTGAAATAAAGCGTTTCCATTATGGAGCAAAATAGAGGAAAGAGACCTAAAACATGATAAAGACATAAGCAGGATAATCATGTACTAATAATAATATGGAAAATGCTAGATATTATTTGACATGGTTTTGGATTAAAACCCTTGACACTTTTTTTGTTTGAGGAGAAGACTGTTGACGAAAATGTTTAGGAATAAGAGGATAAGGTGGATGAGGTAGCATGTGCACACATATTGGACATAAAAGACAGACAGGGATGGTGATGGACACGAAAGGTTGAGGGACTCCATGATTAGGGATAAGGATGGGACATTATAGCTGCATTCCATGTCCAGCATGAGCACAGTGAAAATCTAGTCCTATCACTCAGAACTGTCATTACTATTTTCTGTCATACAAGCCTGGGTCAGAGCTGGACATAGCAGTGACTTTGCAATTTGATACAGTTGTTTTTCTACTCTGCCAGTTTAGGCACTGAGGCCCCTTCTCCATGATGTACTCCAATAGCATTATTAGCACCTGAAAAAATCTAATTGCTACCTCCCACAGTACTGCTTCTGGAGAGTAACAATGCATCAGCAGCCAAAACACAGCTACCTGATGCAGTTGGAGAAGGTAGTGCAGGAGATGTGGATGCAAAGCTGACAGGTTGGGACCCAGATGTGCTAGATGTCTGTGCTGCCTGTTGTGGTGCCACCATACCCACCTGTAGAGGTATGGTGGGGTGATCAGCATTGGTCAGCCTAGGGATGTGTGCTGATGGTCATTTGTGCTGCAGCAGCAAGGTTTCCAAACAGAAAAAAATATAAAAAATAATAGTAAAGGCATTGTTTTGCGGAGAGAAAACCTATAAAACAAAATCAATGGAATGTCCAAGAAATATTACAAAATATATACAAATGAATGCATGCCACTTTCAGATATGATGTGAAAGCATAAATGTATCATAAAGTACATTAGTCTCACTGCTATTCTATACATTTTGCTAACATTTTGTTGAATATGGAATATCACATATATTCATTTCAAGTAAAGACATCCATTTACAGCAATGGACTATTAATTGTTAATATTGCAGAAATTATTTTGTATGTAGTACCCCCACACAGATACCTTGATGTACACATTGCCTAATACAATTAGCAAGAGCTATTGGAGGACTTATTTGTGCTTGATCTATACTTATGGTATGCCCAGTAAATTGTGTGTGTGTCAAGCTCATATGAACTGCTGACCTGACAGGAGGTACAATGAAATAATTTTCAGATTTATTATCAGCTTGCTTGCATTCATACCTGACTCATAATTATGCCAAGCTTTCTGAGGTGAGTCAATATTTACTTATGTGTTTTTTCTGTTCTGAGCAATCACTTCAGTAGCTGTGCACAATTGAAAACAGAAGATAAAACAGCATAATGACCAAAGTGTCTCATCTTGCCAATCCATGGTATTTTATTGCTGTAAGTGGGTGACTATACTTAACCATCTCAGGTGTGTTTGCAGCTCACAATTCTGCCTCCCCTGGCTCAAGAGGTCCTGCTTTTACTTATTTGTGTCACTATAAAGGTAATGACATTGTTCCTCAGTGCATGGAATGCCAGTTATATTAGTGACAGCCTTGGCCAGGCTATCGTAAATATCAGCCTTATACTGGGTCCTGGTATAGTCCTCTTGCAGAAGCCTGTGGCTGTAGTGCTTTACAGGAAGTACTTCAATGATCTGGGACTCCTCTTCATGCCACCTTTGGGCTTTAATGTGAGCACCACCCTCACCTTCATCTACCATGTTTTCTGAAGGACACTTAGAAATATGTCAGTGAACTGGTGTCTATTTCAAATTGTGTATGTACCACAAGCCTGTATGCAATGATATGCAGTCTTTAACTATGCATTTGTGCATCTGAAAGCACAGATGGACTGGCAGAGAATTTAGGTATGACTCCTTCAAAAGAAAATGCATGTGTGGAATATGATTCTTCACAGACAGTGATATGACACAACGTCAGATCTATAACGGTAGTAATCAGTATTTATAGAAGATAAACAGCATGAACTGGGACAAAATGATTTGGTGGAGCATACAAACTGCACACTTTGACTAACACCTAACTATTAACACCACTGGAAAATTATGGAAAACTATCATTTTATTATTGTAAATGGAGATGTGACAATTTCAACATGATTAAAGTTGTATTATGACAAACCTGTGTTTCAGTTTCACCTGTTATATTACTGTTGTCATATGTACAAGCCTGTAGTTACTTCTGAAAAACAACATCATATGCATTCATTGCCATGAGCTGATTAAAACATGTTGGGTCAGATACCATACATAATTCGCATAACATATTGACCTAAAAAAGTACCACCATATATATTGACTCGATTTTTTTCAAATTACTTTTGTGCACATTATATCTATCTATGCAAGTATAGTTTAAACATACTGTACACATACTATAGTCAACTTATTTAGCAATCATTACACACAGCTGTTTTGGGAGTGTATTTTTAGTAATTGCCAATTGTACTTCATGTTAAATTCCTAATACATGTTGTGTGACATTACTTATTCTGACTCCCTGAGTAAAATTATCTGTAAACTGGATTTGGACCTTGCATTACCTCTGCTGCTTTTCCAAACTTTCTGCATTAACATCTTGAGCCACAGAAAAAGTCATCTAACATCTTCACTCTTTACTTTCCAGAGTGCTGACAGAAATGCAATAGCGCAAATATTGGCAGCAGCCCAAATTAAATTTCTGATTTTTTTCCCATGGGAAGAGAAACATCATTCACTGCTATTGACCACTGACGATGAATAATGTGCACTGTCATATAGTGCAAAAAGGCATGAGAAGGAGACAGAAAAAATAAATAAAAACAATTAAGCATTCTGCTGATGTATCCTTTCAGTGGCTTCTAAAATATATGGCATTAAACCAACTAGCTATGGTATTCGCCTTAAACATTTTGTATTTTAACAATATCTGCTCCTTGCATTTCTGTTACACATTCATTATGGCTTCATGAAATGGCAGTTCATTCATAAAGAGACCACAGAAGACATTACTTCAGCATATACAAGTAAGATGTGCACCTTTATGAAGGGAATTCAATTCTGATAAATTTTCAATGGTTGCCATTAATTACCAATATTTCCACATTCATTATGTTACTGTTTTCATTCCTTCACACTTTAGTTCAATTCATACTTAAAATATGATGCATATCAAAACGTGCCATTACTAATAAAAAACATTTCTGGTTCAAACACAGCAACAACATTTATGTAAGTGAGAGTAGTAACTTTATAAAATAAAAAAATTATATTTTGAAAACACTAGAATCAAATGCTTCACTACTGCTGTGGTTACTCAGACTTTACTGCATTAACACATTAAGCCTCAGAGAAAGTTGCATGACAGGTGTATTTCCTTTAGTCAGTACTATCCAGAGTGTTGACCAAAGTGCAACAGCACCAGTCTCATTTGCACTCCTGATGGCATTATACATTCATTTTTTGCGTTTTTACCTTAGTAACGGAACAGTCATTCACTGCTACTTACCCCTGACAATCACCAGTGTACAATCCCAAGTGGCACACAAAGGATGGAGCCTTAACAAAAGACTTTAAGCTGTTGCTTTGTGATAATTTCTCAACATTGTTGTCTTATAACATGAAAATAAACACATGAAATATCACCCATTTCTCACAAAGAGCACTCTCTCTCTCTAGATTTTAACCTTAAAACCATGGCATTATCGTGACATATTTGAGATGACTTACACTATTTGCCACATACTCATACATATTCTGAAAAAGAGAAAGTAGCCTACATATACTCATGGTGTGACATTGTTTCACTTTACATTGAGGTTCCAAGATACGCAATTTGTCAGACTTGTCTTTTGTAATTTCTCAGTAGACTTCTAGATGAATGGGATGTTTGCAGAGATAATGCTAGTAATTCTTGTCACAATAATATAAGAAGTTTGCAATACAAGATTGTTTTCATACCTTTCTTTAGTGAGCATTATTCTCTTTTTTATGTTTTTTTCTAAAATAAATGCAATGTAACATTTATTTAGTGAATGTATTTTTATATTTAACTATTATGTACTTGATATCAGTTACAGACAACTTTTACTAGAGGCTCATTTAGGTCATAAGCTTTTATTTATAAAAGTCTTATACAGATTACTTCTATCAGTCAATATAATCCCAAATATTTTTGGTAAATCTATTTTCCCTGACACACCCCCAGTAAGTGTACAACAAAGTAGCAGGAGTGTGAAACAATTAATTATTCCTGCACTGCTTATAATCATTCACATTTGCAAGCCATTAGCAGACCCCACTTCTTAATGCTTGTCATGGTAGGGTGCATGCAGAGCATTGTATAGGTCCTCAAACCATGTTTACCTGCCCAACATATCAAGCAGACCAGGTGATTCATAAATGATAATGAGTTGATGCCTGATTTACATATTCACAGAGCCTGCAGAGGTTAATCTGCACTATATATACTCATCTTGGGGCTAAGCCACTTGTATCATAGTAGGAAAGAGTGCTTGCATTCACCAACTTGAGATACTGCTGTTTCACTGCTGCAATTCCATTACTTTTTTTGGACTTTTATAAAAATCTTGTCAAACAGTATGTGAGGTTTCTATACAAATAAATTATTAAAACAGTTGTGATGGCTTATATTTTAGATAACGTTACATGATGTCTGCAGTTTGCCCGTTTGTGTTGTTATAGAAGGTATAGCAGTTGTTTAAGTCATCCTCAGCTAATCTTACATGCCTTCATAGAATCATTTGTCTGAGAATGTGAGCATGTGATAAAAATCATTATATGACTAGTAGGAATGTCAAGGTTACATTTTATACCAACAACTGTGTTAAGCCTGTTATATATGCCTAACACCAGCACAGTTTCTTCCAAATGGCAAAATTTCAAAGCTCTACATTTTGATTAATTGTTAATGTTCCTATCTATTCCAGAGTTACACATTTTTTCATCCTTACCAGATGTATCATTTTTTTTTTTGGGGGGGGGGTTATACTTATGTGTTACATATATGTATATTCCTAAAGAGCTGTAAGTTAATTTCTGTTAATGATGCTTGCATATATATTTATTTGTTTTGTTGCCGGTCACTTTGCTTATTTTTTTGAAACATATATCTGACGCCAAAGAAAACTGGACCAATTAAACCTGTGTCCTCAGATGCTGAGGATGAGGTCACAGTGCAGGCAATCCATCAACATGGATTATGTATATTAGACAAAACCTTAGCTGACAAGCTCTTTTTTGACCAGCTCTGGTGGCAGGTGGTCAGTAATGTGATTGCTGTGAGTGGCTGTGATTATGGTGCCATCAAACATTGGGCAAGTGACAAGATCACTATGGCCAGGAAAATAGTCAGTGTTATAGCATGATAATAGAGGGCTAGTGGTGGTGGTCCTGGCACAGAAACACCACTGACTGAAACAGTGGAGTTCCTGTCCACTGTAAAGGATCCAGGCAAGTCATCTGAGGTCCCCAGCTTAGTGTTTGGCAAATATGTTGATGTGGAGTACAACAGAAGGATGATACACTGGTGAAGCTCTGGGTATGCTATTAATTATCTATTATATAGAGAGAGTGTGAGGGGAGAGAGATGGTGAGATAAATACAGAGATGAGAGGGGGAAGTTAGAAACGAGACAGTGCATGAATAGTGATACAAGTTTATAAGATCTTTATAAACATCCAGGCATATTTGAGATTTGAGTTTATTGTTTCATTTTCATTAAAATGCTTATTACCCCTTTTTCCATCTCCATTTTATCTGTGTAGGCAGATCTGGTAGTGAGGTAACATGATTACCAGCAAATATTATGGGCATAACGTTTTTACCTTTTTTTCTAGTATTAATACACAATTTCTCTTGAGTCCACCTTTATTCATTTTTAATTGCACTTACATATATTATTGCTTAACTCATGGTAATGTAGCATAAGTCTGATGATTTATTCTTGTATTTCTCTTTTTGTTGTGTTTTATTCCTTTAAAAATCACTTGAGCCTGCCACCTGCAATGTGGGACTCCCACTGCATAATACTGGAGTATTGTTTGGCACTAAGGAGAATGGTGATGATGTACAAGCACTGCCTGGTGTTTCAGGGATCAGTCTGACACTGAGATTGTGGCTCCCACATCCCCTAGCCAGAGTTTGAACACAGTCAATATGCCTATGTATACACATGCCATGGAACCATCTGAGATATAACAGATTGAGGGTGGCATGGTTGATCAGAGTAGTGTGTTTACTTCAACTGCAAACTGAGTGAGTCTTTCCCTGGTCATCATGTGGGTAAAGTACCACACAGGGTGTTGGTAGAGGTGCTCAGAAGAGGCTTGCTGTCTGATCTCTCCCTGATGCTGGTGTTTCAATAGGTGACAATATTTGTGAAGGGCCATCACAGAGGCAAAAGTATGTTCCCCAAGGCCTCAGAAGAGCTAGAGTAATGCATGTTGTGCATTCAGACATGCAAGACTGCCTGAACCATGTGAGTGACTCCTTGGCCCAAATCAATGCCACACTGTATCATGCAGTGTCAGTAATGAAACATCTACTGGAAGAGGGCCAGCATCCATGTGGCCAAAGAGCTGCTACATCATGAGATGTTAACCATTTTGACCTTGCCAGATCTCAATCCTTTAGTGGCATTTCTTCCACTGCTCTCTTGATGTGTCTACACCCAGACATTTTAAGTTGTGTTTCTGGTCATAGATATAGTATTGATGAGACCTCATTCAGCAAACATCATTCAGGTAGCACCCCTTCTAGCCAGGGTTATGGAACTAGTAGTGCAACTCCTGGCAGAGATAGTTCTCATGGTCAGGACTGGCAACAGTGAATTCAGTCCTCTACCATGCATGGCTCACACCTGCACAGGATTCCAGGGCATTGTGCTATTATAAGTCCTTTGATTGTGTTCATGCAGACCGATAAACATACAGTAAAACTCATTTTGGCCATACTACCTCACAGACATGCAAATATACAAAACATTACTATTGAATGACTTAAATCTGCTTCTACTGGGCCTGACAATGAATACTTGCTAATAAAATGAGCTCACTCACACACAATCCCTTCTTTGGTGTCAGGTTTGCTCAACTGTATTCCACTCTAAGCAAGTGATAATGACTGTGCTCTGGCCTTTGTACATTTCTTTGTGACTTCAAGTTGCCTGTGTCTGATGCACAGAATGGATAACTATGCTGGTTTACTCAGATGCTTGCTATAATCAAATGTATTAAACTGTTTTTTTTTTTCATTTTTCCCTATTCATTTTTAAATGATTTGTTATGTACTTATTAATCCTAAATGTATCTGTACTATTATTATTAGTAATACTGTCCTACTTATTAATTATTACTTTATCTGTACGTTGTGCCAATAGTGCTAACATTTCCCTGGTCACTGTTGGGGTGTATACATTGTGCAACTTTAATTCATGATGCATAGTATTAAGCAGATTCATATTTATGTTCCATATATCACTCTTGAGTTACTGCTGAATTTCCTGTCCATCTGAGACCTTTTTCTTATTACAGGCATACAATATGAAGGTAATCATTTATATATCTTCTGTACACATTCATCACAAACTTTGGTTAATGCTGCTTCTACAAGTTGTACCTTCTGGAGTTGACTCTGTCAGATGCTCAGAGAACACAACCATTATATGAGACAGTAAAGACTGGTAATTTTGCATGCATTACTTTTACTGTCTATATGTGCTTATCTTCTTAGGTTTTAACTTAAGTAGTGACTGTCTGTGCACTATCCTCTGCCTCTTTGCCAGGGTTATAGCATATTGTGCATGCCTACTTCTGGCAGTATCAACTCTGGATGTTGGTTCCATACAGACTCCTCACCTGCACCTGTTGGTCCTGCTAACCATGCCTATAGTGCTTGAATATATGGTCCTTGGCCTTGTTGTCCATGTTACATCTGTTTCCTGATAATTATATTGTGCAACATGGCAGATACTGAGTATTTTGGCTGAGGTGGCTGAGTCATACTGCAGAGCACCACCAGATGTATGTAGACACTGGAAGCTTGATTTGAGCAAACCAAATACACTCTCTATAGTATTCCTAGTTTGGGCAAGAGCATTGTTATAGCCTTGCTCAGTGGGGTTGCGTGAATTTCTCATGGGTGTCATGAGCCTTGGTTCCAGTGCATAACCTGAATCCCCCAAAAGATACCACTGTGGAAAGTCAACCCTAGCAAACCTTACATACAGTTCACAGGTGTGCTATATATAGGAGTCAGGAAATCTGCCAGGGTAACCTGCACAGAGACTGCAGATGATCCCTTTAGCATTAGAGACCACCTTAAAGTTAATAGTGTGATATATTTTCTGGTTGATGTACATCCTTCCCTATTCTCCAGGTGGGGATTTTATTTCTATGTGTGTGCAGTTTATGCATTCCACAGTCTCCGGGAAGTGTACTATAGCATAGAAATGTTGCATGGTTGTTGCTCTCTCCTCTGGAATAGTTGGAAGTGTGCGCAGGAAATAACTCCTAGGATAGCATCACTCTTAACACTGGAGTACCACAAGGATGTGCACAAGTCCCTTGCTGTTCACCCTGTTTATACACAGTTGTACAGCCAGGTACAATACAAACCACATCATCAAGTTTGCTGATGACACAGAGTGGTGGGCCTCATCAGTAACGATGATGAAACAGCGTATAGAGATGAGGTGGAACAACTGATTACCTGGTGTGGAAATAACAACTTAGCACTAAATGTGAACAAAACAAAAAAGATAATTGTACACTACAGGAAAAATTGCAAGGAACATTCTCCCCTCACCATCAATAGGAATACAGTGGAAAGAGTGAGAAGCACAAAGTTTCTGGGAGTGCACATCGGTGAGGACTTGTCTTGGTACACCAATACAAATGCCATAATCAAGAAAGTGCACCAGAGATTACACTTTTTAAGAAGGCTGAGGAGAACAAATCTCCCATTGACAATTCTCACTACCTTCTACAGAGGTACTATAGAAAGCATCCTGACAAACAACAGCATAGTATGGTATGGAAGCTGCTCTATCTCTGAGAGCATGTCCCTCTAGAGAGTGGTGAAGACAGCCGAAAGGATCATCAAGACCATCTTACCACCTATCCATGACTTGTGCTTATCCAGATATCTCAGCAGGGCCAAAGGAATAATTAAAAACTGCACTCACCCTACTTACAGACTGTTCCTGCATCTATCATCTGGAAAGCGCTTCCGAAGTATATGTTGCAGAACTATGAGATTCAGGAACAGCTTCTTCCCTAATCTCATCAGGCTGCTGAACTCTAGTAACAACTACACTCCATGATGGCCATCTGGGTCAGTAGAAACTATAGTAGCTTGTCTCAAATTGTGCATTATCCTGGTTACCAGTCTCATCTAATACTTAGTGCAATATTCACCGTGACTGTTAATGTATAGGGCATCTACAGCAGTAGCAATGCAGTAAAATATCTCATCTTTCAGTGCAATACATGTTACAAATTCATAACTTAACCATAGTGTAATACTCTAAGGTCCATAGTGCAATACTCAAATGTCTCTTTCTGTGCAGGGATCAATGCAATGTCTTAACCAAGTACCTGTGCAATAATAAAGTCTCATGCAAGTAAGTGTTCACTGTGAAAAGTGTTAAAATGTGTTTCTAATTATGTGCAGTATAGTCTGTCTACTTGCATGTCCATAGTGTAATAGCTAGGTGTTACATGTGTAAATGTCATTGAAAATAGCCTAGATGTTGTCTGTACATTGAGTCCAAAGACATGGAATTTCATTCAGTTTTTGCACTTATGTGATTTCTGAATGACAATAAAGTTTGCTTTGACTTTGACTTTAGAAACCATATATGATATCTAACATGTTGCAGCATGGCATTTAGAAATTGATGTAGTGTTCTTGATGCTAAGGGCAGTGGCACCCCTAATATATCTCCTGTAGGTCACTGAAAAGGGGTCTACTTCACCTTAACGTATGTTGAAAATATCAAACGGCAATAATGTCGTAAATGCCGTACATCGAAAGTGTTGTTGCGGGATCATGGTACAGTGGGGATGAGAAAATTTGCTCTTTCCTCACTGTAGTGTGATTTCGGAGTTGGTATATATAATTATCGGGGGGTGTGGGGGCGCACCCCCCACAAGAACAGTTTTGATGTATGGTATTTTCGATGTTTATGCCGTTCGATATTGTCATCTTTCGACAAGATAATATAGACATCTGAAAAGTGCTCATAGTTAGTTTATATAATACTACACATACCTTGGTTTTCACAGGGATGGATTCTCCATGATTTCCCCATGGCCTCAGTTGATGGTGGCAGAAGTTATGTATCTCTTCTAAGGTATCCCCGTCCACTCTTTATCAATCTACAATTTCTATATCACGAATGATTAGCTAAGCATGGTCTGAACACTCTATTCTTCTAGGTTGAGGTCTGGCAACAGCAGCACCTTGTATTAAAGCCCGTTGCACAAACTGGTTAACGATAGCAGCAGCAACCCCTATCACATTTTTCTATGTGTGTTTATAGATGCATTCCAAAGAGTATAGGAACTGAGGTCAAAGGGGAGTGCTGCATGTACACATGTTTTTTATACATACCTAAATCACTCTGCCATGTTGAATTGCTAAATTAGTATGTATTTTACCTACTTATGCCTTCAGTAGCATATTCTACTGCTTACGTTTCTTTTGAGGCTGTATGCTGAGTAGAACTAAACAGCACACTTGCCACTGCAGAAAGGAAGCAAGTGCTTATTGTGGCGTAGCCATTCATAAATTCAGTTATATTTATACATGCATTCTTATTTCACTTGTATAATGTATAAATATATCACTGTATATATTTTAAGTGTGGTATTCATAGTCATTATGTAGATCTTTAAGGTTAACAGAGCTGCCTGCAAATGAGAACAGCTTTGCTGAGATTCATAAATTCCACTTATGCTAATGAATGATAGCTACAAATAAGCATAAACAAGTTTACTTATAATGAGATGTAAATGAAGAATGATGAAATTTCCCACACCATCCACATATACATTATGTAAAGGGGAGACTTCCCTATTCTATCTATGTTACAATATATGAAGATACTGTTCTTGCTGCTAGCTTTGCTTTTTCTCATTGTGAGTTGCTTGTCTTGGATAAGTCAAAACTACTCACATGCAGTGGTGCTTGCCAGCCAAAAATGTGGAGATATAGGCAAAAGATAACTCACTATCATTTTCATAATCAGGAGATACTAAATAGTTTTAGAGTGAACAGGGTCTTAGTGAGTATAACTGACCCCTGTACAGGTACTGGAGAAAAACTTATGTCCTATCCCTGTGGACATTAAGGTAAGTATACTCCTCACTATACGTGCTACAGGGGCTTTCTAGAGAAAGACTGGGGACACATTGTGTAACTCAGAGGCTTCTGTCTTGAGGATACTTCACTAGTCACTGCAGCCACTCTTGGCATGAGTGGGTAAGTACATCTCCTTCATGGTGTCACCTAAAGACTGAGTCCAGAGTATGACTGCCTTTTCTGGAGTGTCACACTTCCTTGAGGTACTCTGTACAACAGATTGCACCTATGTTGCAATTGGGGACCCTTCTGGTCCCAGAAGGAGTAGTAGTACTATAAGAAGGGCTACCATTCTATCAATTGCTAGGTAGTATGTAATGCATGGTGGTGCATCACCAATGTATCTGCTCAGCATCCTGGCAGTACATGTGATTTCCATATCTGGCACACTAGCTCACTCTACAACCTCTCCCTGCATGGTAGGATGCCCGTGGTCATCTTGCTGGTAAGTGGAAAAATATACATTTTTTTTTCTTTTTTCTATTGTAGTTAAGCAGTTATTCATTGTAAAATGTGTTGCTGCATACTAAACTACTTTTTCTTTGCCCCCCCCATTTTCTCTCTCTCTCTTTTTTTTGTCTTTCAGATGATGCTAAATATCCCCTGGCTCCATGGTTCATGACACCAATAAAGAAATCCAAGAGGAGCTGCAGAAGACATCTACAACACATGCCTAACCCAGACCTATATTATTATTGAGAAGTTCTACAGCCTCCTGAATAGTCATTTTAGATGAGTCTGTAGGTGCCTTTCAGTATGACCCAGCTACAACATGCAGGATGTTTACTGCATGTTGCATTCTGCACAATATGATCACATGCCAGTCTAGTAGTGAAGTCACCCATGTTGTCACTCATTCAGATTACTGTTTCCTTTCTCGTAAAAAAAAAAAAAAACACAGATTATAAATGATGCATGCAGTGATAGCTGTGGGCTATGTTGCATGGTGCATGGCTTGCTGTCACTGTTCAGATGTTCTTTCTCATCTTTAGATGATTCATTTTTTTTTATTTCAGAACAGGTACTCTTATTAGTGTTTATTGACGTCATGCCTGAGTGCTCATTAACTTTCCTTCAGTGATGCTGTAAGGGATCATATAAGAAGCGATCACATTTGTGAAGTGGCTCACCTGAGTATCCATGTACTGAATGTCATCAAGTGATTCGATTAGCAAAAAGTGTTAATTCAGTATTTAACTCATTATAGCCGAGTGACACCTGCAGGCATTTCTGCAGTTACATCCTTCTGATGCCTCTAGGCATCCAATATTGCTTATTCATATTTGAATCAATAATTCCAAAGTCTTACTACATATAAAGTATTAAAATATTTCATCTTGAAGTTTACTCAATGGCAAATAAAACTGTTTGATAGTTGACATCTGGCGAGTGCAGGTAAAGAGATACTAATTGCTGTTCATATAATATTTATTTATATTGGCATACATGTTATGCATTTCTAAATATCCTGACAACCAAATAGCACATACAGAACTGTTTAGCCTTTTATGAAAGCTCTCAGCTAGATGAAAAAAGAATACTGCCAACAATATGTGTATAGCTTAAATGGTTGTTGAGATATTTAAGTTGTTTACACAATTTTGCAAACTTAGCAGTTGCTGTGACTTATAAAATCCAGTTTAAGTCCTAGAACATAAAGATTACTACCACTATAAAAAATCTGTGCTAAAGAGTTTGACATTTAAACTTCTATAGTAAATCCTATTGTTCCAGGGATAGGAACATCTGTTTGAAATCTGAAGAAGACATACTTTGAGTGTCAAAAAGCTTAAGCTCTGCACATTGGAAGTTCCATGGCAAACCTTCAGAGCTCCATTTGAGGGACTGAATTAACATGATTGATGTTTTCCATTAAAACAATAGTTTTTATATTATGCAAGGATTTCTTAGTTTAAAGTATGTGTTGTTTGTTTAGGTACTGAACATCAGATTATTTTATTTTGCCATGAGCAATAATCTGTGGCCTTAGGGACAAAAACATATATTTTTTGCAATGGTGAGGGTGAAATGGCAGCAGTGTTTGTTTACATGGCTGGGTACTCATTTTAATCTGTATTTTTTTCATTACTGTGTTATCACAAAAACTTGAGTATTACTTATTTTAAGTTGTAGGTAACTGCCAGCTGTAACAATGGTAATGCACATATCATTGATGTTAATGACTGTAATCATATTCAGATTTCTTTCTACAGTTCCTTGAGATATTAATCATTACCATTACATAAATGAAATGCATGAAGTTGAAAATTGTCCTAAGTCACCACTTTTTTAAATAAATTCTTCCCTTTTGAGTTATACATTGACCTATGTTTGTGAAGGTCAAATTGTAAGTAACACAACTATCACAACAACAAATGTCACACTTGATTCAAAGTAGTTAAATGTCAAATGTGTCATACATATCTCCTAAGGATAGCCTAGGTGATAGTACAAGTGATACTGAAAAGAGGCTGTCATGACAGCTGGATGGTGAGTTGGTCTGATGTTGTGACCTACTTGATGCTGGTGATCCTGCAGACACTGATGTGTTAGTGCTACAGGAACATGATACATATTTTGTATGAGATGGAGTAGATGAACTCTGACTTGGCCTACATGTGATCTGCTGTGCTTGTTTTCTTCATCTAATTATAGTACCTTCAGGGAAATCACTTGAGGCCTCATGTGATCTGCTGCCATGTGTTTGGACAGTGCCCTGTTCTCTTCCCCTTCCAAGACTAAATCCTACTTCAGTCTTCTAACTCCTAACTAATATATGTATGGAGGCTACTGCTGATGTCTAGTATGCCACTATACTACACATCAGTGCAAGTATGATATGATCCCTAATCTGTACCATTTCCAAGTAGTGCTGGAAATCCTCGCACATGCCCTGGAGGACTCTGACCATTTCCAAGTGACTCTCTGTGGCAGTGCTCTGAGCCCTAACAATGTCAGTGCACATTTGCTGCTGGGTAACCAATGCTTCATGTGTTTCCTAGAGTAGCTTTAACAAATTCCTGTGCCTTGCACCCATTTGTAAAGGTATCACTGTGGTTATTGTTACCTCTAAATGTCTGCCATCATCCTGAAGTTGTTCATCTAGGGTTAGAAAACTGGATTATAAGTGCATGGGTTTTCTTCCTATATAAACACGAGTGTAATTACAGCATTTGCTTGACTCCATGGTGTACTTATGCACATAAATTGATCTCAGATGCTCATGAACACTGCTTTGGGTTCAAGTGAACTTTCTGAGGACTGAGGCAGACTCTGCAGAACTCCTTAGCAGTCACAAGCATGTCATAAGCACATGCAGATAGCTTCAGATATGGCCAAATCTAAATATATTTAGAAAAACAACAAAATGGAGCCCTTATGCATGACAGCCTGCATAGCTATGCAATGTAATATCTGCCCATCTAACATCATCTGCCACAACCCCACACACCTTAGACCAGTCAACAGTTCATAAAAGTTGGTAATCACACTCATATGAGTATTTATTTCTGCAACCTCACTAAAAAGACAAAAATAATACTGCTGTTCTACCATATGAATAAATGACAATATCTGCCCATCTAACATCATCTTTCACGCATTATTGCATCACACCATTCAATGTTTAATAGAAGTTGTTACTCACATGCATGCTATTTATTTATGCAAAAAAGTACCCCCAAAAGATAATAATAATAATAACAATAATAATAATAATAATAATAATGATAAAGCTATTCTGCTGCATGAAGAATTATAAGATGATTTTCAGGTGTACTATTCCAAAAAAGGTACCTAAGGTAATGCTCTTTATCAGTAGCAGTTGTAAGTCATATAAACAAAAATGATGGCAGAATACTGCTTTTTTATCCAAATGTAAAATGGATGTGAATGTATACCTTTAGGGAAAAAAAAGGTATGTGACAAAGCAGTGTCAGCCAAACCAAACTTTTCAATAATAACAGTACCTGGTCTAATGCCTCTTCTGGTTAACTGGGTTTTGTTAAAGTGATGACACACACCAACAGAAGTGGTTATAAACCTGTGAACCACAGACCTGCTCATACTGTCTTCATTCTGGATCTGGCGCATCAGATGATCGCAGTACCTGTGAAGCCAAGAGCATGTGCTCCAAGCTGGTCAGATAAGGATACTCTGATAATGCTCCACCTTCTTAGGGAATCATATCTGGATAAGATCAAGGTATGCACATATGATTCTGATTTGAAAAAGACTGATATCTTGCAAGAGTTGCATGTGCACCTATCATCCCTGACTTGGAACATCTGCTCTGGCCAACAGTGTCACCACATGTACAACGACATACAGAAGCATAGGCCTGACCAGCTGGCTTAGTCAGTTGAACAGATAGCTGAGAGAAGGCCAGATTTCTATAGTAAGTATTATTATTATTATTATTATTTTTTGTCATATTAAACATTGGTTTAAAAAAATAAAAGAAGGTTGCATAACTGAAGGCATTTGCTAGGAGAAATATGTGGAGCTGCAGATATGTATCTGTATTGTTATTATAATAATGTAAAAGCAAAGAGACAATCATGTGCACAGAGCTGAATCTGTATGTAAATATATGGAATATTTATGTGATAACATAATTGTCTGTATAAAAAGAAATGTAATATATATGAGTAAAACAATAATTTGCATATATATGACTGTAAATCATAGATATACATCTGCTTGAGTATACTTACAACTACTTGTTCATGTACAAAAGAAAGCAAAAGGAAAAAAATGTATTTGCACATAATTATTTAAATTATTATAGGATTATCTTAGGTACTAGTAAAATTACATTCAGGTAGTTTTTGTAAAGAAAGAATTTTGTTTGTGTTGGCCAGAAAAATATTTATTAGTATAATAATTGTAAATGATAATAATTTCTTCCAAAATATTTCATGCATGTATAAGATGGCTGAAAACTCAGTCAGGTACCACACACTAGTCAGATTACAGATTGGGAGAGGTGGTAGAGGATGAATTGCCAAGTGAATGTCCATCACATACTTTTGTGAGAAATGACCATTTACATTTCTTCTGCATTACTTATGTATACATTTTTAAATCATCCTCTTATAAGTTTAGAAATCATAAAGAAATCATGAAGAAAACTATCAAAACTGGCTATTTGAAGCCGTTGGTAAGCAGGAATAAAGTAGTAAATAGTATCATGTGAATAATGTATTTCATTAAAATATATAAAGGGAAATACTTTATAAGGCATGGCACCTGAAGTTTTAGAATGCATTCAGTACATTACTGCCACCAACAGTGGCAAAGTCAGTGTATAGGTATTATTCTATCTTTTAACATATTTTATAAGATGTAAGTATTTATGAATGATGCTTTCAGTACAGTATTGCAAACAAATGCATATCAGGAAAAAAATAATCATTATGTTTGTGTAGTAGACTGAAACATGAAACCTCACAAGGACCTGATAGCAATGCACTCTCCTGTGAAGCACAAAGTCTGTACTTCCCATAGCTGCATAAGTACATCTTGTACATTATGTTTTACTTCAATAAAGATTTGTAAAAGTAAAAATGCTTTAAAGTAAGAAATATAATGCTGTGTAATATGATGGGTGAATTTCTTGTATGTATTGTCTCGTCTCTCTCTCATTTTTTTTTCTTTTTCTTTCTTGTTTTAACTATGCATTCCTTTTCCCTTTATTCATTTCTCTCTCTCCCATTTATGTTCATTTTTTACTAAGCCAAAAGTCACTAGAGTGGCCAGGTATGCACCTCCAAAGTTAGGGAGTGCTCACCCTCCCACCATCTGGAGATGCCCTCACAGAGCTATGACACTGGTCCTGCAGGCACCACAGCACATGGCAGTTTGGAAAGCCTCACTGAATATGGGCTCCAGGACTTGTTTGAGGATGTGCTACAGCAATTTGTTGGCAGATAGATTCAGTCAGATGAGGACTCTCTCCAATGTGATCAAGACATGTGCTAGTAGTTGGTGCCAACCAGCGGACAACCACAGGCCCTACCCCTTCAATATCAGGGTCCTACACTGCACCACCATCTGGTCTAGCAGTGGAAATGTATGAGGGTCTGTGGACTGGAGACTCCAACTGGCACCTCATCAGCCCTTCTTTCCTAATCCTTTCTCCTGCACCATCTTACCTATCCCACACACTCCACTCTCCTACATAAAAAAAAAAAAATGAAAAAATAGGGCGGACAGTCCAACCAAAAACATAGGGCCCCTCCTCTGCCACCTCCTCCAGTATAACCCTCTTGATGTTTTCCTTCTGCCCTCACATCTCTGTCGTGTCAACCCTTTCTGAATATTTCCTCTCTCCTCTTTTCTATTCTTTAAAGTAAACAACAGGGTGTACACATTAGGATAACCCTATATAAAATATTTAAACTTCTTGGTTTTGAAATATTAATTATAAAAGCTGTGCATTCTGCTGTTTGCCTTAGTTTTTTGAAGCAGGATTGCACATAGCTGTGTTTTCATATAGCATTTCAAATGTACACTTTTACTTATTCAGCATGAATAACCTGCACTTAGCTTATCTATATATACTTGTAGTGACACTCTTCATGGATAACAAGTATATAGCTGTGAAGTCCCAGACTATGACTAAAATCCTGTTTACTCTACTGATTGCATTAATATTTCTCAGCTTTTTATTGTAAAATATCTTTCTGTGGTATCATATCTGCAGTTTGGTTTTCCAGCTGTAATGTGGCCATCTTATTATGTTTTTATTTTATAATATAATATTTATTTGTAATATAATACTTGTATGCTCACAACTGAACCCCTGCTACAAAGAAAAAGAGTCCAAGGACAGCACCACCAAACTGGTCAACAAATCAATAAGTAAGTAAATAAATGGATGAATGGATGGATGCATGCATGTAATTTAATATGCCAAATTATAATGGATGCATGCATGTAATTTAATATGCCAAATTATAACTATAAATAAATGAGTAAAGCTATATATTTAAAGCATTCAAAGTTATTGTTTGAATGCTATGGTCTTGAATCAAATGTTTTTTGAGACCCAAGCTCAAACCCATATGATCCTGTGTTCAGAAGTTTTATAAAGGAGACACACACACACACACACACACACACACACACACACACACACACACACACACACATCCATGCATGCACACACATACATATGCACATGCGCGCGTGCATGCACACACACACACAGACTCACACACAGACATTTGTACCAGCACAAACACACACACACACACACACACACACACACACACACACGCACACACACACACACACACACACACATTTGTACCAGCACACACACACACACACACACACACACACACACACACACACACACACGCACATACATGCACACACATGCACACACACACACACACACACACACACACACACACACACACACACACACACACACACACACACACACAAAACTAATGCACACACATACACACACGCATGCACAGGCATCTTGAAGCTTGCAGTGTAAGGTACTGGACTTAGATCATTAGTAGTAAGCATTCATATACAGAGGGAGAAAAAAATCTCAGACCTGGAAATGAGTAAGCATTTCAGAATAAGTGATCACCAAACAGAATAATTAATAACAGTTTTTGCTACATAGTCGGCATGCTCAAGTATATTTAAACTGAGCCTAAGTGTTAAAGATAGGGAAAGTAAAGGTTCCACCATGAAATGTCATACAAAAATAGCATCAGAAACACTGAAAACTAATGCCCTAAACATAAACTGTAAGCATTTTTGTATGGGCACCCTATTCCTCCAGTGTGGGCCGGGAAGCCCCTACACCACCAAAACTTATATATACCAGCTTCATGTTTGCACCAACTCAAAAAAGGGAGAAATATCCCAAGAAGTGCACTCTCTTAGAATTCATGCCAGCAGTGATTTCCTATGGAAAATAGTGATTGACACTGTTCCTTAGTGCCTTGTGCTTCAAGTAGCTGACATTCAGGGAATTTCAATTTGGCCACCTGCAGAGATACCAAAAGTAAAATAGAATTGAAGGATACAGAAGCATGTACAAAGTTTAAGAACTACAAGGAGCAGAGAGAGTTTGAGAGACAAACAAAATGATGAAAACGATCAGGAAAGGAATACTCAAAGATTTAAATGATTACCACTTCCATTAAGAAAAATGATATAACATTTTATAAAAACACAAGTGAGCAAAAGAAGATAAAATGAGGGATAGTAAAGCATGCAAATATAAAAGTGATGGCCAGAGAAGGATGCAAATACAAATGGGCTACTACATGCCATCTTTACTCAGTGAGAAGAAGAAGAAGAAGAAATGAATATTTTTAATAGTCAGCAGAAATAGCCAAGTAAAAGGGACTGATTCTAGTCCAATCAAATACAAAATGATGACAATAAACTATGAAAGCTAAAATTAGACAAGGCAGTAAGGTGTTACTGGATTCACTCTAATTCTTAGAAAATGTAGTGGAAATCTTGAAGTACCTGTAATTAACATAATCAGTGAAGATAGACAGTTGGTACTGGCTCCAGCATATAGTAAAATGTCAGGTATGATTTCCCTTCAGAAAATTATAAAGAAGACAGTGACTGAAACCTACTGTTCTGTCAGTGTGGTCTGGGTTGTTGTTTAAATCATGGAATCACAACTGATGGAAATAACATTTACCAGAGTCTGTAAAAAGGTAGACAATCCAAGCACCATTGCTTCACACCAACAATAATACCATGCCAGAAAATGCAAGCTTATTCATAATTCAGCATGGCAAAAATGAATTTTCTGAGTTTGCCATGCAATGGAGCTCTGTAATAACTGGCTCTAACTAATAACTGATCAGAAATGTAAAGTTTTATTTTCATTTTACTGCAGAATTTAAATAATTATTTTTAACTTGTCTGTATACCACATTACGTAAAAGTTTAAATTATACAATTTAAAACGTATGATAATGCTAATAAACTAATTTAGAAAATGTGAAGTTTGAGGTTCTACTACTAGACATGTTCAAGTTTCAAGCAGTTAAAGATCACTATCTGGAAGCCAAGAGCTTAAGTTCCTTGCAGCTTATGTAAGCTGTTGCTCACAATTGAACTGGAACATGACTTTTAATAAGCATCTGCTACTCCTTACTCGAACATGCTGTTTGAGATTGAATGAGGTTAGTGGAGCAGCTGTGGGGAGGGAGTGGGATTTTAAGATTTTAAGATTGGGGAAGGGGTTAGATGCTTAGGTTTAGGGCCTGATTAGGAACCTTAGAGTTAGGGAGGGTAAGTGGAGTTTTATGGTAAGGGAGCGAGGACTCAGCTTGGGAAGTGGGTGGGAGTTTTAGGGCTAGAGTTTGGGTTCTGGTAAGGCTTAACAATTTTATAGCACCAGGTGCTGAGAATGCTATGCAGAAACAGGAGCTCGGGTTAGAGGGAGTTCCAACAGTTGCTATTTGAGGCAAGCAGCAGGCAGCAAATGTCTAGTGGACTGCTATCACACAAGCATCTGTAGTCACCCCACTAGTTAATCTTATCAGAAATACTATTTTTCAGATACACAGTGCCTAATAAATAGACTGAAATATAAATATAGATATGTCAGAGCCGAAAACTGCTGATGTCAAACTTATATTCCCAAGTATAATACAGATTCACAAGGAAATTAATAATGAACTATAAGAAAAATATGTGGCATATGTTCTACTTCTTCAAATGTTAGTATTGTTAATGTATTGATGAGATTATATTAATTATGTCAATTATTTCTAGATTGTGGTACATGATTAAATCATTTTCCCATGTCTTTATCCCTTGAAGTCAGTAC
The DNA here is from genome assembly GCF_019279795.1 of Protopterus annectens. Classification (NCBI taxonomy): domain Eukaryota; kingdom Metazoa; phylum Chordata; order Ceratodontiformes; family Protopteridae; genus Protopterus; species Protopterus annectens. Next base: position 868,311,395 of record NC_056745.1, on the reverse strand, counting down.
AAGAGGTACAAGAAATTAAAATAGAGGCTGGCTAGCAACTAGCAGCCAAACTCAGTTTGTCAGAGCTGGGAAACCTTGAAGCTGAATCCCAGGGTGGGGGGCATTAGAAACATATAGGGATAGGTTAGTTAGGTGTGAAGGGCTGTAACAGGTAGAAGGTGATCCAGGGAGAGCTGAGAAAAAGGCCAGCTCCACCAAGATCAGCCTGTTTTGCAGATGGAATTCCCAGGTTGAAGTTTTTTTTTCCAGGGACTATATTTTTCTCTTGATAAACAAAGCAGGAATCGATCTATATCAGAAGATCAACTCTTCAGAAAGTCAAACTTCAAATGGTCAAATCATATGATCGACCTTCTGAAATGTCAAATATTTGGTGTGGAGATCACAATAGTGAGGATTAGAGAATTTTCCCATTTCCCCACTGTACTGCAATCTCAGAGTTGGCATATATAATATTCAGGGGGTATAGGGACTGCAGGGGGTTTGTCCCCCTGTAAACCAGAAGATTTTTGTTGTTTTGTGTAGTTCAAATTTTTGGAGAGCCGATCATATGGCCTTGACCATATGAAGTACAACTTTCTGAAGAATCAGTCGTTTTCATATAGATCCACAGGATTAACCCTTTGTGGGATTTACATGTAGCACTTTTTTTTTTATCCTTGGTAGGGAAAGGGGGATCAGTGGGCTTTTTTCTTCCTCTCTTAGTTGTTTTTTTTTCCTTTTAGTGGTCAGGTCTGTTTGCCTCCTTTTTAGTAGCCATCCCAGCCCCCTGCCAGCATTTCTCTGTTTGTGTATTGCTTGTCTTTTTGCCAGCAAGGGGTCTGTTTGCAGGTTTCCGTAGTAGACACAGTTACCTGTGCTGGCTTTTTTCTCTCAGTGAGAGACATTAAGGGCACTGGCTGCTGTTCTAGTGCCCATGGAGATTCTTGGCTTTGTGCCTTGGTGGGGTGGATTTCCATAAATATATATGTGTGTGTGTGTGTGTGTGTGTGTGTGTGTGTGTGTGTGTGTGTGTGTGTGTGTGTGTGTGTGTGTGTGTGTGTGTATATATATATATATATATATATATATATATATATATATATATATATATATATATAAAACAAGAGAGATATATGGTGATACATTTATACATGGAATGAATACAGATGCAGGTGGGCGAGGAGTTCAGAGAGACAACAAACATATAAAAATGCATATTTAAGTTAATGGAAGAAAATCAATACTTATGGACAGATAGAGATCACCCTAGGCACTTTGCAAAGGCTAAAGGCTTGCTGGTGTACTTTGTTTTGTTTCAGATTGCAAGGAAGGAACCACCAATGGAAAGTGTGTTGAAAATGAGGCAAGGTAGTGAGGAAAATGAAATGCAGGAAGAGGGAAGACAGAAAAGGCTAAAGTCTTTGGGTTCACAATTATTTGGGGCCAGACAAAGACTGGAGGAGGACCATGGAGGGGCTAGGTTTCAGGCCAGAAGCAACAGGGTCAAGCACTGATGTTAGCTGGACTCCAGATATAAGTCAACAGATGTCAAGAGCAGTAAGAGGCAACCAATAGTTGAAGGAGATACAGAGGGATAATACAAGGTCTAGTAAGTAAAGAGTTGTGCAAGCAGGGCAGAGAGAAAGTGAAAATATTATAGAACAAATTTCAAGACTCATAAGACAGGGAAACATATTGGCAGTAGGGCAGCAGCCACAGCGGGAAGGGAGCAGTCAGGTGGATGCTGACCCAGTGCTTCCAGGCCAAGAGCAACAGTATTATGGTGTTGCCACCCTGAAACAGCTACTGGATTTTCATTTAACAAAGAAAGTTGAAAAACAAATAGCCAATGGGGAATTTGTAGAAATATTTCATTACAAAATAGGAAAGGGGAAGCAAAGAAAAAGGATAACGATAAGATGACTGGGCACGTGGTAAAACAAAGAAGGAAAGCATTTGTAAAAATACACGGGAAATGCACAATCAGCTTTTCCATTTACACAGAAATACTAGGAGAAAGAAGCCCAAAAAAGCAAGAGGGATGTGGCTGCACTTTAGCAGGGTGACGACAATATAGTTCACACATGGTCGGAAAAAAATGGCTAGGATATAATGAGGACTGTATGTGGATAAGAGCAGCTTAAACAGCGCGATCATGATCGAAGGGTGATTTGCAGCTGATCTGTTGGATTGAAGCAGGGGTGTTAAAGACACAACAGATTATGGTTTACCAGTCCTTTCCAGTTTGGAAGAGAGGCCAAGAAGGCTGGTCTCCAGGGAGGCAAGAATTTCAGTCAGGAAGCCAAAAGGAGAAATGGTAGGTGCTCTGCATTCAGCCAATGCTAAAATAGCTAGAACTGTATGTTCTAGCCCATTGCATGGCATGCGGGAAGACCAACCATCCAGCAAAACTTGCTTTATAATGGGGAGACAAACAGATAGGAAACCACTTCCCTTTCAAAGGCAAAGGGTCAACAGCCTGAACATTGTTGACCCAAATATAAAAGGATATTTATGTAAGTGGGTGGCACTTTACCCAATTAAGCAAACTGTGGCTTTTTAGCAGAACAGATTCACACATAGTTTTAGGATACCAGCCAAACGATCAAAGGGATGGGTGATGTAAAAAACATGAAATCACTCTAGGATATGGCTGAAATGTTAGTAAAAGATAAATTAGACAAAACGGATGGGGAGAATGCCAGGTCCATGCAAAAAAAATAAAAAAAACACACATACGCAACACTTCAGAATCTCCCCACTATGGTTGGTCCCAAGTAAGCAACCAGGAACATTTAAACTTATTCATCACCTATCATACTCACAAGTGGGAGAAGTGAAGGACTACATTGATGAAAAAGTCTCCTACACATCTCTTGACAAGATGCTAAGTGAATTTCATTCGATGGAGCAGGGAGCTTTTCTAGCAAAAGCCAAAATCATAACAGCCTTTATAATGTTACCAATGCATCAGAACAACCAAGGGTGGCTTGGTATTCTGTTTGAGTGATACTGCTACATGCATGCCCATGGCTTGCTCACTAACCGGTGAAGCATTTGAGAAACTGAGCACATTTTTTTTGCATTGAGCAACAATGCAGTGGACAGTAGAGGACAAAATAATTCATTACTCTGATTATTTTCTGTTTGTGGATCAAGCAGACACCGAACAGTGTCAAAGAACAATAATGTGCTATGAGAATATGTGCAGAGAACTAGAAGTGTCTTTGGCAGCAGAAAAGACAGACGGACTAAGTACCAGGATTTAATTCCTGGGAATAGAGATCGACAAGGGGGGGGGGGGTGCTATGCTGATTGCCTGAAGAGAATACTGGTAATCTACAAAAGGTTTTATAAAAACAGATCACCCTAAAAGAATTTCAAGAATTGATAAGACTACAGAATTTTGCATGCAAGGTGCTCCAGGTAGGTAAGTAAATCATTCATGAAGAGGTTGGTAGCAAAAGGAGCATGATGCACAAAATAGAACCATAGGATCAGGGTTACAAGAGACATGAAATAGGGCTTGGAATATGGCAGAAATTCATTCAACAGATTGAGAGAATAACACTGTGGCAGGCAGATAGCAGGGAGGAAAAGGCAATGTTATTAACAGATGTAGTAGGGGAAGAGGGATTCAAGATTATTTTTAAAGGAAAATGGTGCAGCACTACATGGCCAGAGAAAATCAAGAAGAGGGAAAGGCTGGTGATAAGAACTAGAATTCTTTCTGGAAATGGTGACGTTAGAGTTGTGGGGCCAACATATGGCTAATAAAGTTGTCAAACTTAGGTCAGACAACACAGGGTAGTGTATATGGTGAGCAACCAGCTAGGTTTCGGAGATATTATGGTAAGGTTGATGAGACTTTTCTCTCACCTCTGCTTAGAATGGAATGTGAAAATCAGAGCTCAACATGTACAGGGGCTAGACAATTCATTTCCTGATTTCCTTTCTTATTCATAATGGCCCAGATTAAAAAGACTGGCATTGGAGACTGCATTAGTGCCAGAGCAGGTGCCTGTACATTTATAGGGATTATGGAAATGAGAGAGTGACAATTAATTGTTAACTCCCATAGTGCAGGTAAGGTCCACAAGATGGGCTTACATAATTTTATTGACATAAGGAGGGCAAATGGTTGGGCAATATTATGGCCCATGCCACTTAAACAGTTCAGTGCATATATAATTGTGATGCTGGGATATGGGTGGAGCAAGGGCAAAGCAGACACTCAACTCTCAGACCTCAGCTGGTTCCACGAAACAATAGGGTGGATGGATGAGACTAAGTCCTTCCAGATAAAAAGCATGCTAAACGTATGGGCAAGGAGATGCCTAAGCAACCCAGAAAGAAGATATCTAATAGGTCCAACTGCAATGCAAAACTTGTAAGGCAGGTTCACAGATACATGCCATGACAAGTATGAAACAATACTGTTCAGAAACTTTTTTGGCAGCCCTTTCTGCAGCATTTAGATGGTCAGAGTTAGTGGAACAAAATCATAGGGAAGCAGTGTAATAGGATTACATTCCCAAGATGGGACAGCTACAGTCAAAGATCTATACATATGTGTGGCCAAGGCAAAAACTGACCAGGAAGCCAGAGGACAATGGTAGAGGCTACAGAAACCAGCTCACGACAACTTCGATAGAGTTCAAAGCATTTATGATTAGTAGACTTTGAGGTGCTATAAGGAGGGACCATTATTCTGCCACCAGAATGGCTAACCACTCACCCAGTTCCAGGGGAGGAGAATATTAATGAGAACAATCGAGAACTGTGGGTTAGACCCCAAAAATATACCCCAATAACATTTGGGATAGATGTGGATTCACACTCTTAATTGTCAGGAGTGTCACACATGATTATCAAGAAATTGGCTAGATGGACATCTAATCTGTACAAGAGGTGTATGAGAAGAAGTTTACTATGACATGCCCAACATTGTTATTCCTTTTACAGATTCAAGAAACCTACATGCTGGGAGGTGTGAGATTTCATTCATATGTGAAAAGGCTACAGTGAGATGAAAGGGAGATCTGAATATATATGGAGTATTGAGGGGTATCCAATGATTAGATGGCTGGGGATTGGGAGTATGAGATGGTCACAACTAAGGTACAGGCTGGCAAGGTATGGTGGACTTTGGGTGCATCCAGACAAGATCCTCTTGCACCTCAGGGAAGAATGACATATGTCACACTCCCATTGAGGAGCTGGTGAAGATAAAAAGAAAAGAAGTAAGCTTCCTGAGAATACAGTGGCCACTAGCACAATTAGTATGCTCAGAAGTAATTCAGAGACTGTTATGGAGAACCATCCATAAAAGCAGCAGAGAGAATGAGACCTAAGATATCAGAATGCCACTATGCTCCATATAATGGCAGAGGTCATTGAAGTTTACATAATGCATCCTCCACTGGCCGTGAGGCTTCAACATTAACATTTTAGATAATTAATACATACAAAAAAAGAAAAACAAAAAAGAATTTAAGGAGGACCATGCGTGTATCGCATGCACACCAGTGTAGATGTAAACACATTCATCACTTTTGCACGTAATTTAAGCTAGCCATTATGTTGGGAGAGAAAGTAAGCAAGTGTGCATGTATGTGTGTGTGTGAGTTTGTGTGTGGGATTTAAACTAGCCTTTCCATCCGTTTCAGTATGTAAGTGTGTATATGTTGTATATATGTATGAGTATGAGTGTATGTAATTTAAACTAGCCATTCTGTTTGTTTCTGTATGAGAGAGAAAGTGTGTGTGTGTGTGTGTGTGTGTGTGTGTGTGTGTGTGTGTGTGTGTGTGTGTGTGTGTGTGTGTGTGTGTGTTTATGTATGTGTATGTGTATGTGTGTGTATGTAATTTAAGGTTCTATACTGTATTAAGTAACTGCACTGAATTGTGAATGCTATATAATTGACCAACAATCCCACGGATCAGTGATTTTTTTCTCAGTAAAACAAAACAAAAAAAAAATCAAAACACAAAATAATGTGGGGGCTTTCTACTTAAATATACCAACTCTGAGATTGCACCACAGCAGAGGAAATGGCCTAATTTAAACTAGTTGTTTTGTTCTTATGAGAGATATAGTATGTGGGTTGCTGTATGAGAGAGAAGGTGTGTGTTTAACATACCTAGCAACTGTCCAGATTTAGCCTAATCGTGTTTGTCTGTTGCTCATACAGTTTGTGGTTTTCTGGCAAATCACAGAGTAGTGAAGTCACTAAATAAAGACACATATATGTGTGTGTGTGTGTGTGTGTGTGTGTGTGTGTGTGTGTGTGTGTGTGTGTGTGTGTGTGTGTGTGTGTGTGAATTTCAGACATCATATTCTTCAGAAAATGCATGCTACAAAGCCTGTTCTTCTAGCAAATTTCTAAGTTAAAAAAGAACAATATTTAAAATCTGTCTATATTTTTAGGTCGTTGTTTCCCCATTATTTTAGGCTTTGTCCAGATTTCTTGCACTAAGATGCTGAAATGTATGCATACCTCTCAGCTGTCCAGATTTTCTCAGAATGTCCAGATTTTTGCCTTATATTTTATCCTTTTCCTCATAGAAATGTGTGGTTTACTGGCAAATCACTGAGGATTGAAGTAGGTAAATAAGGCCATATATTTTAGTTTCAGACTTCATTTCCTTCAGAAAATGCATGCTGAGATAAACTTTCTCAGTCTATAAAAGCAATATTTAAAATCTGTCCCTATTTTGGGGCCTTTTTACCCCCATTATCTTAGGCTTTGTCCAGATTTCTTGTGATAAGAGGTTGAGAGGTATGGTATGTAATGCCCTAGTTATGGGGGAGGGCAAGTTAGTCATTTAACTTGATGAGGCTTGACAAGAACCTGAATCTACACCAACTACCACATTGCTGAAGGAGTTGTGAGATTCAGTGGAGACAAGAGCCTGAATCCTGTGTACCAACTACCAGACTGCTGAAGGAGTTGTGAGATTCAGTGGAGACAAGAGCCTGAATCCTGTGCACCAACTACAAGACTGCTATTGTGATCTTCAGTGGAGACAAGAGCCTGAATTCTCTACACCAACTACCAGACTGCTGATGTAATTGTGAGTTTGAGTTTCAGTACATTTACAGAGAATTATAAGTTTCAGTGCTTTTTCATGGAATTGTGAGTTTCAAGGGAAAATAAGTTTACTTTTGCTCATGCAAAGTCTGTTTTCAATGTACAACTAACTGTTTCGTTTAGCAAATGGCAGTCACTGTTTATGTATAGAATTTCAAAGCAGTATTATCATAATTGCCTTTGGTGCAGAAGGATGTGAATTCTACTCCCATACCATGTATATGGAAAGCTGATATTGCAGTATCCTTTCAACTGCTGATTATTTGGTACATTTCAAGGAGAGATGTGCCCTCCTTTTGTATGAGATGCCTAGTAACTATGAACTTGTTGTTGGTTTGTCAGTCATTTCCTATTGCACTATTACAAGCTTACCAAATTTTAATGTAACATAGGTAATTAATTCTTTAAAGGCAACAGGGACTGAATTTGTAGATGAAACATGGAAATGTAAAGTTGTTTGCTAGTAGCAACCTTTTCATTAGTTAAATATCTCTTTAATGTGGAATTATTCAGATGGCTTTTACTTCTGCAGAGATTGTGCTTATTGACTGATATTGGTGCATTTTAATGACCAGGTTTGAGTGGCCTTTTATGGTTGAAATTTTCTGAAATGGGTAATTTTGTCACTATTGGTCTGACGGACCTTCTTTACCCCAAGCTAGTAATCAAGAAGCCTCAATCCTCACCACTGACACCGGTGAGAGGCAGTCACTAAAAAGAGGAATAGATTTACACAGTATTTTCAAATGCAGGTCTCTGCATCAAGCACAGTTTCCCCCAAGAGCACACAAGGAATACCCTCCACTGAGACCCACCTTGGAGCACTATGTCCCAGATAAAAGTATCTGACACACACACAAACATTTGAACATCTGATTTTTCACACACACACACACACACACACACACACACACACACACACACACACACACACACACACACACACACACACACACACACACACACACACCTAGGAAAGGCTGACACAGATTTACCAGCTGTGTCCCATCTCTCCACCAGCCAGATACTCTAAGGGTCTTACAAAGGGTAAACGATTATACTGTGTTAAACTGATACAGATATAAATGGTAGAGTGTGACTGATGCAGTAAGGCTTATTGAAGTGGCCACTGTGTCACTAAAATACTCACAAGTACTCTCAAGTTTTTAAAAGTATTTACTGAAAGGCCAGCAGCAATGAAAATATTTAATAATGGATAACAAAATAGAAAACTGGAGAATACTTAATATTTAGTTACAATAAAAATCAGAGTTTTCAGTCACAGGAAATATAAAAATAACACATGTGGATAGAATCTCACAGATGCAGAAAAAAAGAAAATAATACTAAACTAATCTCTCTTTATTATTCCTAAATGAACTAAAGTGAAACTGTCCCTAATTAACTCAGAATCACAAGGCAAGATCTACTGCTGAGATGCTTACTTCCACAAGGCAAGATGAGATACTACACACTAAATGAAATGTGCAACTAACAACGGAACAACTACTGAACTGTGATAACTGACATAGATCTTTTATATCAGCCCCCCAAAAAAAAAAGAAAAACAAACAACAAACTGCTGCTGCCAGAGTTCCATCCTTCAGCTGGTTATAGAATGACATCACATCTAGTCACCTGATTCTGGCACAATACACATTCAGAACTCTGTTAAGATTCTGTTGCAGAATTTTTAACTCAAGCAACTTTTACAAATACATTTTAATACAAACATCTGTAGAAATGAATGTGACAGGCAAATGACATAGGATTATTTAAAAATTTCAGCCAGCCGTGCTGACATATGGCACACATGCACTGTCTCACTTCTCCTGGTGTAGTTGGCAATTTCTCATAACTTCACATCCCCATTGAAGACTCAAGCTAGTTTTTCAAGTGACTCTGGAAAAAATGTTGCTTGAAAGAAATGGGCCTGTCTGGGAACACATTAACCTAATCCATCTGCACTGGCACTGCTGTAATCTCGACTAGCTAATAGAGAGAGTCCTCCCAAATCCCCTTTAAGACTTTGGAATGCCTGCTTGCTGGCTGGGGTCCACACTGCCTTATCTGGACTGTTTTTTTCTTGTCAAGTTTGTGAGGGGAGCAGTTATTGTACTACAACTGGGAATGGACTTTCTATAATACCTTGCTGTCCCCAAGAATGCCATCACTTGCTTTTTTGTAACAGGGATAGGCTGCACCTAAATATATTCAACCTTAGCAGGTTCTGGTCTAATCTTACAACTCCCCACTCTCTGTTCCAGGTAAGAGGCCTCTACCATACCTATTTGACACTTATTGCACTTAGTGGTCAACACTGCCCTTTGCAGTCTGCCAGGACCTCCCTGACATGCTGAGGCTTCATTATCTTAGCATGGTACAGTTTGTGCCTCCACCTCCTGCCAGGCAGGTTTATAATATAAATAACATCATTGGCCTTCCTTACCACTTCAAAGGGTCCCTTTCAAGCTGCCTGCAACTTATTGTCTCTGACAGGAATGAACACCATAACCTGTTGTCCAAACCATATGCTTCGGCTTGAGCCTTCCTGTCATACCAAACCTTTTCTGCTGTTGGACTGCTGCCAGGTTCTCCTGGATTAAACCCATAAGTTCCCTAAGTCTTGTCCTGAGGTTTAGGACATATGCCACAACAGATTCCTTGTGGGATTCACACTCAACCCCCAACTCATTATTAATCAAATCTAAAGGCCCCCTCACCCTATACCCATAAAACAACTCAAAATGTGAAAAAACATGTGGATTCCGGGGGTGCCTCTCTGTATGCAAACAGTCTATGGAGCAAATATTTGCCCCACTCTCTTCCTAAACTGGTCTGCAAGTGCCCATAGCATGGCCTTTAGTGTAGAGTTTAACCTCTCCATAAGACCATAAGCCTAGGGATGGAAGGGGTGGTCTTTAGGTGCTTCACCCCATGATGCTTCCCCAGACAAGCCAGCAGCCCTGACATGAAATTGGCACCTCTGTCAGTTAGTATTTTTCTGTGAAAACTACCATGCTGTGAAAATCTCTAACAATCCATTAGTCATCTTCTCTGCTTAAATGGAGGCCACAGCCATGACCTTGGGGTACCTAGTAGCATAATCTATTACCTCCAGGTTATACTTCTTCCCTGTGGAACTTGGGGTACTCAGAGGCCCCAAAATATCTATAGCTGTCCCCTGAAATGGCTTCTCAATGACAGGTAAAGGCATCAACTGAGCTTTGACCTTGTTCCCTGCCTTCCCTACCATTTGGCACTGCTCACAGTCCTGCAGTACCCTGTTACATCCTTTACAATCCCAGGCCAGTAAAAATTCTGCATAATATGGGTTTTAGTTTTCTTTATATATGACCTGCAAAAGGAATATCATCTATGGGTAGAAGTGCCAGAATGAAGGCTTTAGGCACTATCAGCTGCTGTATTACCTCACCCTATAGCCTTCCCTCAGGGGTCTACTCTCTGTACAGTAACCCTTTGCTTCAGCATACAGACTCCCCTTTTCCTTGAGCATCAGCTGCCACCTTAGCTACTTCCCTCAAGCCTCGTAAAATAGGATCCAAAATCTGAGCCTATCTCAACTCAACTTTGGTGAACCCTACCAGCTCCCCTTCCACAAGAAACCTAGTATCTTCTGAAAGAGGTGCCCCACTATCAACTTGGATACTACCACTATCCTCTGTCCTTGCAGTCACCCTGTCCAGAGAAACATGAGTACCTACCAGCAGCTGTGGCTCACTTTCAGGCTCACTGCTACAAGATAACTCCCTTGATAAAACAGCAACATCACCAGCCCCAGCCTTAAGTGTGGGTCTAAGTATCTCCTAGGCTCCCACACATACCTGTTTGTCTCCATGCCTGACTGCATGTAACTGCATGCACACAAGGTACTGTATTATGAAAATCATTCCCTATCAAGAAATTTGCAGGAATATCCTCAAACACAGCTACCTGCTTGCTTCCTTTTTCACTCTCCCAGTCAAGATAAACCAGGGCAAAATGTATTTGGAATGGGATCCCTCCTAAAGCTCTGATTGGAATGGACTGTCCAAGGAAGTACTGCTCCTCTTTAATAGCTGCAGGCTTCACAATAGCTATGTCAGAGGGTGTCTCTCTCTCAGCAGTGGTCTGTCTTCCATCTACTAAGATAGGATACAAACTCTAGTGATAGTTTTGTACACCTGCTGTCTCCAGACAACTTACTACTGGCATACTGTTTTTCCCACTTGCTGGCTCCCTCACCTTTGGTTCCCCACTTTGCTTCAGTGGACATCTGCATATGACATGGCCCCTCTGGTTACATTTAAAACATCTAAACCCTCATCCTGGCCATGTACCTGAACTATTGGCTTCCCCTGTTACTGGTCGACTCTTTTGGGGTGATTTAGCTTGCCTAATTGGGTTTCCTTGTATCCATGTGCAGCACTGGGTATCCCCTTCTTATGCAGTGATTCCCTGCTTGCTAAGTAGAGATCCCCTTTTCTCCCCAGCCCATCTGCAGAGTTACACTCCTAGTCTGCCATCCAGATTCTCATGTTTTCAGGCAAAGTACTAAGGGCTTGTTCCCTTACCAAAAGGTCTGCCAGTCTTTCAAAAGTGGTGACCTGACATGCACTCACCCACCTATGAAAATAAGTGTTTAACTCAGCAGTATAATTAAATACACTTTCATTTGCTTTGTGTCTATGCTCATGAAACTTTTTTCTGTAAGTTTCAGGTATTAACTTATAGCAGTTCAATAAACATTGTTTTACTCCATCATAGTTTAAACAATCAGTATCAGACAATTTAGAAACAGCAGTTACAGCTTTACCATGGAGTAAAGGGGGTCAGAAACCGTACCCAGAGCTCTTGGTCAACATTATACTATTTACATACTCTTTCAAATATATGAATAAAACTATCACATTCATCCCCCTCTGCAAATTCTGGAAGAAATTTACTGACCCCTTATTGCTTCTAGGGTGTGGTTATTTCCTTCTTCATTACCTCCACGACTGATGAAAAGTCAACATCTCTTTCGTGTTGTCACTGATTCTCCTTTTCTTCACCCTCCAGTTGCCATAGTCTGTCATTTTCTTTCATCTCCAAATGCAGCACTTTCTCTTTTTCTTTGATCTCCAGCTGCTGCAGTCTCTCTTCTGTCTCCAAACTCTGCAGTCCCTCTTTGGTCTCATGTTGCCACTGCTTCTGCTTTTCTTCAGCTTCCAAACAGTTGGCAACCAGTTTAGGCTGATGCTGCTTCTCCTTTTCTTTCACCTCCAAATATTTGGCCTCCAGTTCAAATCTCTTTAATTCCATATGGATGTTTGTTTAAGTCCTCTAAGGAAATTGTGAACTGTCTTGTTTTTGAAGGCTACACATCACCATCACTGGACTGGCTATCTCCCTAGTTGCTGGACCATGCTGCAGCTGTGATTAAGGCTGAAGTCATAACCTCTTTAGTCAGGTTGGCATGTACCATTCCTTTGGCTTCACACTCCCTGGCCAACTAGTTCTTTGTCAGCTTGGTATAATCTTCTGCTGACATCTTTGCCTGCTTTCCCTGAATAAACTAACAAAAATAAATAAAACTGTTATGAAACTGAAACGCTGAATGCTTACCTTGTGACTGTTGAGAGTACACACACTTTCAGTGACAACTACTTGCAGGCTACTGAAGTTCAATTAATACTCCACCACTCTGACACCAATATGTGATGGCCTATCTTTACCTGAGCCAGTAATCACAGACCCTCAATCCTCACCACTGACATTGGTGAGAGGTATTCACTAAAAGAATAATAGATTTACACAGTATTTTCAAATGCAGCTCTCTACATCAAACACAATTTCCCCCAAGAGCACACAGGGAACACCCTCCACTAAGACTGGACTTTCTGTCTCTCCAGATCCCAAACAAGATCCACCTTGGAACACTGTGACCCAGTCCCAAGTATCTGACAGACACATGAACATCTGATTTTTCATGCGCATACACCCACACACACACACACACACACACACACACACACACACACACACACACACACACACACACACACACACACACACACCTATGAAAGGCTGACATAGATTCAGCAGCTATGCCCCCTTTCTACAGACTACAAGGGAGACTTCTGCCACCAGACAGATACTCTAAGGCTCTTACAAAGGGTAGCCAATTGTACTGTGTCAAATTGAAAACATTATAATTGATAGAGTGTGACCAAAACAGTAAGGCTTAACAGAGTGGCCACAGTGTCAATAAAATAAGCACAAGTACTCTCAAGTTTTTAAAAGTATTCACTAAAAGACTAGTCACTTTGAAAAGGTATGAAAATATTTAATAATGGATAATAAAATAGAAAGCAGGAGAATGCTTAATATTTAGTTGCAATAAACATCAGAGTTTTCAGTCACAGGAAACAAAAATAACACAGCTGGATAGAATCTACAGGTGCAGAAAAAAGAAAATAATACTAAACTAATCTCACTGTATTATTCCTAAATGAACTAAAGAGAAACTGTCCCTAATTAACTCACCTAGTATCGCAAGGCAAGATGTACTGCTGAGATGCTTACTTCCACAAGACAAGATGAACTGAACTGTACAACTAACAACTGAACAACTACTGATCTGTGACAACTGACATGAATTGCTTATTTCAGGTTCCAAAGAAAAACAAAAACAAACTGCTGCTGCTATAGTTCCCTCCTTCAGCTGGTTATAGAATGACATCACATGTAGTCACCTGACTCTGGCACAATACACATTCAGAGCTCTGTTAAGATTCTGTGTCAGAAATTTTAACATAAGCAACTTTTTCAAATATATTTTAATACAAACAGCTGTACAAATCAATGTGACAGTCAAATGACATAGGATTATTTACAAAACTTCACCTAGCCATGCTGGCATATGCCACAATTCCCCTATCTCACTTTTTTCCTGTTATAGCTGGCAGTACCTCACATCATTGGTTTATATCAGATGATCGAAATCTGAGAGTATCGTAGCTCCAAACCTCGAAATGAAAACCTCGAAACCGGAAAACATTGAACGTGAAAAAAAAAAACCCAGTACACACCCAAAACAACACAAAAAACACTCTATGCAGGGGGTCAAGCAACCCCTGCACCCCCCACCACTTAAATATATCAACTCTGAGAACACACTACAGTGCAGTAAAGGGAAATCTTCCTTTCCCTCACTCTATGGCGATCTCCACTTTATGCTTCGATGTTTTCTGGTTTTGAGGTTTACAGTTCGATGTTTGGAGCTTCAGTATTCTCAGCTTTTGATCATCTGCTATGAACCCCAACATCACAACTGGTTCATACATTTTGTTTCATTGCTTACTGGAAGAATTTTCAAAACTACAAATTTTAAACACATTCTAACAAGTGGTGTTGTATTATACAAGGAATATAAATTAATACAATCAGGAAGGTGAACATATACGTGCATGCATGGCCCTGCAAAATGTGAGCAAGGAACCTATGGTTTGAAAACAGCCCAAAGGTAAATGTAATCCTCAACTGGCCAGATACGTTTTCTTTGAATGTTGGTTTTAGTGCCATTTCAATGAACGTGAGTTGCAAGAGCAGAGAAGTTTACTGCTCATGCTAAGTCTGTTTTCATTGTGAGACTGTAATGTTTATTTAGCAAATGGCTCAGTGTTTGTTCTATTTTATTTCAATATCTGTAATCTTTGTTGAACTACATATGAAACCAGTATGCACACTGACAGGTCTGAACAGTGTTTGTGGTAATTGGGGATAAATAGCCAAGTAATGGAACACTGGAATGGTTGGGGAGAGGGTTGGTGTGTGTGTGTGTGTGTGTGTGTGTGTGTGTGTGTGTGTGTGTGTGTGTGTGTGTGTGTGTGTGTGTGTAGGGGGTTGTTGCAGGAGGAGCTGCTCTGGGAGTCACTAATCTATTACCCTGTCTAGGGCTCCATTTGACCATGATTTCTCTCTGATTCCCAGCATCAGACAATACAGGCTGGCTAGCAAGTAGCAGCCAAACTCAGTTTGTCTTAGATGGGATAGTTTCAAGCTAAATCTAAGTGGTGAGGTATAGTGGGTAGGGACAGGTTGGACAGGTTACCTAGTTGAGGGAGAATGTGGTCCAGGGTAAAGCTGTGACAATGACAGTTTGAATAGGATCAGCCTGTTTTACAGATGAAATTCCCAGGATAAGGATTTTTTCCCCTCTTGGCCTACTCTTCATAAAAGCAGGGAAGTGAAAAAAAGCTGTATTTTGAAACATACTGCATAGCTATAATAGAGTCAAGAAGAGGTAGCAGTCAGTGGGGGCTACCTGTTGACCCAAAAGGATGATCACAATATGGGGTGAGACGGAATTTCCATTTTTTCCCCAAGGCTTATTTTATTTTTATTTTTTTGCAGTTTTTGCCTTGTTAAATAGGGGCAGGTATTTAGCTTAGGTTGTTGCAGTCATGAGGAGGAAGACATGATGTCAAGAGACACACAGACTGGTGCTTGAGGGTCTGTGACTTATTAGTTGGCTCTCATACAGAGTGGGTAGCCCCATTGGAGAGTGTAGCATATTTAAGCCAGCTCTCATGAATGAATTTGATGTAAAGTTCTGGGTATTGTTTTGTAGTCAGTCAGGGAATAGCTATTCCCAGTCTCATACAATAAAATGTTTGTATAGTTGAGAATCAAAAGTCCACATTTCAAACACATTGTTGATCAGAAATGTGTCTATTGCTCATTGAAACTGCACACCCTAGAGAGGTGTAATGTACTTTTATTTGAGGATGTGTGATCTCAGAATTTATATATCTATATATCTATATATATATATGAAAAACAACTTTCTTTGCTAAAAATGAGAGACTTTATATATATATATATATATATATATATATATATATATATATATAGATATATGTGTGTGTGTGTGTGTGTGTGTGTGTGTGTGTGTGTATGTATGTACAGGCAATGTCTTCCAAATGAAGCTTGGAACACTGCAAACTGCCTTGTTTTATTTTTGCTTTCCAGAATGTTCTTTTTGACATCATTTTTTTTCTATGCGCATCCAAACATTAGTCAGTGAGGTTCAAATTAAACCTTGTTGCTGATAGTCTGTATTAGGCATGGCATACTGAATGGATATTTTTGGAAATATTTTAATATTTTCCTGTTTTGGAGTAAGTGCAATCTAACAGAGATCATTGACTTAGTTAAACCAAATCACAAACTACAACCTGGCTTGTAGAATCATCTTAATGAGTGAGGTATGGAAAGGCACAATACTGTGCAAAATGTTAGAGAACAATGTGTGCTGTCTCAGAATGGGTCATAGCATTGTAGGGTGGCAAAGGGTCTCCATTTTTTGGTTGGTGGAGTACAGCAAAAGTAATGGTGCTGTTCCTTTGCAGAATGCATTTGCTTGTTCAAGTGCTTGGTTTCATGTTTGTCTACATATGTAGATGTTTGTAATTATTAACTACACAGGTCTGACAAAGAACTGCCCAATTTCAGCAAAGACTCAGGGAGCAAAGTACAGCATAAAGTAAAACATGATGTACAGGTTAGGTGATGTAAACATCACACATTACTTACACTGTTAACATCAACATTACTAGTACAAGTTTATGTTCTAAAAAAGCATCATTAGTATGCAAAGGTTATAGCAGCATTAATCAGCATGTACCATACCTCTCACCCTCTTAGTGCAAAAACTCTGGGCAAAGCTGAAAATGGAAATCAAAATCTAAACCAACTATCCTAGAAGTAGTGAATGTAGTAACAGAGATAAAACAACTGGAACTGGGATCTTTAGAAAAAGGTTTGAGCAAACTACATAGGAAGAAAAGGGAATTGTGTGAACGATACATTCAGGGGAGGAAAGATGTTTAAAAGAAGGCAGGACTTAAATCAGCTATGTAATGTTTCACTGAAAATGATTGGGTAGATTGTAAATGGTGTATAATGTTCGCAACTGGTAGTGTTTCAGTATAGTTTGTGATGTAAAATGCTTGCAACTAGGATTGTGTCTGTGTGCTTTGCTTTCATTTATATAAATGTATAATTGCCTACATTGTATGTGATGTTTTTATTTAAAAAATAATAATAATAATAATGGGGACACAAAGGCCCAAAAATAGTGGCACATTTTAAATATTGTTCTTAAAAACTTAGTTGTTAGAATAAAAATGTTTTCTTTGCCATGCATTTTCTGAAGGATATAAAGTTTGAATCTCAAATGTCTTGTCATTATTTAGGGACTTCAATCCACAATAATTTTCCAGAAAAACACACATTTTATGAGGAGCAGACCAAAAACATCAGATAAAAATCTGGATATTCTACAAAAATCTGGACAGTTGAGAGATATGGGCCATGTATAAAAACATTTTTTGACATCTCTCTCTATAAAAACAGCATAATCATTACTTTATACAAACATGTTCAGCATATATACACATGTGCATCAATTATTTAGGTTGTTAGAATTGCTGTGGGAAGTGAAAATAATGAGAGAGAGCAAGAAAGTGAGAGGCTAATGGCTCAGTTAGAGATTAAAGTACTAACAGTTGTTTGATTGTCCACAAAAATAAAAGGGGTAGATGTTAAAGGAGTTGCCCATGGAATGGGAGGAGGAAAGTACAGTTGTGTACACTTACCATAAATGTAGATGTTCGAGTGTATTCACTGTTGCAGTCATCACATTAGAGTTATCCCTGCCAGAGTAGCCCTCGACCAGCCCGAATACCAGAGACGTAGTATTTCTGCCTCGGTTGCTATCGCTTGAGAACTGACGTCAGGTTGTCGGTGGTATAAAGTAAGGCAGCCAACACCATTACATCAGTTTTTCTTGCTCTATCCTGTCAGGAGCCCCCAAAGTAGGAGGCCAGGTTCTGCTGGAAGAACCCCACCAGTGGAAAATAAATACCAATATGTCCATTGTAAGGAAAGGAGAACAACAAGGAAGAAAGGTAACAAAAGAATAGAAAAAAGGGGGATGGTGGGAGGGGAAACCAGGACTGCAGCAGTGAGTACACTCGAACATCTACATTTATGGTAAGTGCATTAAAACCTGTATTAAAACATCATGGTCGTGGTTCTTTGTGTTTCACTGTTGCAGTCATCACATTTAGTTAGATTCCCAAAGCTTAGAAAATGGGTGGAGGCAATCAAGTAAGCTAGGGGCTGGCGAGGATGCCCTGCAAGACTGCAGAGGCAAACCCTGCCCTGGATTTGGAGAAGAGAGCCGGGTGGTAATGCTTGGTGAAAGTGTGAACAGATGTCCAGGTGGCAGCCTCCAGGATGTCCCTGTAGGGGACTTCTCTGAGGAAAGCTGCAGAGGTGGAGACTACTCTGGTGGAATGTGTCCTGACCCCTTGGGGGGAGGCTTATCATGCTGTTTGTAGCAGAAATAGATGCAGTGTGCTATCCATTTGGAAATGGTTTGCTTGGAGATGGCTTTGCCTTCTGCCCCTGTAGCAAAGCGAACCAGCAATTGATCAGACTTTCTGAAGGATTTAGTCCTGTCCACATAGTATCTGAGCTGTTTGTGCACATCTAGAGAGTGAAGAATCCTTTCTCCCTTGTTCTGAGGATTAGAAAAGAAGGTGGGCAAATGAATGGATTGGTTGAGAGCCACACTGTATACCACCTTGGCATGAAGGATGAGTTAATTCTGAGGGATACCTAGTCTGCATGGAAGATGAAGGGTTCCACAGCCATGAGTGCTTGCAGCTCAGAGACTCTTCTGGCTGAAGTGATGGCCAGAAGGAAGGCTGTCTTCCATGAGAGAAATTTTAGCTCTGCAGAAGAAGCTGGTTTGAAAGAAGGCAGTGTGAGCTTTTCCAAGACAAAGTTAAGGTCCCAAGCTGGTCTCGGTGCCCTTCTGGGGGACCTCAAGTTGCTAGCCCCTCTGAAGAACTGTTTGATCAAAAGGTGTGAGAAAAGGGGCTGCTCAGTGGGAAAATGAGCAGAAAAAGCAGAGGCATGAATTTTTATAGTGGAGAAAGAGAGACCAGTATGTAGTAGGTCAGCTAAGTAATCCAGGATGAGATGGATGGAGGGCTGTGCCTTATTGGTCCCCTTAGCCTGGATCCAGGTGCAGAACCTTTTCCATTTATCTGCATAAAGATTTTTGGTGTCAGGGCACTTGGGCTCATGGATAACATCCAGAACTTGTTTACTGAGGATGGCAGATTACTTCGGTGTTAGGGAGTAAGCCAAGTTGCCACATTGAGTGTCTGCAATTGGGGATGCATGAATTCCCCTTCCCTCTGGGTTAGTAGGTTTGGAATCTGAGGAAGATGCCACAGAGGCAACAGGGACAGGCTGTGCACCAAGGGGTACCAGTGCTGATGGGGCCAGTCTGGAGCTATAAGAATGGTCCTTGGTTTTTCCTCTCTTATTTTGAGCAGTACCCTGGGGATGAGAGGTAGGGAAGGAAAGGCATAGACCGAGAGGTTGACTCAGGGGAAGGAGAGGGCATACACTTTCCAAGCCATGCAGTGATGCTGCCTGGTGCAGAATTTGCTGAGCTGATGGTTGGTGTGGGAGGCAAATAGGTCGACCTTCGGAGTTCCCCATTTCTGAGTTATTAGGGTGAAGGTACTTCTGTTGAGCTGCCACTAGTGTGAGTCCAGAAGGTTTCTTCTTTATTGGCCTGCCAGGGAGTTGAGAGTTGAGATGTGTAGGGGGATTTGCTGTGGGCTCCATTGGCCCTGTATGCACCTGCCATCCAGGTGTGCAACACATGTGTAGTCTGATGCATCTGTGGTGAGGGTCTGTGCAGCAGGGGTGTGGGGAGAAGGGCAGTCCCTTGTTGTGGGAGTATGCTGTTGCCCACCAAAGAAATTCCTTTCTGAGGCAAGGAATTATAGGTAAAAGAGTTTCCAGGTCTTAAGAATGTTGACACCAAAGGCTCTTTAGGTACCACTGAAGTTTCCTCATATTCAGTATGGCATATGAAATAAGGAGTACGCAAGATGCCATGAACCTCAGAGCTTGCAGGATTTTCCTTGCAGAAAGCTGGGGTCTGGTGGCCAATTGACAGAAGTAGGCTGACAGGAAAATGTGTTTGTCTGGTTTAAGTTATGCCATCTGGGATACTGTGTCCAGACTTGCTCCCAGGAAGATTATCCTTTGGGTGGGCACCTGCTTTGATTTCTTTTCATTGATTGTGTACCCTAGGGAGGTTAGTAGGCTATTTACAAAGGCCAGGTGCTTGAGCAGCTTTTCCTGGCTGTCTGCCTGAATGAGGCAGTCATCTAAGCAGGGGTAAATTTGAATATTTCTTTGCCTGCAAAAGGCAATGGCCAGAGCCAGGCATTTTGTTAAAACTCTGGGAGCAGTAGATAAGCCAAAGGGAAGCACAGAGAACTGAAAGTGTTGAGATCCTGCCCTGAAGCAGACATTTTCTCTGCATGATTCTCTGATAGGAATGTGGAGGTAGGCCTCTTTTAGATCCAGGGTAGCGAGCCAGGCATCCTTGAAGGACATGGGTAACAGCTGCTGGAGAGTGAGCATTTTGAATTTTGGGATCACCAGGAAGGTGTTTAGAATGGATAGATCATGGATGGGGTACCAGCTGCCCTCTTTTCTGGGCACCAGAAAGTCTGGAGTAGAGGCCTTGCCCTATCTGTTCTGCAGGAACATACGCTACTGCCCTCAAAGAGAGCAGGGAATGGATTTGCTTTTGAGCCTCTGCCCACTGATTTGGTGGTAGATCTGGGAATCCTTTTGGGGTTGGAAGGGTGTGGAAGGAGAATTTGTATCCCTGAGACACAATGTTCAGAACCCATTGGTCCTTGGTAATGGTGGCCCAGGTGCTTGAGTAAAAGGATGGTTTTCCTCCTAGGGGTAAGTGAAGGTGGGCAGAGGGGGTGGTTGGGAGGAGGTGAGTTATTGTGAATTCTTACCATAAGGGGTTGGCTTAGAACTCCCTGGTTTTGAAGTGGAGGTAGTCCACTGCTTAGATCTCTGCATTCCCTGGGGCTGCTGCCTGGGGGGAGGTCTGCTACCACGGGGCCTAGGCTGGGCCTGTTTACTCAGAACAGGAAAGGATCAGTGCTTGGAGGGACAATGTCTGCTGAACTTAGGGGGCTAGACTTGTAAGAAATCTTTAACTGTTTGCACAGCTTTTGCTTTTTCTTCCATCTATTTTTTAAGACCTCTTCTGCCTTGGTGTCAAATAAGTTATCATTGTGCAAGGGGGCATCCAACAATTTAGATTTGACATGGTCTGGCAGGGGTTGTTCCTTAAGCTATGCATGTCTTCTAATGACAGATCCAGTGACTGCTTCCCTGCAAGGAGCTTCTAGGACATCAAAACCACAGTGCAAAGTGTGTTTAGTTACTTGACTTGCAGAATGTGTTAAGTCTTGTAAATCTTTACATTTTGCCCAAGCAGGAAAGAAGACATTTTTTTGTTTAAGGAGTTCCAAGGTATGTTGCTGATATTTAAGCATATGGAACTGACAATTTAGTATCCTGATAGCAAGAGTAGCTGAGGTGTATACATTTTTACCCAATCTGTCCAATGCTCAGGAATCCCTGTCTGAGGGGGTAGGATTCTTAGCCAAGGTTGCTTTAATCCCTTTAGGCCCTTGAGAAATGACCTCAGGGTCAACTGTTGGACTTTTAAATCCCTAAAGGGATTAAAGCAACCTTGGCTAAGAATCCTACCCCCTCAGACAGGGATTCCTGAGCATTGGACAGATTAAAAAAAAAAACACCTCAGCTCTCAGCTATCAGGATACTAAATATAATTGTCCTTGTACTAAAATTAAATAAATATAACATAACTTTAAAAGAAAAAAAAAAAACCTTATCTTTCTTAGATGCTAAGCTAAGATGAGTAGCTAAAGTCCCAGGGGACTGACACTCTACATTGCATGGATTTATCATGAAGGGATTCTCATTCAGATCAAGGATACCATAGTCTCCCTATACCACAAACTCATCAGACCAATGATTGAGTATACGTATCAAACCCACCCGATGCAGCTGCAGAGACTCTAAGCAGTCACTGAGAAGCCACAAAAGTTCCTCACCAAAGGGTTGCCGGGTATCAGAAGAAACCCTGCCTAGCCTCGACTGCCAAACCCAGATTTGATGAATATGCTTCACACCAAAAAAATAGAGATCCGTCAGAGCCACAAGGGTGGGGAGACTTAACCCGACACGCTATTAATAGGACGCCGGAGGAGATAGATTCATCACCCAAAACTACTTCTATGGAATGAATAAATGGTATATGGTGAGGCAGAGCACTCGCTGGCCTTGGCCTTGTTCAAGAGAAATCTTGACAATGGATGGGAGATCGCAGATATACCCCAGGGATTACCCTCAGTGTCACTGCTCAACAGAACAGAGTAAAACAAAATAATAATATAGTTCCCTATAATACTAAAAGGGTGTAAAAGGCTAAAAAGGCTGGGCTAGTAAATGCCCTGCCTCCATGAACCTAGCTATATGAGGAATATATTTGTGTGAATCAGGGACTCTGTAGTATTTGCCTGGTTATCTGGGAGTAGGAGGTAGGGCATCAGGTGTCAAGCTGGATTCAAGGAAAACATCATCCACCACATCCAGAACTGGGGGGATGGCTAAGGGTCTGTGCTGTGGAAGATCTAGGAATTCCTTAAGTCTCTTTTTAGACTGAGGGTAGTCCTGACTCTCCCAATGGAAATGCTCCCTTAAAGTATGCAGGGTTTCCCCAAAGGAAAAATCCTCTGGGGGAGAGGTTGAAGGAATGATTTCCTCTGCATCAGAATCCTCATAAGTGGAGAGGGGTTGCATGTCTTCATAGTCAGATGCATCAGAATCATCTGACTCTAGTTCAGACAAAACTACTGGGGACAGATCTCTTCCTTTTTGAGGGGGTGGCTTGGCTTCCCCTGATCAGCATGATAAGGTCTTCCACCATTTTAAGCATTTGAGACTGAGGCAAGGTAACAGGTGCTTGAGAGTGGGTAGTTGGTTTCTTGGATGTGGTTCGAACCCTGGGTCTAAGGAACTTGGTTATTTTTGAAAGAATGGTAGTCACGAAAGAAGACGTCGGTTTGTGTCGAGATTCGGTGGTGCAAAGGACTTCCTCAGAAGCTGGTGCCTGCTCAGTGGCTCTGGACCCATCCAAGGTAGAGATGACCGCAGGATCTTTAGTCAAAGATGAGTTTTGCGGCATACCAGACTCTAAAAGGGTCTCGGTAGCGGCCAGTGAATCAACTGAAGCGGGCATCAGGGGCTGCAAATATGCCTCACTGAGTATCGGAGGACTGACAATTAGCTTAACAGAAGCGTCATCGGTAGGTTTGGACCTGTGTGGTCTGTATCTGTCTTTATCTTTACATTTTTTGGGAAGATCTGCTGTCAGATGGCTTACTGAAGCCATATTGGAATTCAAGGACTGTAAACAAAAATATCTGGCTACAATAAGGGCCCGACAATGGAGTTTTCTGGTGTTAAACATAGCACAGAACTGACAACGGGGGACGTTGTGGTCTGGGCCTAGGCAAGTGACGCAGTAAGAGTGGAAGTCTCGGTGTGATATTTGCTTTCCACAGGCGAGACAATTATTAACTTTTTCTGACATCGCTTAGTGCAAGAATAAAGGATCTCCAATGGGGTACTTAACTTTAGAAGACTTCAACTTCAATTTGGAAATGAACTCAGGAAGCGGCCAACTGGCACTCATGCAAACTGCTTCTGCTTCCGGCTCCATTGCAAGAAAAACTGATGTAATGGCATCGGCTGCCTTACTTTATACCACTGACAACCAGACGTCGGTTCTCAAGCGACAGCAACTGACGCAGAAATACTAAGTCTCTGGTATTTGGGCCGGCTGAGGTCTACCCTGGCAGGGATAACCCTAATGTGATGACTGCAACAGTTAACCACAAAGAACATCTGCTAATACATAGGAATGGGAGTGTACTAATTAGTACAATGAGTGACAAACAATTGTGTTACATGAGTAACTGTGTGAAACCAGTTTCATAGTCATAAGTACTGTTAGTGTAAAGGAAACCTTTTAATACTCGTTACAAGGAAAAAAGAATGGTTGGTAGTGGTAGATTTACTAGTGCCATTTGGGAGCTTATGCCAGACTTTTGAGAAAAAGAATGAGAAGACATAATCTGCATAGATGTTGGATTCTGTCTACTCATCCTGTTTTTCAAAATTGTATGGATAAAAAACGTTAATAATATAATTTTTTATCTTACTTACAGCTGCTGCTGCTGCTGCTATTGCACATTGCTTTTGCTCATGCAGTATAACAGCAGTATTAATGCAGTATTAATGTTTTTTAACGTTGGGAGTGCCTTTAGCAGAAATAAGTATTCATCAGTACCAACGTTTAATAAATGTTGAATGTTTTGAAGTGACAAGGTTTGTCAGATGATGTTTGATGAGCTGGTATTATGTTTCATGGTTGTGCAAACTTACATGTCTAGGACTCCATTTTGACCTTTCTAAACATTGTCAGCTTATCTGCTTATTGGTGTGGCATTCTGAAGACTGCAGGGGCCTGCTACAGACTTTGACTCTATCCCAAGAATATTCGCTGGAACCTGAGACCAAGTTAATGACTACATGAGAACTGACTGCCTTGCACATTCACAAATGAGTTTAACATCACAGTATTAACTTGTGCTGGAAATGGTCTGAGTTGTCTAGGGTACACATGAGGATTTCCAACAGTGCTTGGAAATGGTAGACAGTAGGGATAATGTCACGATCACATTGATGTGTAGTATAGTGGTACATCATGTTTTAACTTATTACTTGAGTTGATGACAAATAGCTTGGGAAACTGCAGTCTTTTTAAAGTAAGTAAACATAAAGTAGATATTGCAAATTAATATGAAACAGTTCAAAATTATGTTAGCTTGCTGAGTATAGTTACAGAAGTGTTTGCTTCACTAATGTGATGGCCATGTGACAACTGCTTAAATGAATATTTTCATTTGTAAATTGAAATGCATTAAAAACAGTGGTGGAAATGATTAGTGATTACTGAGAAAATAATTTATTTTGATTTCATTTAGTGAGTATGTACACGTCGTAGAAATGTACTGAATAACTGTAAAGCAGTAAAGTGGCCAGGAAGTTTTGTTGGCTCAACATACATGAACCTTTACTGGGAGCTTTATGAGTGTTACTGCTGAACGAAAAATGACAGCGTTATGACTACAAGTAGGGGTTAAAGGAAGAATGGGTCTCTTGACAAACTGTTTGCCTTACTATTATGAATGTGTTCTTGATAGTGCAAACATTACTTCAGCACAACCTTACTTGGATGGACTACTGAGACTCTGCATGTCTATATAATTATGGGGTTTGTGTCACCTATTTTTTTCTGAGGATGGCAGTCCTGCTTTCACATAAAAATCTTTTGGTTTATGACTGTGGCATATTTTTTATGTGCAATGATGCAAACCAGGAATCGAATCACAGAAAGAATAACAACAGCCATGAGGAAAACTTCATCCTCATGGCAGCACTTAGGACATATGGCAAATGTACTTTTGGGAAAGGGGGACCTAAACAAGCTGAGAGGGCAGAAGCCTAGAATCAAGTTGCTATGGATATTAATGTGATCAGTGGAAGAACTCCACAATAACATAGCACAAGAAGATGGAAAATTAAATGGTAGTATATGCTACAGTCAAGCGAGCCAGAATGGAATTGTCTGTACCAGTGCTGGGGAGAGGGATCTGACACTTCTCCCTTTAACATCAAATGAGGACTGTATCCTATCTATTCATAGGGATGACTAAGACACAGAAGATGATGGGACTGCAGTAATCAGAGGTAGAGTGGATACTGGCTATCAACATCTGCAGCAGCAACACACATCTACTCATTAAGGTTGTTTTACAAACAGTAACATATTTGCATAGAAAATTGAATGATGACATGGAATGATTAAAGCAAACACATGATAATTGCTATTAACAGGTGAACCTTCTACATCTGCACCGAATAACATTGAAGGCAGTGTGCATGATAAGTGTTCCTCATATAACTTTTTACTTAGCATACAATAGTATATGGTACTTCTTTTCTGGTAATGTTTTCAAATAAATTTTTACAAGGTCAGCAGCAGAAACAAACAGTTCCACTATACCAAAAATTTGGAGGATATCAACAGTCAAATCGCTGTTTAATGTGAGGATGATGATAACAAGTGGCAGCTTAAAGAAATTGGCATGCATTCCTCAAGTTTAACAGCAGGATCCCACACCCCAGAACATGTTAGTAACTCTGCAAATAGTGACAGTACAGCACATGCTGACATTACACTCACACTTGTAATGGAAGCAAATCCATGCATCTCTATACCAGTATCTTCAAATCCAGGTGAACACTTTCAGGATAATGACAGAAGCTCAGACATAAAAGTGTCCACACTGACATATTTTCAAAGGGTTGCCAGGCACAATAATTTGTTGCAACTACCCCAGAAAACACTTAAAGCATTGGCTGCCAAGCAGCACATTAGTCATGACATTGTTAGTGCTCAAAGCACTGCCACAGAAAACCAGCTGGAAATGGTCAAAGTCCTCCAGCGTATACATGAGGATTTCCAGCACTGCAAGAAAATGGCAGACAGTAGCAATAATGCCATGATCCCACTGATGTGTAGTATGGTGGCACATCAAACATCTATTGTCACCTTATTTACATACTGGTTAGGACTTACCAGACTCAGTTAGGAGTCTGTCTTGGAAGGGGAAAAGAACGAAGTACTGTCCAATGAATCTGGGGGCAGATCATATGAGAACATGAGACTACAAGTGCTTCTCAAGACAGGAATGTAATTAATGGAGGGCACAACAAATGTCATGCAGGCCACATGAGCAGTTATCTACACCTAGTAGAACCACTCATTCTGCATAAAGTAGGCCACCACATTGGACAACCTCACCATCAAGCTTCACCTAGCTTATCTTTAGTAGATGTGCATGACACATTCGACCTTCATATATGTGAGACAAGTGTGACATTTGTGTTGCTTACAATGTGAGCTTCACACTCATGTCAATGTTTAACTTGAAGTAAAAAAAAGTGGGGGGAAATAGCACACTTTTCAGCTGTATGCATTTCATTTCTCTAACAGTACTGCTTAAAACCTTGTGGAACTGTGGAAAGAAAGCTGTATGCCATAACATGTGACTGCAGTGATTAACAACATTAATGCTCTATGCATTCTCATTATTACAGGTAACAATTGCCTACAAGTTAAAAGTAGTAATACACAAGTGTTTAGGGAAACACTAAAAAAATTAGCTGTCAAGTCACCTTCACCACTACACAAATTATGATGCTTTTGTCTCTGAGGCCACAAATGATTGTGTATGACAAAATGGAATAATCTGATGTACCTCATCAGACAACATATTTCAAGCTGATGTAGCATTGCATAACATAAAAAGTATGATACGTTTTCATTCAAGTGCAAGGTATGAAGTCATGTTAAAAACTGAAGCAACACTTTACTAATTGTATTACTTCAAGACATTCAGTTCTTCCATAATTTGGTGTACCACATTACTGGAATATTTGTATTGTACAAAACAGTTAAAATGTGATTATTCTTTATATGATGCCTTCTGGCATAGGTCAATGAGCACTCAGGCATGAATGTTATAAACAATAATGTGAATGCCTGTTCTATAAAAAAAAAAAATAAAAAAATAAGAAGGAATTTCTGATTAACATTGATAGTACCATGCATCATACAGCATTGCCCACAGATATTACTGCATGCATCAGTCATACTCTATGTGTTTTTACAAGAAAGGAAACACTAACCCCCACTCCATAATTCTGGACTAGACATCACTACTTTACCTGCACAGCTGTATGCCATGCATGAGCCTGCTACATAGGGTCCCAAAATATGGCTGCTGGCTGATTCCCATTAGTTATATTAGGACTGGAAATGAGACCAGCAGTGGCAGTATTGGTCACTTTACCACCAGACCATTATGTGATCATGTTGTGAAGAATACAAAATGCAGTAAACATCCTGCTTACATTAACTGGATCAAACTAAAGGGCACCCCGAGACTCATTCAGGCACCTAAAATGACTCCTCAAGAAGCCAAAGAACTTCTTGATGACAATACGGATCTGGGACAGGGCTGTGTTGTAGTTCTTTCCTACAGAATTGTTCTAGTGTATATCCAGTATCACGTGAAAGAAAAAAGAAAGACAGAAAAAGAGTAGAGACACAAGAAAGAAAAAGTGTTTAGTATTCAGCAATACATTTTATCATGAACAACTACATAAATAGAAAAGAAATACTATTTTTACTCTTACCAACAAAATACCACAGGGTATCCTACCATGCTGGAAGAGCTGGTTGAGTGAGCCAGTCTGCCAGATATGGAAATTGTGCGCACTGTCAGGATGCTGGCAGAGAAGTTGAAGATACGTGTTCCTGCATCACTCAGTACCTGTCAATTGATGGAATGGTAGCACTTCTTACTGTGGTATCACTCTCCCCATGGGGCAGAAGGGGCCCTAAATACAACATGGGTTCAATATATCACACTGAGTATATGAGAGAAATGTGCAATAACATAAAAAGAATGCATAGTCCTGGCTCCACCCTGTGGTAACACTGGCAAATAGGTGCACTGATCCACATGTACCAAGATTACATTTGGGAACTGCAGAAATATCTCTGAGGCAGAAGTCTGTGAGATACCCAATGTGTCCCCAGTCTGTCTCTGGAAGATTCCTGTGGCAATTATAGTGAGGGCTATAAATACCTTTGTACCCACATGGATAGGAAAGCTACACATTCCCTTAGGTGCCCCCGTGAAGACCATACTTATTCACTAAGATGCTTACAATATCCGTCTCCACTCTGAACCTATCCAGTAACTCACGTTTGTCAAAATTACAATATCCAGTTTTCTGTGTATATCTCTGCCTTTTTGCCCGGTGAGTACCACTGAGTGCAAATGGTTTTGGCTCAGCCATGACAAGCAGCACCACCAGGAAATAACAAGGCTAGTAGCAAATGACAGCATCATCACAGATTGCAATGTACATAGAATAGGAGCAAATTCACCTTTTATAATGACAATATGGACAGCTCTGAAGAAAGAGACATTTTGACTATGAATCACAAATAGGAAGGAGAAGGCCTCATTAACATACATCATTTACATCTCTTTATTTGTTCATTTGCTTATGGTTATTCAAAGCTATTTAAGTGAAAGCTCACTTTAAAAAGGTATGTGAGAGCCAGAGTTCACATTATGAGACATAAGGTGAAAAAACAGTGAAGATATATATGAGTATATATTTATTTCATGGATAGGGTATTAGATGAGCATTCCATTCTGATGATATGAAACAATCAACAAAATTGATGGCAGAAATAATGATTGCATGGAACAGACAGACATAAGGCAGTGCTTGTTATCAGGAGAGGAAAAAAGTAAGTTGTTGGTTTAGCAGGGTCTACCGCTTAGTTAAAGGGCTAAAAATCAGAGTTGGCAGTCACTCTTACTTTTTTAAATTACAAAACAATACATGTTTTGAGGGCATTATTCTTGAATGCCTACTGTATCTGGTTGCACACATCTGTTGCATCTGTGCGTGCATCATCGCACAGACTGTTCTTCCTTTCCACACGTGCAGAACTTAACATCTCCTTCCTTCTATGTACTGCTGGGAATGTATGTAAATCTTCAACATATTTGCGCTGCTGCTTCTATGAAATGAGGCTTCATCTTCAGGAAGTAAGGTTTGTGTGTGTGTGTGTGTGTGTGTGTGTGTGTGTGTGTGTGTGTGTGTGTGTGTGTGTGTGTGTGTGTGTGTGTGTGTGTGTGTGTGTGTGTGTGTGTGTGTGTGTGTGTGTGTGTGTGTGTGTGTGTGTGTGTGTGTGTGTGTGTGTGTGTGTGTGTGTGTGTGTGTGTGTGTGTGTGTGTGTGTGCCTGAGTGAATGAGTGACCAAGTGATTAAATATTTGCTTGCTTCACTTTGTATGTATGACTGAAAGGGTGTTGTCTCTGCATTTTGAGTGTGTTTATGGCATTTTAATAATCCCATTCATCCAGGGGCTACCACATAGTGATAGCCCACCTTGCATATTGATCTTCAGTAGGTGGGCCTGAAGCCCTCTTGACCATCAGCTAATAGCATTCTTATAAATGTGGAGATGCTTGGGTCATCATGCTGCACTTTAGGTGGTGGTTATGATATAATATATGCCAAGCTGGAATTACACCTCTGTCTGGGTGCAATAGAGCAATAATGGTGCCACCCCCACCTATGTGAAGATGTTCTCCTATTTTGCATGCTCGCCTTTACAATGAGACATTGACTGTTAATGCAGTCCCAACGTCACATTGAGTTTATATCTTAGGTTCATAGACACAGCACATTTCCATGTCTTTATCTTCAAATAGACAAGCAGACATTTTTTCATAAATCCCCTTCTTCTGCTATTGGTTCCTCCAGCACTTGGACTGCTAGTCAATCCTAGGTCATCTAGGTGGCAGTCAAAGCTACATCCTTCAGTGTCACAGAACTAACAGGGCACTGCAGAGCTTTCCTGCTTTGGGCTGCACCCATGTGTTCATCTATATTTGATGTTTTTGGGAACCACATATTCTTGCATCCTTTGTTTTAGGACAATACTGACGCAAACAAACACTGAGCAAAGACTGTTTCTTGAGCTTACACTGCACAAAGGAGGTTTAAACAAAAATATTAAACAGTTTACAGACTAATTGCAAGCCCAACCAATAAACCATAAACTTCCCTTTACCCCAAAGGAAGGAACACAAGAAAGACCAGTGAAGAATTTAATTTGCCCATCCTATTATCTAGGTTTACCTAGAAAATGTTAATAGTGCTATTCTACTTAATGTCTAGTGGAAGATTGTTCCAGGTGTTGTGGATACACTGGTATATGAATCTATCACACTAACAGTTCTCATTTTTCTGTCGAATAAGGTTTAG
The DNA here is from genome assembly GCF_019279795.1 of Protopterus annectens. Taxonomy (NCBI): domain Eukaryota; kingdom Metazoa; phylum Chordata; order Ceratodontiformes; family Protopteridae; genus Protopterus; species Protopterus annectens. The sequence goes on along the minus strand of NC_056745.1, from coordinate 868,280,349 downwards.
GTTCTTTAACTAGGTAACTGAGTATATAAAACAAAGAGAGTAAAAATAAACAACAGCTCTATCAGAGTAAGATATTTTGCTTTGTGAAGTGATAAATATGAACATCTCTAAGCTAAAACTGATTTTATGAGAAGCTGCATTTTAAAAGCCAGATATGATAAATATTCATATACAAAATAAATGGAGAACTAGCATGTGCAAACAAAGAAGAAATACTGTATACATAAACTTAGGAAACTTTATAGATCATCACATTAGCTACTGCAGAAACTGGTATCAGTAGTATGTAAATCTGAATTATATTTCTGTTTGAAAGGTATCCCTTAGAGAAGTACACTGCGATATACCAGAGTTACATCTATATGCCTTTTAGCAAGATATCTAAATGTCTCTATATTACTAAGTGGGGCATTAGGCACAACACTGGGTGAATATCTTTTCTTTTAACAAGTTTATTTTCATATAGCTAGAATGTAGGATGATGGATCATTTCTTAACACGGCACTCTAAAAACGGCACATATGTAATGCATAATGCACTGTAACCTTAGCAGAACAACACAGCACACACATGTGTGAGTTTGTGTGTAAAATGCCATAAAAATTTAATGTATTCAGGATCAAACCCTATACATTTGGTACAGGATGAAAGAAGCTGAATCCTCTACCTCAACCACCGAGATGTTAAAAAAAACTTGAGCTTCAAGGAGTTGAGTGCATAGCTCGCAACTGTCCAAATTTTTGACTTATATTTTAGGTCTGTTCCTCATAAAAATGTGATTTTATGGCAAATCATTGAGGACTGAATTCATTAAATAATGACCGCCACTTAAATTTCAGTTTTCATGTTGTCTTTTTCGGCTTTTCATGGTTAGGGGTCGCCACAGCGGAACTCCGGTCCGCTAATGATTAGCAGTAGATTTTTACGTACCGAGTTGCCAGCCCTGATGCACAACCTTCAACGTTCCCGCTTGTCTCCAAACAGAAGATGCTCTAGCTGAGAATCGAACAGGACAACATCTTACTGTGAGGCTTCATATCTTTCAGAAAATGTATAGTAACACAAAACCTTTTATTCTAGCAACTTTCTAAGATTATACAAGCAATATTTAAAATTTGACCCAAGTTTTGTGCCTTTGTCCCCCCATTAATTTTGCCTTTGTCTAGATCTCTTGTGCTCGAAGGTTGCGAGGTATGGTTGAGTGTCAAGTCCATTTTACAAGGAATTGAGAGCTTCAGGGGGAAGAGAAGTTTAGTGCTGCTCATGCTAAATCTGATGACAATGTGCATCTGTTATTTAGCAAATGGCATCACTGCTGTGCTAAAAAATTTAAAAGCATTGTTTTTTTTTCAAACACTTTTATTGAATTATCACTTGTGACAGGGGTAAATTTATAATCATATAAAAGTGATCAAGCTATATTAACATAATAAACATTATACTTCACATATATATTGCTATATAACATATAACCTAAGCAATATTACATAAATTACTCAATTCCTGCATTTTAAAAAATTAAAAGCATTGTTTGTAGCATAACAGGAAGCATATTTGCTTTTGATGCAGAAGGCTGTGGGTTCTATTCCTACAGCATGTAGATGGATTGCTGGCACTATATTTTAATTTAAGGGCATGGTGTCCTGCATTCCTGAGTAAGTCCTCCTTTGCAGAAGATTCCTAGTAACTATGAACCTGTTGTCAATTTGTCATCCATTACATACTGTAATATTACCAGATTACCATTTATTTAATGTAACATAAGCAATTTATTCTTCAAGGGCAGCAGGCACTGAATTCGCAGATGAAACACTGAAATATATAGTTGGCTGCTAACAACAACCTTTTCATTAGTTACAGATCCCTAGTGGAATTATGCAGATAACTTTTACTTCTGTAGAGATTGTGCATATTGACCAATATTGGTGGACTGTAACAACAGAAGCTTGAGTAGACTTTTATTGATAACATGTTCTGAATTAGGCTGTTTTGTCATTATTGGTTCATGCATTTTTTTTCATTGTTTACTGGAAACATGTTCAAAACTACAAATTTTAGACGTGCGCTAACAAGTGGTGAATCAAAGAACACATGTCATGTACACATGGTCCTAAAAATGTGTGCAAGGGCCTATGATTTCAAAACAGCCAAAGGTAAACTTTATCTACCACTGGCCTGATGCATTTTCTTTGAATGTGGGTGTCAATGCTGCTTCAATGAATCCGAGTTTCAAGGGCAGAGACATGTAATGCTAAGTCTGTTTTCATTGTGAGATTGTATTGCTTTGTTTGACAAACATCTATCAGTGTTTGTGCTATAAAATTTGAGATAAAAGTTTTAAATTAAATCCAAATAATCATTGTTGAAGTAAAGCAGAAAACAATATGCACACTGAGAGATTTGAACAGTGTTTATGGTAACTGGTGAGAAATAGCCAAGTAATGAGACTCTGGTGGAATGCTTTCAGGGGGGTGATCCATTACCCTGGCTAGGACCCCCATTTGACCATGATCCAGCTCTGCCGCAAATGAAAATATTAGGTTGTTATGAGGACCTCCTCTGTGATATCAGTTTTGCTTTTATGTTTTAAGTGAATTAAATGGTACCAGAAACATGCATACTGCATGATGCTATACTTTAATGTGGAATTATTCTTATGAATTAAATATGAACTGCACTGTAACAAAAAAAAATAATCTAAGGACCACATCCTTAAAACATTAAATAAGTAAAACAACCACAAATATAGAATTATATGTCTTAAAATAAATAAATAAAATGCTTAAAGACTATACATGTATCCTGGATAGGAAATGTACAAGCCACATTTATTTCTGAGTGAAACATGTTCTGTTTCTTATTATCATGACTCAAATCTCATAGTTAGGAAAATGTGTAATCATCTAATCTTGACATTGATTAATCACAAATCAGCATGCCTTGCTGTTGCAAGCCAATTTCCTACAACAAAGAGAAAGAAACTGCTATGTGGTCTGGCAAAATGGTACCACAATGCCCCATGCAAGGTTCTGCACAGTTTATGAACATTTATCTCATTTAGCATGCTGGGTTACAACTGCTCAGACAAATTAACTTACAAAGTCATTTTGCTTCCTGTTGTGCACATTATAAATTAAGTAGCTGTTGTGAACTGCTCTGATGAGTCTGGGTCAGGATTCTTTTTTTTTTAATATTTATTAGATCACTCCTAGAGCACTTAACAAGATATACAATGATGCCTCACCAAGGTACAGTATGGTTTTAGAATTTAAAACATAAGTGTTTCTGAGTAAGTGAGTGTAATAATCTGTTGTGGGAAAAATAAATCTAACAATCTGAGTTTCAGAACCAAGAAGACTGTTCTGACTGTCTGTGCTACTCAGATTTATTAAATAAGACTGCATCCACTTAGGCGAAAGCTGCTTTGGCAATGTGCATTGAAACTACCCTTGAATGAATGTGGAAGAAATTAATGAAAAGAACGTGATTTTTTTTTTTTATTTAGATATGATTAGGTAGATATGTATACATATTCAGCAGGCCTTACAATAGTAAAAGAGTCAAATTAAAGCCAAACAAGAAAGTAAAAGAAAAGTATATATGTTTAATAATGTTTGGTCCCACCTTTTATGAACCATTTATCAATATATTTATGCATAAAGTGAAAATATTGCAATGTACATATTAAGAATGTTTCAGAGAATATCTCGTCACATGTGGAATTAATGCTTAATGTAACATTATTAATATGTAGGCTGTTCTTGAATGTTTAACTCTTAATAACTCAGTTGATGGGGGTCAAACAATGAGGGTGAAATTTTAAATCCAAAGTGCTTTTAGTGTTACTGGTCCAACTTCCTCTAAAATAGATGAAAAACACAAATGTTTTCAAAATTATTACAAACGTGAATGAAAATTGATTGGGTCTGAAAGTAACCCACACATTAAAACCACAGGCACACTTTAAACAGTCTCACCTACATAAAACAGAAAAGAAGAAGTAATGTGCTTCACTTGTTTCAGGTCTCAAGATTTCATATTTCTGCAGTTTTGTCTGTAAACTACTAATGCTAAAATCACAAAGTTATTTTCTTCTAAAGTGATTCTGGATAAAATATTTTAGGCTTAGCACCTTCAGGGTTAGTGCATTCAGTTTCCCATGGAAAAAAAAAGAGTATTTCCAACTCTGACAGCAGTATGGTTACAATTTTAGTATAACCACTAATGCACATAGAAAGTACCATGACAGAGGCACTGGTTATCATTGCCAGTTCATAGCAACACATTATCTGGTTTGAATCTAAGCTCGGGTGGTTTCTATACAGTTTGTATGATTTCTTTTTGTTCATTTGAGTATTCACTGACTAGCAATGTTTCCTTCCACATCCAAAAGATATGCAATACGTGGAGAGGTGACTCTAAATTTTACATTGGAGTGTGTGTGTGTGTGTGTGTGTGTGTGTGTGTGTGTGTGTGTGTGTGTGTGTGTGTGTGTGTGTGTGTGTGTGTGTGTGTGTGTCTGCATGTGTGTTTACATGTGTAGATGTGTGTATGTCTGCATGCATGCATGTGCCAATCTGCCTCCATTCCTTAATCAGCTGGTAATATCTCTCACATTACGATGTTGTCTGTTCATGGGGTCACAATAGGAGTCAAATGAGATTCACAGCATCGGAAGTATAAAATGAAAATTATTGTTACCCTCACCTAAATTAACTGAAGTGGATCAATAAAACATTGAAACTTGTAAAGAACAGTATACTTCTTCCAGGAAAACATTTTAAACAACAGAATTAAATTATGTTGTATGAAAGTATATTAATTTGTTTCCTACATGGAATTGAAATGTTGCTAAGATTAAAACTACATGGAAATTAAGTATATTCACTGTAACGTTAACTCTCACAATACATTTGAATGATTTTTGGTTGGATATAAACAGATACATGAAGGGCTGAGTGATATGCTGCCAAATACCGAAACAGATGAGCAAATTAACAAGGCACAGTTTTAAGTAGTAAGAACTGCAAAAGAGATTCACCGATAAATATGTATAGAAAAGCTACTGCTTTTACCCTTCACTAAGGAGTTCAAACATTATAAAAGTTTGAACCATTCCTAATTCCAATATTGAATAATAATTAGATTTTGAATAAAACTAGTCCAGTTTTATAGTTTTATTTACTTCACAAGAGTTCAGACATTTTTCTTCCATGTATATTTTTGAGTTATAACATTTTGTATCCTGGAGTCCAAAACATTGAACCACAAACGTATAAAGCTATACTAGTCCCATTTTACTGTTCATTGCATGCTTATCCATCTATGTTCTCTAGTCATTTCTACAGTTCTTTATTACCAAAGGCAAGACATGTTACTCTGACTCTCAGCTAAGAAACCCAATCCATACCAGTCTTGGCTCTTGATGTTGTAAAGAGCCATCAGCTATGGCTGCCAGTTAGTGAGAGGTGTTTCATTTCAACAAGTTTTTACAGTCAACTCCCACATTCAGTATCTTTAGGTGATCTCAGCATATTCATAGTCCATTACACAAATGTACCAGAAAGACAGTCAGGGCTAATGGGGAATGATGCAAAACCTGTACATCTATTGCTCTCCTGCCTCCAGTAGGGTGTAACACAAGCCCTGCTCAAGGATGAGATGTCCAGTGCCTGTTAAGTAGTAGGCAGTAAACATCCCTGAATCACTTGGACCATCTTATCTATCTTGGGTTAAGGCAGTGCAGACATACACCCAGCATTACACCCACTTGGTGGGGTGGCATAGAACCCACACCATGTTCTATGTTCATTTAGAATAATCCTCTCCAATATGCAGACAGAAACTATCATGCCATATCAGCAGGTGAAATTGGAAAACATGACAATGCCTCAAAAGTGGACTGTACTATTAAATTAAAAGGATTATTGATCATTTTAGCTTTGGTTACTGATGTTCTCCTTGAAGATATAATGAAATTTGTTAAGGATTTAAACAACTGTAATCCATATATGTTTAAATGTGCCTTATTTGGACATTACCATTAGTTGGGATGTGGTTGACAATAAGTTTTCAAGTCAGATTTATGGAAAACTTTGTTTCTCTAACAACTTATTTTATACTAGTACTCATCCCAAGTTTTTGAAAAAGAACATTCCTAGAGGTCAGATGATTAGACTTTCCAGGTTAGCCACAGAAGGCAGTTTTTTTTTAGATGAGATTCATAATTTGTTGATTTATTTTCTAAGAGGGGCTACAATTTAATTAATTTACAGCACATGGCTGTGGAGATAATTTTTAAAAGTAATGAATTTTTTTCTCCCATTCTAAGTGTTGGCATATATACTAAGTCTGTTGGTGACAATAACCATTAGTTGTACTTTACAAATGTCAGTGGATGATTATTGTATTAAAAAATAATCTCTGATAACTACAAAATTTTTATGAGTAATCCTGAAGTTTATCATAGTGTGGGTTCTGCTCCTAGATTTGTTTACAAAAGATACAAGTCTATTAAGCAGTACTTGGAGAAAATTACTGTCTCAACATAATAATAGGAGCAAAGGGATGTTTGTGTGGTTTTCGCAGTGCTTGTAGCTTCATTTTAGAAGGTCCCAATATTTATATAACTCATTTAAATAAATAATCAGAATTAATGGACATTTTAATTGTAATGCTACAGGATTAATTTATATTGCTACTTGATATTTTTGTGATGCATTTTATGTAAGCATGACCATACGTAAACTTTCCAAACAAATAAAATAACATTTATATGCAATTAAGACTAAAGATAACAATAACACTTTGTCCAAACACAGTCAAGGTTGTAAGAGTTTCAAGAAATTTTATTTTGTGGTATTAGAGTGCATACATTTAAATTTAATGGGTGGCCGTTATAAAAACTTATTAGAAAGGATACAAACTTTATGGTAACTAAGACTACAGGCAGACAAGATATCTGGTTTGAACAAAAGCATTAACATTAAATGTTTCTATCTTAAGCTAGTTAATTTAATTAACATTTAAATAATCAATTTAATCTATTAAGCAATAATGATTCTCATTAGTTGTTTGCATTTTAAAAGATGTAAGAGTGCATGCAATTTTATTCAGAAGAAATCCTATTGAGGACGAAAGCACTTAATGTATTATTCTTCCTCTAGCGACATCTGTTTGGTGATTATCAGTTTTTAGTTTTTTACCAATAAATCGCCAATTATAGGCCAGCTATCAGCTATGTAAGGCTACAGCAAACAGTTTGTGGATATGAAAACACATACTACTTGACAGGATTTCACCTGAGTGATTAATAAAAGTGCAAGTTTCAGAATACATGGACCTTTTAAGTTGAATGATACCAATATGGATTATGTTTGTTCACTGAAGAGCAAGGAAATCCTAGCAGAGAAGACAGAAGTTGGATCAAAGAGCTTGAGACTATGTGGATAAGGTATGTTTTAGATTCAGCTGATGACATTGTTGCTATGACGGAGATGAATATTTTTTGCCTTCAGAAATCTCCTGAACAGGTACGTGTATATCCATATGTGGATTTGCATGTATGTATATGTATCTGTGTGTGTGTGTGTGTGTGTGTGTGTGTGTGTGTGTGTGTGTGTGTGTGTGTGTGTGTGTGTGTGTGTGTGTGTTTTGATATGTATATCTATTTCTGATTGTATATATGTATATCTGTAAATACTGTGGAAATTTAGTGCATCTGAGACCAGTGGTCTTTATAAAAATAGTGCAGTTTATTACACAGACAGCTTGAATTTTTATTTATTTAACTATGACTTAAATTAAAGTTTTGCACGTCCAGGCAGCGTCAGTTAGCTAGGGCTAAATTTATCCCGGCTCCACCAAGTTTCCTCTTCAGTTTTTCCCTTGAAAGTAGTCTAACTCTCAACCTAAGCACTTAAAAAGCATGCTACAGTCCAGCACTTGCTCAAACCTAATAGCAAGCACTAATATACCCCGACACTTGATTGCCCAGCAGGGCAAGGCTCATTATTCACCCCTCACTAACCAAGTGACTAAGCAGCTCACCCTACTATTCAGGCATGACCAAAGGGCAATTTCAGGTATACTCTCTAGTCCAGCTGGTGAATCTGGGTATCCTGAGGCAATGTTACAACTGCCTCATGTACACAGTCAACCCTCTCCTCCAACCACAAAACATTAACATATGCAAGAGATGCAATTATATAGCTAAACTGGAGGCTAAGCTTTCTCCACCCAAGACTGGAAAAGGCAGTCATGAGGAGAAGGTTAACACTTACACCACACCTTCAGCCTCACATAGACATACTAAACCAGCACTGGCAAAAAATACACATAAATACACAAAATCATACTTGGAGGCTCTAAATAAAAACATGCAAAAGCATCACAGACCTCCAAAGCAGACACCCAAAAAACCTGCACCTCCCGTCACAAACCAGACAACACATAAAACACAAAATCAGTGTGCCACACAATCACAGCCCTTAAGGTGAAATAACATACCTAACACACTAGTAATAGGCAACAGTATAGTCAGGCACACTGACGTCCCACTCACTAGGCTGGACAAGGAGAAGGTTACTGTTAGCTGCCTGTCGGGAGCCAGAATCTGCCACAAGCACTCAGGTCACTCCAGAACAAGTACAAATATGACTCTGTCATTGTTCATGTTGGCGTGAATGACCTGAGACGTACCTCCCTGGACTACATGAAAAGAGACATGGAAGAGATCTCTGATCATGTAGCCCAGGTGGGTATGACCCTGACCCTGAGTAGCATCCTGCCCTCACCAAGAATGATACCGCAGTATAAAGAAAAAATTATCAATTTCAACAATTGGCTAAGCTTCTGGTGTCATTCAAAGGGGATCCAATGTCTGTCATCCTGGGACGACATGCTCGACAAGCCTCATTGCTTTGCAAGAGACAGCTTGCACCTGTCACCCCTAGGCTTTCGAATACTGGCCAAGGCTCTTGCTGCCCCCATAGTGCCTTTTTTAGGCAAGGCTCAAAAGTCAAACCCACCTCTGTAAACAGCACAAATAAAAAAATGAGGGCTATGCTACTCAACGCCAGGAGTTTAAATCTCAAAATGCACATGCTCAAAGCACTCCTCAGTATGGAGAACGTCAACATCTGTGCAGTAACTGAAACCTGGTTCAAGGCTCCACAGAGCACCCCAGCACTACCGGGCTACAACTTATACCACACATTTCAGCCACAGAGCATGGACTAAAACACAAAAGGAGAGGGTGTATCCATATTCATCAAGGATACCTATACCTCTAGGTTAGTGGTGCAGCATGATACCTCCGAGATCATCCATGTGCAACTAACATCAGGCAAATCTGCAATGCAAATTGTGACCTGCTACAGATCACCTTCCATGACCCAGGACCACCACTCTGCTTTTCTGGAGACATTGGAAAACATGAAGGTCCTACCAAACATCCTGATATTGGGCGATTTCAATTACCCTACCGTTAACTGGGAAAACTACTCAAGTACAAACTCCCAGGTCCAGCGCTTCCTGGAATTTATCAACTCAAATGCCCTGGATCAGCTGGTAAACTCCCCTACCAGAGGTGAAAACATATTGGACCTGGACATCACCAACGTGGGCAATAGGTGTTCCACACCGGAGGTCAACCAGTCACTGGTTAGATCAGACCATAAACTAATCACTCTGGATGTCCACACCACACCACCATCTCCAACCAAGGAAACCACAGTGAAAAACTTTTCTATAGCAAACATCACCTTACTTAAGACAGAGGTGGTAAGTTTCACAGCCCCCATGCTAAAGGATAACAGTGTCCAAGATGCAGGAACCTTTACAAATGCACTCTATGAGCACCTACAAGGATGCATGGATCGTGCCATCCCTAGCAAAACCAAGACTCACTCCCCTAAGAGAAGGAAACCAATCTGGTGGACCCCTGCCATAAACAAGCTATACAATAGAAGGAGGAAACTAGTTCAGAAAAAAAGCAAATCTCAAGAAGGAAAGACATCCCTGATCAGTATCAGTAAGAAACTAAGGTCCCTCATTAAATCCTCCAAGGCTAACTTCGAAAGAAAAATAGCCAAGGATTCGAAAGATAACCACAAAGCCTTCTTTAGCTATGTCAAGAATCTAAGTGGCAACTCGCAGATATGCTCTAAGCTAGTGAAAAATAGCATAAAATATACTGAACCCACTGATATTGCCAACATACTGGCAGATAGATTCAGTGCAAACTTCATCCCCCTCTCACCCCCAAAAGGGCCCACAACAATACCGGAAAAGTATAGTGTCCCAGAAATCACAGATTCACAGGTGAAAACATCCCTTTCAAAAGCCAAAAGCACAGCATCAATGGGGTCAAATGGTGTCCCAGGCTGCGTCTTGCACGAACTACAGAACAAACTAACCCCCCACCTAAACACACTGTTCAACCTCAGCCTCTCCACAGGCTATGTGCCCATAGAATGGCGCACAACAACGGTTATTCCGCTCCACAAAGGAGGGGCCACAACTGACCCTGGTAATTATCACCCCATAAGTCTGACTAGCCTGGTCTGCAAGGCTATGGAGCGCATCATCATGGAACTCATTAACAAAGACATTGGGAACGTCCAAACACTTGACCCGACCCAGTTTGGCTTTATTAAGGGCAGATCATGCCTACTAAACCTGGTTGACTTCTTTAAGACAGTCACCAAGGCCATAGATGAAGGGAAGGTAGTTCACACAGCCTACCTTGACCTCGCCAAGGCTTTTGACACCATTTCCCACTCGGGAATTATAGAAAAACTCACCAGCCTGCACATAACCCCCTACATCCCAAGATGGGTTGCCAACTGGCTTACAGACAGAACTCACATGGTAAGAATAGTGGGCTCCAGGTCTGACTCTAAACCAGTCACAAGTGGTGTCCCACAAGGCTCGGTCCTGGGACCCCTTCTGTTCAGCATATACTTCTCAGATGCACAGGCAGACACAGGAGGCTGATAACTGCAAACTGGGAGCCATAATTAACTCTCCATCTGACACGGGCATTCTCCAAAAGGGCCTTACTAAGACGGACACCTGGTGTCAGTCATGGTCTCAAGCTAAATGCCAAAAAATGCATAGTCATCCCGTTTGGGAAAAACAAAACACCCATGAATTACCACATAGGTGGCAGTCCCCTTAATACAGAAGAGGTAATAAGAGATCTGGGGGCCCAGGTAGATAGTAATCACTCCTTTGACAATCATATTGCCAAAGTAGTTAGGAAATCCTTCTATGTAGCCCATCTAATTACTAAAGGGTTTGTATCTGTAAATAAAGAGGTTATAGTGCCCCTCTACTCATCACTCATCAGACCCATCATAGAGTACAATGCCCCATTTGGGATGTACCTCACAAGACACTTCCAACAGCTGGAAAGACCACAAAAGTACCTCACCAAGAGGATTACTGGCCTCAAACATATGTCCTATGCAGCTCGACTGGAAAAACTCCAGCTGTACTCAGTCGCATATCGCTTACTCAGCGGTGATCTCTGCCTGACTTACAAAGCCATGTCCAACTCAGAATTGATGGACATGCTCCACCAAAAGAAATTCAAGTCACTGAGAGCCACTCACTCTAGTGAGCTAAACCTCACCACAACAATAAATAGAATGTGCTGGAGGGATAGATTCCTGTCACAGAGACTCTCCCATGCTTTGGAACAAAATTCCTAACTACATTAGGCTGAGCCCCTCACTAACACTCTTCAAGAGAAACCTTGATGAGTGGATGAGTAACAGAAAATACACCCCTGGGATCACTTCATTGGCTCTTCTTGACAGAGGCTCAGTTAATTAATCGATGAGGCAGCGAACGCTGTCACACTCTGGCTAGGCTTATAAATGCCCTCGGGCAGATAGCCTAGTACCTACCTATGAACCTATGAACCTAGGTTTTAAGTACTATGTCACTTAGTTATTTAAGAAAATTATGTTGTGCTTGTTTTTATTCTGAAAATGTCTGTAGGGTGCTACTGGACAAAAGTGTAAAATAATAAAGTTTTTTCTAGAATTGTATTGATTTCATTGGACTTTGGTGTTTGATGTGTTTTTTTTTTTTTCCTCTGGGAATTTACCAATATGCTTTCACAAAATATAATGTAGATAAGAATTTTGACTTTCCTAATACTTCTACAAATTCCTCTACCCTAGTCAAATTTGGAGATGATGTTTAACTTTCTGAAATCATTTAACTACCAGATGGCTCTATCAGTTTTTGGAACAAATAATATGTGGCTGTTCTATTCACTTCAAGACTCTTCTGTAACACCATCTAATGAATCATTTTCATTTCTTCACACACTGCCCTGCTGTGATTCTGGTATTCTATAATGTTTAAACTATCATTCTCTCATGGACTAGTCTAAATATGGCCTTGAATCAAAGTTATTCTGCTAAGCAGTTCTAAGAAACAATTATTGTTCCTTAACAGAAATTCTTTTATTTCTTGTTTCTGTAACTGGGTTAGTGTATCATATATCTGGATGCAGTTATAAGAGTTAAGTTTTTTTTCTTTACCAGAGTCATCAATCACTGCTCTTAAAGTACTGAAGTCTGCACTTCTTTTTTACAGTTTTGAAACACATATATGGCGTGTCTCTTTGGTCTTCTCTTACCTGTAAAAAATTCTATACTTTACCTCAGGCCCTGTTATTAACCAAAAAGCTTGCTCTCTACTGAAAGGAGAAAAGAAAAAAAAAGCATGCATACACACAGTCTCTAATTTTAAACTTTCTAGTTATTTTGTTCCTTTTAAAAAACTTTTCCTGGGTAGCTTGAGTTTTTTGCATGTTTTCCTGTAGTATAGGAGTCACTATTATCAGATTGCTTTACAAGCTGGTGTTGTGTTCAAACACAGTTTTGGCTTCCCTACTAAATCTTGAGGAGAAATTTCTTGAGCTTCAGTAGTTTTCAGCAAATAAAAAGGAGAACAGCATAAGGCTGAATGTTTTTTTTTCCTATAGGAAATCATAGCCAGAGTGATTTCTAATTGTGTACCAGTACAGTGACGTTTTTATTTTCTTGACCTCAAAACCTTAACACAATTGATACATTATTCTGCACATTAAAAGAGTCCCCTAATCGCGGAGTATTTCTTTTGGTATCCTTGTCATAGTAAAGAATAAAACTATGGATCATATTCCATAAAGTTCATGGAACCTAGGGCAATCCATCAAGTTAAATGCAAGAATTGTGGATAACCAAGTTATACGTAAATATTTATTTATTTGAAGTTTGTTTGCCAGTATAGTCCATTGGGCCGCAAGGAGCCCATTTTCAATGGAGTCCTGGTGAGAAAAGCTCCAGATAAACATTACAAATTACAACTTAGGAATGAATTGTAAGAAATACAAAGTACACAATTAAGTAAACAAATTGAGTAAAGTTGATATTAGAAACAACAGATCAATATAATGCAATAACCAAATTTTTTTTACACACAAAAAAGTTATCAAGAGTTATGCTGATTCCTGCAGTTTATTACTTAAGTCCTGATTCCTACAGTTCTTAAAAGTTATGCTAATTCCTATAATTATTTTAGAAATGTAAAAGTATAGGAAGCTATTTACAAACATTTTAGGTCCAAGAGAGTAGCTGAAGGGTGGGAAGATTATATAGGATGGGTGCAGGAGCATTCCCATTGTGAAGTTAGATGTGAGTAGAGTAAGGCTTTGAATGAAGAGAGGCTGCTAATTGCATGGATGAGGGGAGGGAGAGAATTCCAGTGCCATGCTAGAGTGAAAGACATTAGTTGTTTGCCTGGAGGCCAGGCAGGTTTATGTAGTTCAATTAGATTTTGAGAATTATATCTGAGAATTCTATCAGGTTGATGTATTTTAAAGGTGGTGGAAAGGGAGGGGCAGAAGGATGGGCTGAAAATAAGTGTATGTTCTTGGATTAGTTGAATGTAGGTCAGATAACTGGGTAGTTCGAGACACTTCAGTTGATGGAGGGCAATACAGTGGTGGGAAGTGGATCTGAGGCCTGTTGCAAATTTTGATATTTTATTATAGCAAGAGGAGAGTTTTATTTTGAGGGAGGATTGCAGGTTAGTAAGGACAGAGGTGCCATATAGGAGGGATGGGATAAGGTATGTATTAGCAAGGATGACCCTGATGGAGGAAGAGATATAACAATTGTGGTGATAAAGCATGCACATTTTCTTATGTATTTTTTTGATGTTTACTTGTAGATGGTTATCAAACTTTAACTGATCATCAAAGAGGACTCCTAGTTGTTTAGCATTAGGAACTATTTCGAGAAGAGTATTGCTTTGACTGGTTATTGAGATTAAAGTTTTATCTAGGGTGGTGGTTTTGGAAAGGGTAAATAACATGAGTTTGGTTTTATTTGCATTAGTGCTAGATAGTTGCCTAGCATCCATTCTTTAGTGGAAGAGAAGGCCTGTTGGTTTAATTTAGGAAAGGTGAAGATAGAGGAGGCAGAGCAGATTATCATTGAGTCGTTGGTGTATTGGATGAGGTTGGTATTAGGGATGGCTTGGTAGAAGTTGTTGATGAATATATTGAACAGAAGGGGACCTAGGATTGAACCCTGAAGGACACCTGTGGGGGTATTAAGGAAAGGGGAAGTGGCTTTTTTCCATCTCACTACTTGTTGCCTATTTGAGAGATAACTGGTGAACCAGCTAATAGATGAGTGGGATACATTTTATTTGGAGAGTTTATTGAGAAGGAGGTTATGAGAGATGGTATCAAATGCCTTAGAGAGGTCTAGGAGAAGAGTGGACATGATATGACCAGAGTCACAGGCCTTGCTAACAGTTTCTAGGAATGAGAGGAGAGATGTGCTGGTGCTGTGGTTGGGTCTGAATACTTGTTGAGTGGAGGTAAGAAGATGATTATTTATAAGATAGGGTAAAAGTTGTAGATATATACATTATTCAAGAAGTTTAGAAATAGGGGATAAGATAGAAATAGGTCGAAAGTTAGGGATGTTATTCTTGTTGCCTCCTTTGTGAAGTGAAATAATAAAGGCCTTTTTCCAGAGCTGGGGAACATGGCATTCTGAAGTAGATCGATTTATTAAAATGCTGATGGGAAGAGCAATGGCTTCTGTGGCTAGTTTTATGAAGTAGGAGGGTATTTCATCAGGGGCATTGGAGCCAGGTTTCAATTTTAGAAGAATTTTTTTTATGATATATATATATATATATATATATATATAGGGATGGGGTTCAAGGAGAAGGGAGGGGATTGGGAGCTAAGGCTGCTATGGTAGGGAAGGGT
Organism: Protopterus annectens; assembly: GCF_019279795.1. Taxonomy (NCBI): domain Eukaryota; kingdom Metazoa; phylum Chordata; order Ceratodontiformes; family Protopteridae; genus Protopterus; species Protopterus annectens. The sequence goes on along the minus strand of NC_056745.1, from coordinate 868,265,057 downwards.
ACATGTGGGTAGGGGTGAGGAAGTTGAAGTGTTGGTGAAGGATGATGTTAATTTAGCTATAGAATCAATAAAGAAAGAGTTAAATTGGGAGGCTAGATCCAGGTCAGAGGCATTTTTCTCAGGGCAGGAGTTTTATTTTTTACCAGGGTTAAGGAGAGGGGAGATTCCTTTCCAAAGTTTTTTGGGGTTTGTGTTATGGTTGGTTTGGAGTGTGGAGAAATAGACTTTGTGGTCTGAGATAATACGATTTTTTTACTTTATTGTGAAGAATTTTATATTCATTGAAGGTGGTGATAGATTTATTTTTGTGGTAGCATTTCCAAGCCTTGTCTCGGAGCCTCATAGTGACTAAGGTGTTTTTGGCTAACCAAGGGATGGGGTTGTTTTTTATGCACTTTGTTTTCAAGGGGGCAAAGGAGTCTAGCAAGGTTAGGAAAGTTGAGTTAAAATATGAAACAGTGTTTTCTAGAGAAAGGGTATTTAGCAGGCTCCAGTTTGTTCTTTTTAGTGCATTTGAGAATGTGCTAGGACTAAAATTATTTAGGCACTGAGTGGAGGTATAGGTATGAGTTAGTTGGGTGGATGATGGAAGATGGTGAGCAAAGGTGGGAAAATGGTCATCTAATGGGACAGGTAGAGTACTGCTAGCAGATATGTAATGGGGGTGGGAGACCAGAATTCATTCAAGTGTGCTTCCAGTATGGAACTCCTTTGAAGGCCTACTTATTGAGTTAATGAGCTGATAAAAATTATACAGGTTTATATTTAGAGAGTTAGTGGGGGATTTAATTGTGGCATAATTAATATTGACATCACCCAGGATTATAGTTTCATTAGTGATGTTGGTAGAGAACCAGGGGAGAATATCTTCAAGGGTTGAGATATTATCTCCTGGAGGGATATAAAGACTGACTATGCATATGAATTCTCAACAATACCTCTCCTCTCCACTCCTACTGAATACATCAGGATACCAATGTGTAGGACTCCAAACAAAGAAATCAGCCGCTGAAACAATCCTTTATTCTAGCTCATCAGTAAAAACACCTTCATAGAATAAAATACATACAAAATGACTGTGCATTTGAGTCTATGTTTGTTTAACTGGGGGAGGGCTGGAATTAGCTCTGCATTTCCAAATTTGGGAATGGGTTTGGTGTAGGGGGTGAGTAAAAGGTATGATGAGTAAAGGAGTGCTACCTCCCCTTTTTTGTCTGTTCTATCTTTTCTAATCATGCAGTAGTTGGGTGCTATTACTTCAGAATCTTTTATATGGGGTTTAAGCCAGGTTTCTGAGATGGAGAGAATGTCAGGCTGATTGTGGATAAGCCAGCCATAGAGGTTGGAAATTTTGTTACATATGCTCTGAGCATTTAGAGCTGAGATTTACCGGTTGTGTGGGGAGGAAAGAGGTGGGAGGTTGAATTATGTGCGGGAGAAGGGCCAGGGTTGGGGTGAATCTCCCTGGACAGAAGGATAGCGAGAATGTGAGAAAGCAGATAATTTAGTTGCTTAGTGCGTGGTTTGCAGGTTGAAGGGTTTATGGATATGTGGCCAATGTGGATGGGAGTAATGTTTTTGGGGTTAGGTAGGAGTTTATAGGAGAAGAGCATACTATTATTGAATGAGTAGAGACTGAGGGATATGTAGATTGGGGAATGTGTGTGGTTTATGAGTGATGGGATAGTTGTGTGAAATGAGGGGAGGTGATTTGTATTGAGAGGTTTGATGAGATAGTTTAGGTATGATAAGATGATGAGGAGTAATATTTGAATTAGGAATGAAGGAGGTTTGATAAGCATGGTGATTCAGGATATAACAGGGGATGGGTTTAGGTTCAGTAGTTATTTATGTAGGTTATAAAATTTGTGGTAGGATTATATGAGTGGATAATTAGGATAGGCTATATTAATAAGGTATGAGTATTTGAAATGAAACGTGTGAGATTAAATACAACAGGAAGTAATCATTTAATACATGTACTTCACTGAGTTAGAACAATGTCTACTCTAAGTATACTAGATAGCAAAACTCTATAGTACTTTCATCAGGCATTAAAGTTTTAAAGAGGGATAATCTACTGAAAATAAGCAAGGCAAAGTATTTGTTTAAGGCAGTTCAGCATTACAAATATGTTAACTCTAAATATAGTAAACTAGCAACACTCTCAACAGACAATACAAAAACATTGCCATGTGTAATATATTTGCGACAGACTCAGCATGCTTTTAAACAGAAAGGCAAATTTCTGGCAAGTAAGATAAAAAAGTACATGATTGTTACAGTGACTAGGAATATACAATCGCACAATGCTGTTATAGAGATTTTGTACAAAATAACAGTGCAGTGTTTGGAACAAAAATTGCAGAGCTAATAGGTAAAAAAAATAGTTTCTATTTGAGGAAGCAGAGTAGTTTAGGAAGAAATATACAATTTATATATGTGGGAGCAAGGTCGCTAAACCAGCAATATTCAGCTTCAATCTGAGGGAGCAAGGTAGCTAAATCAGCAGTATAAATGTGACAAGCAGCTTCCTACTTCTTAAACAGGAGTGTTTCAAACATTCACATTTAGCTGAAGAGCAGTAGATTGGAAATGTTATAGCTTTTAAGAGATAGAATGAACCGCACCTAAGCATTGGAATTATTTAACAAGTTATACCTATACAGTGCTCACGAGTTGAAATTATCATACCTTAGTTAAAACAAAGTCCAGCCAACATATTTCAAGCAAGGGAACGCCCCGAGCATATTATTTGCACAAATATGGCTATCGCACACCACCATGATCCAGCCATGTCTACGAGGGGGTCACTAGTGAGGAAAGATGGCGCAAGACACTGAGGTGAGGGATTTGAATCAAGGAAAGGATTATCGGTAAGGAGGAAGTGGATAATAGGTGGACTACATAGTTCAGAAGTTTCACAAGGAGAGATTGTTCATAAGCCAGGCCAGGTTACAGCAGGTAACCAGATTTTGGTTGAAAAAAACAAAACAATGTGTGATACAGTAGAGCAAGCTGGAAAAGCAGTCGTTAATTCAGGTGAGGAGAGTGTGATAGTGAATGTTAGAGCAGCTGAGCAGGTGCAGCAGGGTAGGTTTGAGGGGTGAGATAGAGAATGCAATAGTGATGGGGCAGACTGGAGGTTAGGAGGATAAGGAGGGGGAGACTGTGAGGATAAGATAGATACTAAATAGAGGAACAATATGAATAATTAGTGGGGAGGTTAAGTGAGTGGAAAATAGTAAGAGAAGTTAGTGAGATAACTGGGATGTCTGGGGGGGATAGGTCTGGTATGGGGGCATGCAGGTGGCCTTACAGAGAACAAGTCAAAATACAACAGGAAGTGATCATTTAATATACGTACTTCACTGAGTTAGAGAAGAGTGCAGCTGAAGCTTTCAGGTTAAGCTGTAGGTCGTTTTTTATGTCTTTATTTTTCTGGTTGTAGATAGGGTGGAAGTAGCTTGCTTTGGCAGCAGAGTATGGGTCAGGCTTGCAACCTAGAAAAACAAAGATAAGGAAGAAATGCAAATATGAATATATAAAGAACACAAATACAGAGGAGGAGAAGTACAGTTAGCACTAGGAAAGTACAGAGAGTGGCAAGTTTGGAGAGGTAGATAGGAAGGAGTAGGAAGGGGGGAATTAGCCAGTAGTAGATGAAGGTAGGATTAATTTAGAAGGTTTAGAGGTAAATCATGAGCAAAGAGGGGAATTATCTAGTAAAATAAACAAGACACAGTAGTCATACAAAGCAGATTAGCACTAGAACAATGTCTACTCTAAGTATATTAATTAACTAAACTCTATAATGCTTTCAACAGGCATTAAAGTTATAAAGAGGGATAATCTACTGAAAATAAGCAAGGCAGAGTATTCATTTAAGGCAGTTCAGCATTACAACTATGTTAATTCTAAATATAGTAAACTAGCAACACTCTAAAATATCTTCAACAGACAATACAAAAACATTGCCATGTGTAATACATTTGCAACAGAGTCAGCATGCTTTAATACAGAAAGGCACATTGCTGGCAAGTAAGGCAAAAAAGTACATGGTTGTTACAGTGACTAGGAATATACAATCCTAAAATGCTGTTATAGCAATTCTGTACAAAATAACAGTGCAGTGTTTGTAATGAAAATTACAGAGCTAATAGGTAAAAAAATAGTATCTATTCGAGGAAGCAGAGTAGTTTAGGAAGAAATATACAATTTTTATATGTGGGAGCAAGGTCGCTAAACCAGCAATATTCAGCTTCAATTTGAGGGAGCAAGGTAGCTAAATCAGCAGTATAAATGCGACAAGCAGCTTCCTACTTCGTAAACAGGAGTGTTTCAAACATTCACATTTAGCGGAAGAGCAGTAGAGCAGAAATGTTATAGCTTTTAAGAAATAGAACGAACCGGACCTAAGCAGTGGAAATATTTAACAAGTTATACCTATACAGTACATACGAGTTGAAATTATTGTACCTCAGTTAAAACAAAGTCCAGCCAACATATTTCAAGTAAGGGAACAGCCAGAGCATATTATTTGCACAAATAAGGCTATCGCACACCACCATGATCCAGACCTGTCTACGAGGAGCCCACTAGTGAGGAAAGATGGCACAGGATGTCGAGGTGAGGGATTTGAATCCTGCAAAGGTTATGGGTAAGGAGGTTAGCAGGGCAGGTTTAAGGGGTGAGCTAGAGAATGCAAGAGTGGGGCAGGCTGGAAGTTAGGAGGATAGGAAGATTGTGAGGATAAGATAGATACTAAGTACAGGAATGATATGAGAAATTAGTGGGGAGGGTAAGTGAGTGGAAAATAGTTGTAAGAGAAGTTAGTGAGATCACTGGGATGTCTAAGAGGGGGGAGCAGAGGTCTGGTACAGGGGTGTGCAGGTTGCCTTACAAAGAATAAGAAAAAATACAACAGGAAGTGATCATTTAATACACGTACTTCACTGCGGTCGAGGAGAGTGTAGCTGAAGATTTCATGTTAAGCTGTAGGTCTTTTTTTCTGTATTCTTTTCTTTTTTTGTATTTTTCTGGTTGTAAATAGGTGGGAAGTGGCTTGATTTAGCAGTAGAGTATGGGTCAGGCTTGTAACCTTAATTAAAACAAAGTCCAACCAACATATTTCAAGTAAGGGAACACTCAGAGCATATTATTTGCACAAATATGGCTATCACACACACCACCGTGATCCAGACGTGTATAAGGTGACCATAACGACCGACATCAGCACAACTACAATAAGTCATCAGGGTTGCCACATTTTAACAAGGGCAAAGTGGGACATGGGGGTATGGTCAACAGGATAGGGGTGTGGCCAATATGACACTGGCCACACCCCCACCACGACATCACCAGAGTTGTTAAAGGAGATGCAGTATTATAGAGGAATGGAGCAAAAAAGAGTTTACAAACAGTTTGAAAAAGGTCAAATAGTAAATGAGGTAATGTAGGGGGCATTTTGGCCATTGAAGACTAACATTAACACAGCTTGTAGAAAATGAAATGCATTATTTTTACCACTGAACATGCCCACCACACCCCACAAGACAAAAAAGTTAACCATATTCACTGAACCAAAAAACAGTAAAATGAATGAGAATGCACAGTGGATACCATAGACCTAATTTAGCTTTTGACCACAGCAGTTAAGAAATGTATGGCACTAATTTACACAGCGCAATGATCTATTAATAAACATGCCCAACAGCAGCACTGGTCATAATCTGATTATAATGAAAAAAGTAAATAAGTATGTTGAAGACATCACTAAAACACAAAATAAAAACTTTTCTACTTAGACGCAAACTACCCTGTAACATGGTTTAGCACAATCTCAAATACATTGCATTAACTTCAGAGCATCCATCCACAAAAAAAAAAATAAATGGGAAAAGTCCAAACATTTTAACTTTTAAAAATACTTCTTGCAAGAGAAGTAACAAACTACAATGTACAGCAGACTCCATGGGCTCCTTTTACCTTAAAACAAAGCAATTAATCCAGCACAGCAATGCAATAAACAGGCCCAAGTAAAAGTAACACACCCATATTCACATTACAAGCAAAACAGTACATTTTAACCTTATTAAAAATGCATAATAAATTAAATGCACACATTTACAAGTATAAATGAAAACAATCTTGAAACAGCTTTGGCAAATTGGCAACGTGTACCTACTAGAATAATAAATGAATTACATTAACTGTTAACATTCTCCCTCAAAAGGTAGACTTGTACCACATAGACATGGACTTGCAGGAACAGGAAACATTACCTAAACAGTATATCGTAACTTCCTGAAAACAGCATTATAGTGCATATTTCCATACAAAAAAAGTACAAACTATGCTCAAACAATTCCTATATGCATACAGACAATACCCAGAAAAAGCTACGACAATAGAAATGCATCACACTAAGTTTATATTTCACTGCCCCCCAACAGAAACAAACTTCTATACACAGTTCAGCCTTTTAAAAGTAATGCTTCCAAATCATACCCCCAAGCATAATAACAATTACATATACATTCAGGTTTTATATCTTTAAAAACTACTACTCAAAAATATCAAACTAACTACTACAGATTTAAATATTGCGTACTGCACCCACCATCTGCCTTTAAACATTAAAAAATTAAACCACAATATATTCCCATTTTAAACTAGTACAAAAGTCTCAAAATAGCCACTGCACAGATTTAAATACTACATACTACATCCCCATCTACCTCTAAACATTAAAAACTTAAATAAAGCACACTATTCCCATTTTACATAACTAAAGCCACAAAATGCAATTATCTACTTACCACTCACAGTTATTGCTGGGCTGGCTGGCTCCCTTGCTGGCTTCTTTCCTGGCTGGGCTGGCTCCCTTGCTGGCTGGGCTGGCTGGCTGGGCTGGCTCCCTTGCTGGCTGGCTGGGCTGGCTCCCTTGCTGGCTGGGCTGGCTGGCTGGGCTGGCTCCCTTGCTGGCTGGGCTGGCTCCCTTGCTGGCTGGGCTGGCTGGCTGGGCTGGCTCCCTTGCTGGCTGGGCTGGCTGGCTGGGCTGGCTCCCTTGCTGGCTCCCTTGCTGGCTTGGCTGGCTGGGCTGGCTCCCTTGCTGGCTTGGCTGGCTCCCTTGCTGGCTTGGCTGGCTGGGCTGGCTCCCTTGCTGGCTTGGCTGGCTGGGCTGGCTCCCTTGCTGGCTTGGCTGGCTGGGCTGGCTCCCTTGCTGGCTTGGCTGGCTTCAATGCTGGTGAAAAAAATCAGATCTTTTGTTGCAGCTGATATAGAGCTTAGTGCTCTACAGCTGCGACCTTTATGGGGCTCTTCAGAAGAAGTTCCCGCCCCCTACAATGGCTGCAGCCAATTACTGTGCTGCATTACCACCCGGACCTAGCAGAGAATCCCTCTAACTGCAGGTGCGGGTGGTGGCTTGCCGTGGAAAAACTGGAAGTATTTTTGGCTTTTCCTCGGCAATTTTAAAATGCGAAGCGCTGCAAGCGCAATGGGGAAAAAACGGGACTTTTAAAGTCCCACGCTTGGTGAGCGTGGGAAGCGGGATGAGAGCACTCAAACCGTGAGTGTCCCGCTGACAACAGGATGGGTGGCAACCATATAAGTCATGTCAAATATCCATTCCAGGAAAAGTTGTTCATGATGTAATATATGCATTCACATCACCAATGCACATTTATGGAATTTATACAAGCCTAACAGAAATTATTGAATTATCACTTTGACAGAGGCACATTTACATTTATATAAAAGTAATCAAATTGTATGAGCAAGTTAAAATTAACAAACATTATTCTTCCCATATATTGCTATCTATCATATAATCTGTGACATTACATAAATTATTCAATTCCTGTCCCATTTTTAAACAAAAAGCATCTTTATTAAACCATCACTTGTGACATAAGCAATCATACATTTATATAAATGAAAACAAAATACACTGACACATTCCTAGTTGCAAGCATTTTACATCATAAACCATACTGACACACTCCCTGTTGCAAACATTATGCATCACTTATAATCTATCTAATCATTTTCAGTCAAACATTACATACCTCACTTAAGTTCTGCCTTCTTTTAAACCTCATACCTCCCCTGCATAAATTGTCCCCGCAATTCCCATTTTTTCATATGTAGTTTGCTCCTACCTCTATCTAAAGATCTCAATTACAGTTGTTTTATCTCTGTTACTATATTCACTACTTCTAATATAGTTGGTTTAGATTTTGATTTCCATTTTCTAGTAATTGCTTTCCATATCTAGACAATTCCAATTCTGTATCATAGCTCAGAAAAAACATCTCCCTCATCACACCAATCTGCCCACCCAGCATCTCCGACAGTGCATCCTACAGAGCATCCTTAAAGTCCATCAACTCACTGCACTCCCAGAAAATATGTTCCTAGTTACCTCTTTCTTCCCCATCACACATCCAACATTTGCTATCTACCTGATGACAAATTTTCTGGACTCTACTTGGGGTATACAAATATCTTTGCAAACATTTCCAAGCAAATAATCCTAAATCTTCTAGATTTTGTTGCATATTTGGGAGACATACATATATCCTATCATTGTTTCTCTGTGGATTGCTTATCCAATCTCTCTTTTCAAGCCTTTCTGATCTCCTCTGATTGATTCTTATAATTATCATACAATATTTTATATGCTCTACTAATCATTCCTTTTTTAATGGCAGCTTCTGTTCTAGATTCTACTAAAAACTCTAAATTACTTTAATACATGGAAAGTAATAAATATGTGCCTCACTAATTTATGTTGAAGTGTTAATATAACATTCAAATTTCCACTATAACTCATCATTATGTGAAAATAATGTGTTATGTTTATGTACCATGGTTAAAACTTGAGAAAAAATATACTGTAGGATTAACAATCTATGGTAAACTTAAAATGTATATCCAAATGAGGTGAGCAGTGCAACATGGTTAATGTGTGACATCACAATAATATATAATCAGAATAGATATTGAAAGCTGATGAAAAACTACACATAGTTGAAGTACAATGACAGCATGTAATGTCTGGAATTTATGTATATAAGTTCATAGGAGGTTACTAGGCTAATGGCCCTAGGGCCTTTATAAGCCTAGCCTTGTTATACCTGTGTTCCCTAACTGACCTTGGTTAGATGGTTGTTATTTGCAGAACAAGTCTATGATCAGCACTGACTGCCCCTGTCCATGAGGGACATAAGTTCCACCCTCCCTGCCACGGGTAATGATTTACCCCCTAACAAATGCATCACTGTTACTGCCTACATTTTTATGCTTACATATGTGGTTGTGTAGTAAAAACAATGTAATGATGATCATGAAAGTTGTATTCAACACATCAGACATAAAATAAATCTAGGTATGGCTTGTGGCATACCAATAACAAAAAATGGTATGTAATGTTGTGTTTAATATACCATCACAGTGTAGTTATACAGCATTATAAGAGAAGTGGAACTCAAGATCTACATGTCAATAAAGGTCTGCCAACAGCATTAAGAATGCTGAGTCAGCAGACACCCATTCATTAATAGAATAGGCAGAATATCCACAGTTCAATGAGAACTACTGCCATGCATGCATGTTTGCTACTGCTGTGCAAACATCAGTAACAGTACAAGCAATTTATACATAAAATATTCAAGTCAAAACCAATATGCCAGGAAAACACAGATGATTATTATTTAGGTTTTGCCAATAATAAACACCTGTTGATAACACATAACATTATATTCCACTGAAATATATGTAACATTGATGTTATTCACAGTAAATCCATACATATTATACATATCTTGCAGATGCACTATAGGCCATCTGACATAACTTTAGCATGCCTGAATGTCATAACACGACACATCTAAATCTGAAGAATTAACAATGTTAATACTATTTTGAAGACTTAAAGGTAGACGGTCATAACACATGCTTTGCTCCCACCAATGCTCCGGAATCCTGTGCATACAGTCTATGCACAAGTTTTTGTTCCTGGAACAATATTCTGCAGCTGCAAACAGAAAAGATGATGTATTGCACCAAAAGAAGGATTGCTTAAGCTCAGTACATAAAGTCTGCTATGTCTAAAAGAAAAGGACAATTAAAAAATGGTTATCAGTACATGTTAGCAAGCATTGCCATACAATACAGTATTACATTTTGCATATTCAGGCATTCATGTTTCACTCTCAGTACTGTGCACACGTGATCACTACTGCAGACAAACAGAAGTTACCTAGATTCAAACCTACAACTGTCACCTATGTTCATCATTTAGACCAGAATCACATGTGCTTACCTAAGTGATCTTAGCTATACTGACATGAACTGATGGAAGTTAAACAACTTACAGCTATGAATATGCAAGGAATCATTGCACACACTAACAAGTATGCCAATCTAAGATGACATTTTATAAGTGTTTAATATACCTAACCATTAGGACAAATGGCTACCGATGCACACAGTCAGGTTCACAACTATCATAGTTTTCAAGAAAACATTTGTCTTCACTTGCAATACATGCAATACAATACATTAGAGGAATTACTGTAGGAGAGCAGTCAATTAAAAGAAGTAATGAATTATAACAGATTATTCTGTAATTTAAATCATAGAGGTCACCTATGCATGTATATATTACCCAGCATTCACATATCCAGCATTATCAGTTTGGTTGTTTTTGAGATGTCAGCCCCTTCTATAATCTGATTTATGGACACTCCTCCAAGTCCCATCATATCAGCTCATGCTACTGAGCACTGAGAGATCATTTGGAAAGGCCCTCATCCTTAGTCTTTTAAACTTGAATTATCCTCTGTTTCCTCCCTTCCGACTTTCTACAAAGAAAAAAAATACACTTTATTCAGTTGCTTTTACTATATCCATGCTTCTTCCTCCTTTTATTACTGCATTTAGGGTTTGCTACACATTCTTAAAGTGTTCAGTTGCATGTATTACTGCTTGTTAGCAGCCTGATTAAATTGTAGCTGTTATTCTAAGCCTCATAGTTTTGATTTAAGCACTTGGACTTCAAACTAGTTATCTTACATAAGGAAGGTTTGTGGACAACACACTTCTGGCACCTTATGCATTGGAATTGCTGGTTGAGGGCTTATTGTGGCTGATATTCTAAAGGTGTTTTAGTTCTGCTTGGGCTCCAAACCAGTTATTTTACATTAAGAAGGTTTGTGGTCTACACTCTTGTGGCATTACTGTCTAGACAGATTTTTTTTAACTACTAGAGCATCTTGTGGTCTGTACTCTTGTGGGAAGAGAGGGTAGCCTCCACCTTTCTGAGCTGGGAATTGTTGCTGAAGGCATGTTGTGTCTGTCAGTCTAAATGTCTTTGTTCTGGTTTAAACACTTGGGCTCCAAACCAGTTATTTCATATTACGAAGGTTTGTGGTCTACACCCTTGTCGCATTACTGTCTAGACAGATTTTTTTTAACTACTAGAACATCTACTTTGCTCATAGCTGAGGATTGCTCATCAAGTTTCTTGTCTTATTGACTTGTTCAATATGTTTTCCTCACTCATCCCTAGTAGATCAGTAGCCATGGATATGCATATCCCAACTCTCTCTGTGGCATGTCTGGTTGAGATGGGTATTCTGAGGCATTTCATCAATTGCCTCATGTGCACTGATAATCCATTTACTCTTAATAAAACAAATACAGTATGAAAGAGGTATAGGAAAAACTCTCTTACAACCAAAACTAATCATATAGAGGTTTACAGTGACACTTGTACCATGCCTACTGCACAGGGTAATGACCCTACACATAAAACTACTTATGCTGAGCCACTTAGAAGTACTCTTCCTAAAACACTAAGACCTCCTGTATAGTACAATCAAAAAAGAGTCCTTAGCCATCATGTAAACACTCTGTTAAAACACTACACGCAGCTACACATAGTAACACTGTATTCAGTGCCTCTACTGCAAAACCCTTAAGACAACCAGCACACAGTTAAATTTCCTGGTCATTGGGGATTCTATAGTGAGGCACACTGATATACCTCTCACCAGACTGAGTAAGGAGAAAGTCAATGTTAGCTGCCTTTACAGGGGTAGGATCCATCAAGTCACACAGGCACTCAGGTCATTGAACCACAGGTATCAGTATGACTCTCTCATAGTCCTTGTGGATGTTAATGATCTGATACTTACCTCTCTGTACCATATGAAGTGAGACATGATCAAGCTCACTGATTATGTGTCTCAGGCAGGTATGAGCCTAGAACTAAGCAGCATATTACCTTCTCCAAGGATGATGCCACATTATCAACAGAAAATGATTAATTTTAACAATTGGCTAAGTTTCTGGTGTCAGTCCGGAGGGGGGGTACAATATTTGTCAACCTGGGAGGACATGGTTGAGAGACCACACTGCTTTGCCAGGGATGGTCTGCTCTTATCCCCTCCAGGCTTTTATATACTGGCAAGGACCTTTTCCACCTCCATAGTGTCTTTATTAGGCAATGCCAGACTAATAAACCTACCAACTTAACTGAACCTATGAAGAAATATCTGAAGGTGGTACTGCTTAACAAGAATCTTCACTCTCTGAAAGCCTTCCTCTCCCTAGAGAGCGTAGACATCTGTGTAGTAACGGAGACACCGTTAAGTAATCAGTCAGTCAATTACCGTTAAGTAATCATGTAGTTTGGCATTATCCATGGTGGAGACAGGTTCTCACTTGCAGGAAAAGGGCTTGGAATTTAGGTTTCATCTGGGTGATTGGTTATCTATGCAGGTGTTGAGGCAGGGGAGTGGGACAGTTTTCCTGACTCCTCACATATCAGTCGCTGTCAAAGAGAAGATATGGAAGGGGCAGTATGCTGATGTTTTTGACTTAATTGACATGGATGGTGTTCAGTGCTTGCTGGAAGCAGATACTGCAAATGGCAAAGAGCTTTTGGTAACCTTAGCTGCCTTCCACTTTTAATTTATTTCTTGACAATTTGGGAAGCTCAGTGACTGCAGGCTGGCAATACTTAGTTGTGGTATGATCAGAAGTTTTGCAAGAGGAAGGTGGTTGATCAGTCCCTGTGTTGGGAGGTCAGGCACCAGAATATATGTCTGGCCACTATGATAGATAGTTTCAGTACGGGTAGGAAGGGTGGCAAGGTGGGGGGAGAAGGGGTTGGAGTGTGTTGGGCTTTTAACGTGGGAAGATATTCATAGGCAGCTTGTAGATTTCTGAAAACTTATTCAACGTGTACAGGGGTACACCCAGCAGTACAGTGTGGCCAGCTAGGTGGTAATGCAGTCAGTCTGGCCTCATTCCCTTCTGCTGTTAGTGGGGTAATGGTTTCTTTGCAGGGACCCCCAAAACATGTAGGGTAGAGGGAACTTTCGTGGTCAGAGAAGTGGAGTGCTTTTTGGGGAGCAAGAGGGAGGCTTGGGGACACATTTTCCCATTAAGGTGCAAGTATTATGGGGTATGTTCCAGCATTATCCAGATGTAGAAGTTGGGGAAGAGTTAATTGAGGGATTCTCTAATGGATTTTCCATTAAATCAGTGGGGGCAGGAGATGGAATGGTGCGTAAGAACTAGAAATAATTAGAGGGAGGAGAGAGATTTTGGAAGCTTTGGTGGAAAAGGACATCAGGTGGGTAGGATTTTGGGTCCTTTTGACAGCTCTCCATTTGTCAGTTTTAAGGTTTCATCATTAGGTTTGGTACCTAAGAAGAGGACTGGTGAATTACAGTGATTCACCATTTGTCTTACCTTGAGAGGAGCTCAGTGAATGATTTTATTTTGGTTGAGGATGTTAAGGTGAGTTACGTGTCATTAGATGATGTGGTGCAGGTCATTAGGGGGATTAAAGATTGACGGTTGGTGAAGGTGGACAGTGAATCAGCCTTTAGACTTTTACCTGTGTGAGAGGAGGATTGGCCTGTGTTGGGTATGAGGGCTGGTAAGAAATTTTATTTTGACAAGGCTATGTCAGTGGGATGTTCTGTGGCTTGTGCTATTTTGAGACGTTTATCACAGCCTTAACATGGATCTGGCAGCAGCAGGTTCTCACTCAGAGGGCAGTTCACTCTCTGGATGACTTCCTTTTGGTAGGTGAAGGGTGTAAGGGAGCATTGGTAGGGATGCTGGAGTTTGTTGAATTGTATGAAGAATTGGGGATCCCTTTGGCCAAACACAAACTGGAAGGTCTGTCAAACTCATTAGATCTTCTGGGATTATCGGTGGTTGTGGAACAAGGACTGTTTTGTTTGCCAAAGAAGAAGATACATCATTTGAAAGAAAAGATAGCTTGGGTGATGTCTAGGGATAAAGATGTTATGGAGCTCTTAGAGCTTCTGACTACTGCATGTCGGGCTGTTCACCCAGGTCATACATTTTATAGGGCCATGGCCTTTCTGTTGAAATGGGGGAAAAGTAAGCTCCACTGGGTAAGACTGGATAAGCTGACACGGGATGATTTAACACTTTGGTTATTTTTAGAACAGTTTAATAGAGTTTCTTTTTGCCAGTTGGAGTGGGTGGATCAGTGGAACTTGCAGTCATTTGCAAATGTAGCAGGGGGTATTGGTATGGGTGTGTATTTTGGAAGTGAGTGGTTTGCAACTTCATGGCCAGCTGAGTGGGAGGTTAATTTGAAGATGGATGTTACCTTTCTAGAGTTGATGCCAATTTGGTGTGGCAGTGATTTGGCAGGAGCAGTTGAGGGGTAAGAGGGTTATATTTAATTTGGATAATAGTGCTGTAGTTTGGGTTTTACAGTTGAAGTTGTCTAAGTCCGAGTGGTTATTGTTAGTCTTGCTTAAATTAGTTTTACAGAGTTTGTTGATTAATTTTTATTTTCTTTTACGGGTGTGCACATGCCAGGTGGTAGGAATGGGATTGCTGAAAGTTTGTCTCACCTTCAGTTTTCCAGGTTTCGGCAGTTAGCTCTGATGGCAGCAGAAGAACAGAAAGCAGTGCCAGATGAAGTGTGAAGGATTGGGTTGCAGTGACCAGATGTTTGTTAGAGCAATCCTGGACAGGGTCTACCAGGAGGACATACATTAGGGCATTGTGTGACATTGATAGATTTATTTTGCAGCTGCTGGAAGAGGAAGGAATTTTCTCAGAAAACCTGCTTTTGAGCTATTTTACTTGGGCTCATGTTCAAGGTAGGGCAGTACAGTCAGTCAAAGTGGACTTGGTTGCCATCAGTATATTTTGCTTGTGTGGCAAGGTTGTAGGATTTCACTAAATCTAGGACAGTTGGGCATATGTTGAAGGAGTGGTGTAGAATGGATGACCCGCATAAGGATAAGCATTGTCCGGTGACAAGGCAAGTTTTGAAAGTTTTATTACAGTGACCTGTTTTGGTGTGTGAAGATTCAGTGGATTACATCATATGGGTTAAATTGAGCTTATGGATATATTTTGGGGGCTTTAGAGTGTCTGAGTTGCTGGGATCGCTAGTTTGGGAAGATGTCATATTATTTCCAGGGGCAGTGCACATTTGGTTACAGAAATCTAAAAGGAATCAGACTGGTAAGGGCACGGAAATTCCTCTGGGAAAGGATAGGTGTGAACAAATGTATCCAGTATTTTGGCTAGGAAGTTCATAGCGTCTCATAAGGGGGAGGTCACACAACTTGGTTTTTCAAACTAAAGGGTGAAGACTATAACTGCTGGGCTATTGATAAAGGTAATGAGAAGGGTGCTCCATTGTATGGATTTTGGAGGTGAGAGGTTTCCCACCCATTCATTTCAGGTGAGTAGAGCCTCAGATTTAGCAACTGTAGGTAGCTCTACTGATGTCATTAAGAGGGTGGGACTCTGGTCATCAAATGTCTTTTTGACTTACAATAGATAGTCGTACTGAGTGCGGTTATTAATTTTTTTTTTTTTTAGGGAACAACATTGTTATCATAAGCCACTCATATGTTTATTGGGCAGTGAAGAGGGTGGCAGTCATACTTCCCAACCTGAAAACATCAAAAATCTGGACAAGGCCCATGAAAAATAGGTACAAATCTGTGCACATATTAACATAAAATTTGCATATATAAATATGTAACTTCGCCTACTCCAATGGAATTGTAGGATACCAACTTTTAAATGCAAACTGAAGAAAAGACAACCAAACTATGGCACCAGAGTCCCCCTGCAGCTATTCCAATGTCCCATAACCTGGCTATTTTGCCCCATTTACCATAAACACAAATGTGTACAATGCATGCATACTGCTTTACTTCTGCAATGATTATTTGGATTATTTTATTTTTACATTTTATAGAACAATGCACAAATACTAATAGATATCTGCTAAACAAAGGAAATTGGCAATACTGTCTCACAATGAAAATAGACTTGGCATTAAAACTTCTCTGCCCTTGAGAGTCACATTCATTGAAACCCACACCACATCCAAAAAATGCATCTGGCCAGTGGTGGATAAAGATTACCTTGGGCTGTTTTCAAATCATAGGCCCCTTGCACATGAAACATACATGTGTTCTTTGATCCGCCTTCCTGACTGTATTAAATTACATTCCTTGTATAATACAGCACATGTGTTATAGCGCATTTTAAAATGTATTGTTTTGAACATTTTTCCAGTAAGCAATGAAACAAAATGCATGAACTAATAATGACAAAACTGCCCAATTCAGAAAATTTCCATTATAAAAGTCTACTCAAACATCTACAATCCAACAGTATAAGTAAATATGAACAATCTCTGCAGAAGTAAAAATCATCTAAATAATTCCACATTAAAGAGATCTGAAACTAATGAAAATGCTGCTAGGAAACTACTTAATATTTCATTGTTTTATCTGCAAATAAAGTACCTGTTGCCCTTGAGGAATACATTGTCTATGTTGCATTAAAAATGATAAGCTAGTAATATTGCAATAGGGAATGGATGCCAAACTGATAACAGATTCATAGTTACTTGGTATCTCTGCTAATGGGGACATTGTCAGGACTGCAGAATCTACCCCCCTTTAAAAGTACACCACAGTACAGTATCAGCAATCCATCTATATACTGTGGGAGTAGAACCCACAGCCTTCTGCATCAAAAGCAAGCATTCTCCTGTTGTGCTAAAGAAGTAATTCCTGGAATATGTAATCAACATTCAAAAGAAGTAATGCCTGCAATAAGGAATTACCATTCAAAAAAAGTAATGCCTGCAAGCTGAGCTGTTAAGTAAAAGGAACCACCATTCAAAATAAGCACAGGAACAAAGTAAAGCTGCCAGTTCACACATGTTATCCCTGCAAGCTGAGCTGTTAGCCTATTAAGTAAAAGGAATCACCATTCAAAATAAGCACAGGAACAAAGTAAAGCTGCTGTTTCACATACGTTATGCCTGTAAGCTGAGCTAAACACACACACTTGCAAAAGTAGTTAATTAAAGTTGCCATTTCTCTTAGGCCTAATGCCATTGCCTGCAACTGAGCTAAACAAAGTAAAGAAGATGCCGTTTCACCACATGTTATGCCTGCAAGCTGAGCCATTAAGTAAAAGGAATCACCATTCAAAACAAGCACATGAACAAAGTAAAGCTGCCAGTTCACACACATGTTATGTCTGCAAGATGAGCCATTAAGTAAAAAGGAATCACCCACTATTCAAAAGTGGTTCAAGAAGCTGCCATTTCTCTCAGCCGTAATGTCTGTAAGCTAAACATACTCTTAAAAGTTGTGCCTGCATTCTGCAAGCTGAGCTAAGTACAGTAAACAAAGTAAAGAAGCTGCTGTTTCTGCAAGCTGAGCCATTAAGCAAAAGGAATCTCACTGTTCAGAGGTAATGCCTGCAAGCAGCTGAGCCAAGCACAGTAAAAAAAGTAAAGAAGCTGCCCTTTCACAGACACACACACACACACACACACACACACACACACACACACACACACACACACACACACACACATACACACACACTCTGTATTTGCCGGCTTTACACAGCAAAGTACCTTCTGTCAACGGTCCTTTCTATCTGGTTAGTCCTCCTGCAACAGACACTTTCAGCTCTGCAGTTGCCAGTTGAAGAAATCCTGCCCGAGCAGCAGTTTGTTTGTTAAACAGCAGAGCAGACACTTCCTGCCCAAATGCCACTGCATTCAGAGTCTGACTGGCTTAAAAAGTAAATAAATCCTCCTGTCGCGGCTTAGAGATAGCCTGTGTTCTGCCTGAAAGCTTAGATATCCTGTGTTCTGTTCGAACAGCAGTCCACTATTCAAACAGACGCGCGGCATGTTGACAGAGCTGATGTCATCGCGCACGTGATGACGTCAGCTCCGAAAGTGCGAAAATCAAAAAAATACTTTTGAAAAATCAGAAATAATGGGGTGCCACTCGGGAATCATGGCACCCCATTATTGGGACCCCAAAACTCAGTAAAATCCGAGTAATTTGGGACGGTTGAGAGGTCTGGTGGCAGTTAGGACTAATGCTTCAGATTTGGGTTTGCACTGCTTCAGGTGGAGAATTAGATAGCACAGCATTAGAGGCCTCAGGTGGAATAAGTTTATGCAGGAGTTCACAGCCATTCAATCTCAGTTGGGGCTTCCACAAGTTTTGGTGGTGCATTTAGCAGGTAATGACCTGGGTTTAATTCCAAAGCATCACTTGGTGGAAAAGATATGGGATGATTTCATTGCTTTATAGAAGATGTATACAAGTTTGTGTGTGGTGCGGTCCAAGATAATACCCTGCTTGTTTTGGATGCATGCAAATAACTTTATGGCAGTAGAGTGGGCATGATGATTTGTGAATTTTAGGTTGGTGAGGCAGTTGTGTGCACTGGGTATTCAGACAATACAGGACAAGGAGTTTGCTGACAGAGATCCCATCTGGTTAAGAGAGGATGGGGCATATCTGAATGATTTTGGTTTAGATTTGTTTAACTTGAATGTTAGTTTATTTCTGGAGGATCTGGTGAAATGTTGGTAGCAGGTGAGGGGGAATTTCCTGGGTTAGGCTGGTGGGCAGAGAAGAGGGGCAGGCCTACTCCTTCTTCTATTCCCCTTCTGGTTTTTGGTTTGGTGTAAGGAGGTGAGGGGTGAAAGTGAGTGATTGGATTCTGCTTCTCCCTGTGGTGTTTGGATGGACATAAGGTTTTGGGATTAAAAGTGATTGGTTGGATACTGCTTGATGTTATGAATAAGTGAGCGCAGTGAAGTTTTGTGAGTGAGGAGTGAGTGCTTATACAGGCAAGGTGAGTGGGGGTACACTACCCTGTTAAATGGTTATGGAAGTTTTCTTGTGTTTAGCAAATAAATTGAAATGTTACAATAGATAATGTTAGGATGCATGTAGTTTTGTTTGTGAAATCAATAAAATGTTATCAAAGGTCTATTTTGGTGAGTGGTCTTTTATTGAAATGGAACATGACAAATGAGATTTGGACACAAACCAGTTTGTCATGGGACATCTTCAAGCTTTGAGGATAAAAGAGTAAATGGGGCTGGGGGATAGGCTGAGGTGGGGAAGGGATTAAGCAGGGATTGTAATATGGGTAGGAAATGGTTAATTTGAAGGAATGAGGGAGGAAGTGAGGTAGGTGCAGGGTGGGGCCTAGAGTAATTTATGTCTGGGCAGTTGGGATAGTGAGCACATTTTGGCATTATTTTGTTATCCACCCATCCCTCCCTCTGTTTTCTGGAGTAAAGATGTTTATTTTTGGATTTACAGGGTGTCTGGATAGAAAAGAGTGGCAAGCTTGTTCATCTTCTGTCCCCAATCTGGTTTTTCATTTGGTACAAGAAGGTGAGGGGTGAAAGTGAGTGACTGGATGCTGCTTCTCCCTGTGGGGATTGGATGGACATAAGGTTTTGTGGTTAAAAGTGATTGGCTGGATGCTGCTTGATGTTATGAATAAGTGAGTCGGGTGAGAACATTGCTTATACAGGCAGGGTGATGGGGGTACGCTACCCTGTTGAATGGTTTTGGAAGATTTCTTGTGTTTAACATATAAATTGAAATGTTACAATAAAGAATAAGTTATGCATTTAGATTTGTTTGTGAAATCAATAAAAGGTCATCAAAGGTCTATTTTGGTGTGTGGACTTTTATTGAAGTGGAACATGACAAACATGGATTGAACATATTCATCACTAAAAATATCTTCTAGTAAGAATGGATGGGCAGAGGCGTCAGGCAAGAAACCAAGAATTCCATCTCTTTCCTCATAACTAGGGAGAATAAGAAGAAAATACAGATTGGTTTACTGGATACTTTAATTAGATTTTGTGTAATCAATGTTACCTACCCGAACAGTAACCATATTATAACCAGTCATAAGTCAGTATTCAAACATTCAAATGATTTTAAATGTTTGTAATAATCATACAAAGTCAATTCACATCACTAAAGAAAACGCATATTTTCCTAAGGTTTGGCATGGGCAATACCTTACTATCTCATTACTGTTAAAGAACAAACGAAAGATACATTAATGTGTTTGTTGAAATCAGAAAAGCTACTGAGAGGTGTACTTGAGGTTTACAACCCAAAGACATGTAGCACCATGGTGGACTGTCTCCATAGTCATGTTACATGCTAATGTGGCATTCTGGGAGGAGAGGCAAATGATATTTAGACACACAGTCTCCCCTGAACTGCCTCTGGTAAGGCATTTATGGATCAAACTATGCAGAGGATCATTTTCTTGCATAAATTCCTTGGCTACATAAAGAAGCATGACCACGTTTGGCTGTTCATCATAATGAACATGGCAAAGAAGCCAAATTTATCCATTGCAGTAAAGGTAAATGTTGTGAGTTTAGCAGTTAGGTAGTGTTGGGCTGGTGGTGTGTATACGCATATGTGAAGGACTTCATGTGCAATTGTATATGTGAGTGTGCATGTCCCTGGGAGGTTGTGGGGGCGTTAGTGTAGTGACAGATAAAGAGTGAGTATATGTTTGGGTGTGGGTGTATGTGTTTGTGTAAATGGGTGAGATTTTCTGTAAGTGTGATCAGGTGTGGAGAGTGTGTGCATATGGAATGAATGGATGTGTGTTTGTGCAGGTGGATGGCTTGGGGTGGCTTACATAGTTCCACACAATTCTAGACTAATGAACAAAGCATGCAGCATTGGTTTGGGGAAAATAGTAGCCATTAGGAATACCTTTAGGTCACCATGCCTTAATGGCACTGAAGGATAGAGAGGTAAGTAGACAACAGTGAATAACTTTTTTTTACCTTTTTTCTTAATGGCACATAAAACTAAAGTTGATTGTTGGGGGGGGTGGGGCATGGGAAACACTAGACACTAGGGAATAGCTTTCTCTTCTTGTGACTTAATGGCTAATAAACATAATGTTGATTGTGCAATCACTAGACACTTGGAAATAACTCTGAAGATGTGGGTTAGGGAGCCCACTAGACACCAAGGATAATTCTGAAGACTTGCGTCAGAGGACCACTACATACAAGGAATAATGCTAAAGTCAAGAGGACCACTAAACACCAAGGAAATCTCTGAAGATGTGGGTTGGGGACGACTAGACAGTGGGGATAACTCTGAAGATGTATCCCTAGAATAACTAGGGATTATACCTTCATCACATGCCTTAAGGGAACTTCCACATAACATGGATTGGACAAACACTAGACATCATTAATACTCTATATAGTGTGCCTTAACGGCAATTAATTAAAACAAGTAGAGCATAGAAACACTAGACACCAGGGCTAACATTAATATAATGCCATATAGACACTAAAAAGGAATCCAACCCTGTACCTTCCCACTTCTGGTAGAAGATATCAGTCCTCTGCACCACTGCTAGACACCAGGGATCTAATGTCTTTAATAAATAAGAATTAGGGATACAAGTAGATTCCAAAGGGGGGAACTGCTCAGACACTGAAACTTTGTGACAGAAAATATTGGCAGTAATCCACTGCACTAAATTAGTACAGCAATTTTTTTAACATCTAATGAGAATCTCAACAGTTTGTGAGATACAAAGGACAAGGACAGGAAACATAAAACCTACTTTGCAATGCTGAAGTGCAAGACATCTAGACAAAGCTAAAATTAAAGGTGGGATAAAGCCATACAATTGTGAATGGGTTTAAATTGCTTATCTTAAAAACTTCAAAAGTCGCTAGACCAACAGCTTTTGCAATAGCATGCCCTTGTTGAAGGATATGAAGTGTGAAACTCTAATTTCTGGCATAAATGACTGACTGCTGTCATCCATGACTTACCAGAAAAGGAAGAAAGGAGACATGAAGACAACACAGGGAATGGTGTTTGTGTGTGTGTGTGTGTGTGTGTGTGTGTTTGTGTGTGTGTGTGTGTTGGGGGGAGGGGTGAAGGAGGGATGCTTTTACTATCATAATATATTGGCCATCAGTGTTAATTACCATAGCAAGTGTTAATTAGCACTCACAGTAGTTAATGATGATTCAAGAAAACATGCAAGTTAGCCAATAGTGAGGTCTTTCCTCATTGTGGCTAATGCATCTATGATTTTTTTTTACCACAGCCCTTAATCCAAATACTAGAGATAATTCAGAATCTTTGAGTGTTTGTTTAAAATCCATATAAATGTATACAGTATTGCTCAAATATTTAATTTCTTCAAACACACTTAATATTGTATTTTGACTTTAATAAAAGCACTCTTTTTAAAACATTTATAATATAGTTTGGGTGAATATTTAACATTTAAATTAGTTGCCAAAGCTGATAATGAAAAGCAGCATGTATGTTTATTGACTTATGAATATTCACCCCCCATTTCACTCTTTCAGAGTTACATATTTGTTTTAAATTATTCTGAAATAGGTAAGAAGATGAACATGAGACATTTATTAGATTTCTTTCTCATTTCTCTCTTCTTTTTATTATATTTTTATTTATTCCATTTGTTTACCAGAATGTTCACTGGGCCTAAAAGAGCCCATTTTCAGTGTTAGCCCAGGGAGAAAAGCTCCAATAAGAACTTAGATACAGAAAATAATAAACATTAATTGGTACAAAAGTAGATACAGTTTCACAAAGTGATTACAGTAATATATACAAATATATACATGAAAGCAGGAATTCTGTTGGTTGCCAGATGAGTTCAATCAAAGACGTATAAACAGAGATATATTACTCAGCATTATTGTACCAGTGTCAACAAGTGATGAAAAGTAATTAAGGAGAAAATATCATCAGTTAGCAGTAGCAAAAAGCAAAGCAGTTTAGTTATCATATAAGGAGAAGGAGGGGGTTAGGTTATAGAGCAGGTACATAGCCAGGAAGAGTTGAGATGATTTTCAGTATTTGTTTGAAGGTGATGGCGCTGCTTGTGTTTCTTAAAAAAGGTGGAAGTGAGTTCCATAGTTTAGCAATGGTGAAGGAGTAGAGCAGTTTACCATCAGGTATGGTGGGCTTTTCTACTTTTAGAAGTAGATGATTTTCAGATCTTAGTTGCCTGCTGGGTTTGGTGTTGGGCAAGTAGTGTCAAGAGAGCAGGACAATCTGGATCTGTAAATTATTTTGTGCACTGTAGTTAGTTGGCTGAATGAGAGATTGTGGGGGAGTTCCAGCCAGCCTAATTGTTTCAGTGAGTTACAGTGGTGAGATGAGAATTTGGCCTTGGTGGCAAACTTGGCTATTCTGTTGTGACATATTTCAAGTTTGGATCTTGCAGAATTTTGGATATTAGTGAGGAAAGAGGTGCTGTAAAGGAGAGAGGGTAATAAAAAGGTGGTTAAAAGGGTTTGTCTAGTAGAGAGGCTAAGAAAATGTTTGTGCCTGTAGAGAATACCGAGCTTTTGGTGTGTTCTTTGATGTTATTGTTTATGCATAGGTAAAAGTAAAAGTTTTCATCTATAATAACGCCTAGTAGTTTAGTGTGTGGGACAACTTCTATAGTGGCAATGTCTTCAGCTTGAATAGTGAAGTTTTTTTTATTTAGGGGACTGGTTTTCTTAGGGGTAAAAAGTACTAGTTTAGTTTTATTCAGATTTAGGGCAAGATGATTGTTAAGCATCCAAGTTTCAGTAGAGGTGAGGGCATTCTGGATGATTTGCTTGCGTTCAGAGCTGGAATTTGCAGTGTATATTATTGTAGAGTCATCAGCATACTGGATTACTGAGCATTGTGGGAGAGTGGAGTGAAAGTTGTTAATGAAGATGCTAAATAAGGGAGGACCAAGTATGGAGCCTTGGGTTACCCCTGTGGAAGTACTGAGGAAGGGACAATAAGACTGTTACCATTTGGTAGATTGCTGCCTGTTGGGGATATATCTATTAAACCATTGTAGGGTAGGTGGGGAAATGTGGAGGGTGGATAGTTTGGAGAGGAGGATGGTATGAGAAATGATATCAAAAGCTTTGCAGAAGTCTAGGAAAAGAGAAGCAATTATTTTGCCGGAATTCTGTGCCCCGTTAACTGTATCAAGGAAGGAGAGGAGGGCAGTAGTGGTGCTGTGTCCTAGTCTGAAACCATGCTGAGTGGGTGATAGAATTTGATTTTTAAGCAGGTGGTTGAAGAGTTGGGCATGGATGCATTTTTCCAGTATTTTGGAGAGGGGGTGAAAGAATCGCTATGGGCCGAAAGTTTGTGGTGTCTGCTTTGGTGCTGCCTTTGTGTAAGGGGAGAATGTATGTTTTTTTCCAGATGTCTGGGACTAGGGATTCTTTAATCAAACTGTCAATGAGTATGCTGATGAGATAAGCATATAGAGTTTGCAGCTAGCTGCAGGAAGTGTGAGGGTAGATTGTCAGGGGCCAGTGCACAGGATTTTAGCTTAAGTAAAAGTTTTTTTTTTATTGTGGCAGAGGGTATGGAGAGAATTTTAGGCTGGAGTCGAGGGTAGGATTGTTTTCTGGGATGATATGATCATCAGCTGTCTTGGTGGTGCTGCTGATAACTGTAGAAAATGTTAGCTATATAGTTAGGTTAGCTATGGTGTCAATGAAGTAGGAATTGAAGAAGGTGGAAAATTTAGTGGGGGTTTTGTCTGGGTCAGGGGATGGGTTGCCTTGAGAGGCTGGGTGTAATAGTTGTTTAATGGAGGACCACTAATTTTTGGGATTAACTTTATGTTGGCTTTGTAGGTGGAGATAGTCAGCTTTTTTATCTCTGGTTATTAGTCATTTTGCCTGGTTATGGAGTTGCTTGTATTGTAGTAGAGTTGAAGGGTCTTTGTTTTTATGCCATGATTTCCAGATTGTATTCCTTGTGGGCATAACTTCTTTAGTGGATTTTGAGAGACAGCTTGCATGTTTATGTTTTATTTGTTTCTGGTGGGTGGGAGCTTGCCTATTTAGGGTGTCTAGGAATGTTAAGTTAAAGAATTCAACAGCCTCATTAAGTGGTAGGGATTCGAGCAGTTCCCAATTTACTTTAGCTAAGGTTTCATTAAATATGGATGGTTGGAACTTAGTTAAATTTCTCGTTGATTTGCATTGATGTTGGCCTGGGGTTGTGGTAGATTTGTGTAGGATATATGCTGAGTGGTGATCGCTAATGGTATTAGGTAGTATACCTGCAGTGGTGATATTGTTAAGGTTGGACACTAATATCTGGTCTACTGTGGCATCCAATTGTCATTTTTGTGGGGTCTGGTGAAGTCTTGAATTAGCCGGGAGAAGTTGTAAAGGTTTATGTTTTTTGATGGGTTCTTTTGGAAAATGTCTTACCAATCAATGTTTATATTACCTAGGATGATGGTTTCATTATCTATGTTTTTGTGATGTCCAGGCAAATATGTTCTGTAATATTGGTATGTTGTTTCCTGGAGGAAAATACACAGCAGTCATGCAAATGTTTTTATGATTGTTAAGTTTTAATATAGAGATTAGTACTTTGACTGGGGAGAAGTTGGGTGTTGGTTTTGAGTAGGGAATTAAAGTATATTTGCTAGGGTAGATTAGTACTACTCCCCCTCCTCTATTGTGGGGCCAATCGGCTCTCAGGCATGAGTAGCTTGGGGGGAGAAACTCGGTGTCTTTAACATATGATTTCAACCAGGTTTCGGTAGCTGCTATAATATCAGGGTTGTTTTATGAAATCCATGCCTGGAGTTCAGGTATCTTGTTTCTAAGACTTTGGAGATTTATGGTTGATAGGATGAGAGATTTGCTAGGTTTGCTGGGATTGGGGGAGTTGGTCCTGGGATGGGTTGTATATCACTGCACTGGGATATAATGCTTTGGCAAATTATGTGGGTTATACTTATCAGTTTTTTCCTGGAAATGGTAAAGTTGCTGCTGGCAGTTTGACAATAGGGGTGTCTTTGGAAAGGTAGAATTTTACTTTGGATAATACAGAGGTATTAGCTATGAATAAGCTAGGGTGGATGTCTGAGTAACTTGATAAATGTGGTTTATGTGTAGTGGTTGTACAGGTGGGTGTAGGTGTATGTTAGGTGTCTGGAATGTTGTGATTATTGTTAGGAGAGAGTGTAAGTGAGAGAAATGAAATCATAGTAATAGTAGTGATGGACATGATGGTGCTTGAGTGCAGTGTCATAGAGTAACAGAATAAATATGAACAGAATAGTTATAGTTTAGGGAATGGAGAGCTATATGGCCCAATCTAGAATGGGTGGGGAGGTAGAGTAGCTTTAGTTTTTCACTATTATTATTATTAGTAATAGTAGTAGCAGTAGTAGTATTGTCTCACTTCTCTTTTTAAGTTAAAACATAGTTGCTGAGAATAAGACAACAGTGAAAAGGAAACTTTCCTGCTGTTAGTGTAGTGTCAGAATATACTCAGCTACAAACAAAAATGGCTGTTGGCCTATGAGGCTTGCAATGTGAAGCCTGAACAGAATATTTGCAATTATTTCAATGAGATATTTCTGGAGATGAGACTGCATTAAACTACAAAGATGAAAATCAGATTGGTCATTTGGGACATCCATTTATACAGTATTTAGCTGTTATGTTTCTGGAGGAGTGCAAAGAGAACTGTACTCACACGTTTGATTGGTGGCAATGCTATTCTTGTGGAGAAGTAACCTATAAACAAGGTAGCTATGTTTTAATATAAAAAGAGTGTAGAAAGTCTGGGATTTATAGCATGTACTGTAATTGGTTGAGTCTTTACAATATACTGTTACCCTTTAGTAGATGTTAGATTGATTTGTAACTGGATAAAATGCAGGAAACAAAGTTCTTGTATGTATAAACAGAAATTTTGTTGGCAAATAGTATCAGGATTGCTCATTTGGGGAAATCAGATATATAATAGTAGCATACTAACATGTTAGCTTTTGATATTGTCATAATGTGAGTCTTAAAACATATATCTTACAAATTGAAATAGTTTGTTCTGCAGGCCCTCAGCCTGATATAGTTAGTGAATATTATGAAGAATATGAATATTAATGATGAGGACAGATGAGCTTACAGACATTTGAAAATAAGTTCCACAATCTAAGAGATAAGTAGAGCAATGGAGCATAAAAGATTTGAGTAGTAATAATATGGAACAGAATTTTCTGGTTCCCTAAAACATAGTTAACTACAATGACAAAGGTGCCATATTTACCATGATTTCAATAGAATATCAAAACTAAATCTATATCCTGGCTAACATGTAATGGATACCAGGACCAGATGCCAAGCATGCAAGCAAAAAATATGTACAGATAGATAGATAGATAGACAGATAGATAGATAGATAGATAGATAGATAGATAGATATATAGATAGATAGATAGATAGATAGATAGATAGATAGATAGATAGATAGATAGATAGATAGATAGATAGACAGGTTTATGAAGATAGGTTTATGGACAGAGAGAGTTTTTGGTCATTGGAGTATAATGACCAAGTAGGAACATAATTGTATGGAATGGTATTTAGTGCTGGGCAAGCAGATGGATGCTGTATAATTTTAAAGGTGCTAAGAAAATGTGTACATGCTAGTTGCTGGGGTAGTTCTAACTAACTGAGGCTTTTTAGGGCTGTACAGTAGTGGGTTCTGAAAGGGGTATTTGCTGCAAATTAAGCTACTTTATTATCGCATGGGTAAAGTTTTGTTTTTGTGATGACTAGAGGTTAATAAGGATGAGACCATCACAAAGTAGTGAGAGGAGGCAAAGGTAAATAGTGGCAAGCATAGTTTTAGTTGTATTGGTGATAAAGTTTTGGGATATGTAAAGTATCTCTAGTTTTTTGTGAGATTTTTTTATGCAATTTTGTATATACAGTTCAAATGTAAGACTGTCATGCATTATCATCCCTAATAATTTGCTAAGAGAAATCTCTTCAATCATTGTATTATTAAGAGAGAGGGCATTTTAAATTTTGCTTCTTCATGAGAGAAGAATTTGCGGGAAAAAAAAGTAGATTTTTTGGGGGGGGGTATCATAGGTTCATAGGTTCATAGGTAGGTACTAGGCTACCGACCCGAGGGCCTACGTAAGCCTAGCCAACAAGGTTCCCTGGCTTACGCCACCCAAGAAAGTTATTTATTATCAAGAGTCATTTGTTATTAATCCATCTTTCAGTGTCTGTTAAAGCTTCCTGTGTAATTTTTTGGAGATGTGCAAGGTTGTCTAATGTGCATACGAGTGTTGATTCATCTGTGCATTGTATTAGGATGGGCTTTTGTTTGGAAGGTGTTGTTGAGAACGTTAAAGAGGAGGGGACCAAGGAGAGAGTCTTATGGTGCAACAGTGGTGACTGGGAGGTATAGAGAAAGGGTGGAGTGTCATTTTACTAACTGATACCTATTGGAAAAGTAGCTTTTGAACTATAGAATAATGGGATGAGATAGAGCTGGTGAGGACATTTGTATTAGAAGTTTGATGTGGCAAACTTTGATGAATGCTTTAGACAAGTCTAGAAATAAGGAGGAAACTAGTTTGCTGCTATCGCTAGCTTTATTGATAATATCCATAAAGGTTAATTTCTATCATAATTTATCAGTTTAGAAAAGGATATGATAGAAGGATGCCCTTCATCACCTGTTTGTTCTACTAAGGTAACCCCAATCTGATGCAATAAGATAAAACTTAACTGTACTTGGAATTAGGGTAGGTGAACACTATGCACCATTTCCCAAAGACTGTCTCTCAGTGTAAGTGATGCATTATACCCTTTTGGTATGTACCTCAAAAGACATCTACAACAACTGGAAAGGCTGCAGAAATACCTCACAAAGAGGATTACTGGCCTCAAACAGATGCCCTATGCAGACCGTCTCAAAAAACTCCAGCTTTACTCCGTCGCATATCGCCTACTCAGAGGCAATCTCTGCCTAACATACAAAGCTATGTTAAACCCAGAGCTGTTGGACATGCTCCACTTAAAGAAATCCCAATCCCTCTGAGCTGCATGCTTTAGGGACCTAAACCTTGTCAGCACAATAAACATAACATGCTAGAGGGATAGATTCCTGTCCCTGAGACTTCCCATACTCTGGAACAAACTACCTATCAATATCAAACAAAGCTCTTCATTAGCACTCTTCAAACAAAATCTTGATGATTGGATGGGAAATAGGAAATTCACCCCGGGAATTACCTCTGTGACTCTGCTCGACAGGGGCACAGGAAAATTATGTTCTTGGGTGACGAAAGCCAGTGTACCTTTTTGGCTAGGCTTGTATAGGCCCCAGTGCCAATAGCCTAGTACCTACCTATCTATGAACCTATACTGAGAGCTGGTTTAGAGTAGGTGTATAAGAAACTGGCCCCATGTGTAAGTCTGTTTATAGATAGGCCTTACACCAAAGCAAGTCACTTACACTGAGAGCAAGTCTTCCAGAATCAGGGAAGACTTACATTGAGAGCAACCCTTTTGGAATCTGGCCTGTGAGTCAAATATCTTATTTGCCAAAGATATATTACTGATCATAACAAACACCAGCTTTTCAGCTTATTATACAGACAGTTTAATAAAAAAAAATGAGAAAATGTCAAGAGTGTCATTCAAAAATAACTAAACTAAATCATCAATCATAAACAACACAATGTTATATATTTAACTTAAAAGGGGTTTCCAAAGAAATAAAATCCATAGGAAACATCTTGAAATCTAATTTGGTGGAATACAGAATTATCAGTTATAACATAGCATAAATGTTATGAAATTCTTTGTAGACAAATGAAAATGTGTATATATGACATTTGAATATAGTTTAAATCATATAACAGTGGTTTTGCTTCATAAAAGTTTTAGCTTTAACCCCTCACAAAGAACAAATCATTCACATTAAAATGGATTATTATGATTTTGTAGTTCCCTAAAAAAACAAAGTCATTGTATAAATATTGTTTATGTTTCTGAAGAAGTCAGGTTCTGACGAAAGTGGAAATAAAGTTGAGTTTATGCTATTTGGTGTTAACTGGCCTTCATTGACCTTGGGTAGCTTCTGTATTTTTTTTGTTTTCATTGTATAAATACATCAGAACTTGGAAGTCAGGTGGGATATGGTCTCATGGTATAGAAGTATAGACTTAGGTGTCCATATCTAAAACTGGGTAGATATCTCATAAAATTATGTGAAAAAACTTACAGCAATAGATTTCCGATGAGAAGAAACTAAAACTGGGTAGATAGCTCTTATAAAATTATGTGAAAAAACTTACAGCAATAGATTTCCGATGAGAAGAAACTAAAAATAACTGAACATGCTGATCTTCTTCTTCTTTTGGCTTTTTCCCGGTTAGGGGTTGCCACAGTGGATCACCTGTCCGCACATGATTGGCAGTGGAGCTTTACAGTGTTGAGTTGCCAGCCTGGTGCCCAACCTTCCACTGAAGGCACACACATGCATACACTTATGCCTAAGACCAATTTTTTAGAGTGTCCAATCCACCTACAGCATGTCTTTGGGAGGAAACCGGAGCACCTGGAGGAAACCCACGTGACCACAGGGAGGACATGCAGACTCCGCACAGAAGGCACCCCAGCTGAGGATCGAATTGAAGGACCTCTTCCTGTGAGGCGACAATGCTAACCGCTGCACCACCGTGGCTGCCCAACTGAACATGCTGATAAAATAAGAAAAACAAAATATGGTAATTTTCTTCAATGTAAGATTTATAACCCCTCATAATCAAAATATACAAGTGACATCCTAAACAAGTTTAGGTATGTCTTATATAAACATCTTGGTATTAACAAATGGATAATTATGATTAATCCATTTTGTTCATTCAAATATCTGATCCAATGCGAAGAAAATTATTAAATGAAAAACAACAAGAAAAAGGTATAGGATAGTGCAAACATTTTTCTGTAACTCAGCTTCACTCAACAGACTTATCATGAATAAATTTAAACTAGACACAAAGGAAAAAAGGATATATATTCATTGAGTTAGAACCTTTATAGAGAGGAATGTTAAACAGATTGGAGTAAGTAGCTCTACAGAATTGTCAAATATAGAAAATTATCTGTGTACAATTTTATAAAATAAAATATTAATATTATACTTATTTTAGACTTACACTGTATAGCAACAGATTCATAATGAGGTCATGAATGATAACTACTGAAAGTTTACTTTTCAAGCAGATAAAAAGAAATGGATAAATAGATCCCCTGGATTCACAAATCCTCCATGTAAGACTTAAGTCTTACTCTGAGGCTGCAGTTGAATGGTATGACATCAGCGTGCCATGAATATGCATGAAGGCACGCTGACTCAACCGTAAGTCTTACACGGACCATGTAAGAAAGAAGAGGGGGCGTGTCCGACTGCTGAGCAGTCTAAATGTTCACGCCCCTGCAAGTGTTTTAAACCTAAACAAAGCACACACACAAAAGTGAGTCCGCTCAAATGTCCCTGCACCCAACACCACACTCCTTGATATTGTAAACCCCTATCACAGTTCTAAAACACAAAACATTAAATATATTTTTTTAAATCCCCAAAATAGCTGCCCATATTTTTTGCGTGTGTGCGTGGGTGCGCCCATTGTTTAGCTAGAGTTAGCAATTCTGACATGGAAGAGCATAAGAAAGAATGTTAATACCAATGATACCAAATAGCAATAGCGTGATGGTAGAGCGTTCGCACATAGAAGAGGCATTCACGGTTCAAGTCCCACCACTCCCCTTTGTATTTATTTTTTAAATCAGTATATGAAATAATACCTGACAAATATGTTTAAACATTACTAAAAAGCAGTGAAATGGCCAATGTATCAGTGAACAAAATAAATATTTTAAAGGATCCTGATATAAAATTGCCTGCAGTTAAGCAGTGCTTCACCCAGTGCAATAGAGTTGCCCGTAGTTTAATAGCGCTTTACCCAGCGCAATAGAGTTGCCATTAGTTTAATAGCGCTTTACTTAGCACAATAGAGTTGCCCATAGTTTCATAGCGCTTTACCCAGCGCAATAGAGTTGCCCATAATTGAATGGTGCTTTACCCAGCGCAATATGTTTGCGCGGACGTGCGCACCGTGCCAACCAGGGCACTGTAGGGCACCGAGGAGCAACATAGAGCAAAGTTTCTTAAATGCAGCCACACCCCCCTAGCCTGTCTGGATAGTATGAAAATAAAATGAATGACAAGGTTTGAACCCAGGACTCTGTGCATCAGAAGCAAAGTACAGAACCACTAAGCCATGACAACATAGGAGAAGCAGCCACTATTAACATTCATATACTTACAAATGGTAGTTTAGCCATTACTAATCAGGTCTGCAGTCAGCCGAGAATTTTACAAAACGGCCAATCACAAAAAAGTGCGGGAAATGCGGCATATTTAAGCCCCACAGGCGGGAATGCACGCCATAACTTATTGTAGCTCACATCTGCAGTTAGAATGTCTGGTGTCGGAGAGGGAACACGCTTCTGAGCACAATGTTGGGGCATCGAGGAGTCCAAATACATGGTTTGGCTCCTTGTCCACTGTCACGAGTCAAGACTCCTGCAGGGCCAGTTCCAAGGGATGGAGTACAAGGCAGAGGCTTGGAACCGGTTAGCTCATGACCTCACCAGTGCCACAGGCATTCCTTGGACTGGTGAGCAGGTCCATCACCACCATGCAGACCTGAAGAGATGAAAGCAGGACCACCTGAACCAATGGATACAGGAGGCCTGTGGGATGCGGAATGCCCCACAACTGAGTATGTAGCCATGGAATGCCGTATATAAGAATTGATAATGGAGTATGTATAATGGATAGGTATGTCTCAATATCCCTGCATTTACTTTACAGCTGCAGGTGACCGTGCTATGTATGAATCAGCAAGCCTATGCTGATAGGCTGCTAAGGCTGCACCACCAGACAGGTTAGTGATTATTCTGCATGTATTGTTATATAAAATATGGGAGAAAGCATGAAAGAAAGTGTTGTAGTCCAATAATACAGCCATAAAATTGCCTGAATAAGTCCTCTGCATGTACTGTCAGATAAAAACATCAGAGAGGCAGAAAAAGAGTGTAGAAACCCATTAAGAAAGGTAACATATGTCTGGAATAATATCTCTGCAGGCACTGTCATATAAAATAAGTGAGTGAGCCTGAAAAAAGATTGTTCTAACCTATTAATAAAGGTATAATATGTCTTGAACATGTCTGCCAAATACACCGTTAAAACAAATAAAGGAGTGAGCCTGTGGAAAAGTGTGTAATGTCATTAATAAAGGTCTAAAACCCAGAGTGTGTCTGTGTCAGAGAGTCTGAAATGTTGTTGTACCTTTGCAGTATACAAACAGTACTGTTTGAAAAGGTGCTGGCAACCCAGAGTTGTGCAGTCCCATATAAAGTGGGTGATGGAAGTACTAGTAGCTGTGAAACATATATACAGTCCACAACAGGCAGTTACTGGCTGGCATGAATAAGTAAACCTGGCCACGTGTAGCATGTTATTTTTTCCCCAGAAATGTGAGTGTGTGTCAAGAAATGCAGGGTTCTGTACAAATCGAAGTGAAAATGTCATGTGAAAACATCCCAGATATGTAGATAAATAAATATAAATGCAATCAAGACATATGTAGCAGTAACGACTGCATCCTGGACAGTTAGTATGTCAGATATAGGTCAGGCATATATTGAACTAGCCAAACCCATTACACAACCTAATGTATGGTGTCAAGTGTAATAATACAGGTAGGGGATATACACTTGCAGTCACTAGGAATGTAGTGTAGACTAAAAGGTCATTATAAGATGTTAACCGAGGTTTTTTTATACACCCTACTGTATGTGCATAAACCATGCAATTCCACACCTCAATGGGTATGTGTAATCTTAAATATTTGTTGGGACATATGTCCTATTGTTCTATAAATATTTGCATTCACGTTGATGCATGTGCCCTGTTTAAACACCACAATCATGGTGGACTGTTGCTACCAAACATCCCTGCATGCTGTTGGAATAACCACTGTGGTTCAATATATGCATGTGTTATGCTTGCTGTTCAAATGTTGTACCCTTGGTGTGTTGAGTTAATGGGAATATTATTATTATGCTATTACAACTAATCTGGAATGCTGTTTTGCTTATGTTGTAATTAAACACACCTAATCACAGAACGTATGGGAAGGCCGGTCCCAGCGGACCCACCTGTCCCTCCTCAGCCGGCAAGTGCACCTGGCACCAGCAGGTCCGGTACCCAGCCCATGCTCCCCTCCACCGTTGGTCCTGTGCCACCTTCGGGTGGAAGCGCTGCAGGGGATGGGGATGGGGGCTCATCCCCCCGTGCAAGCGTGGGCGGAGAAGGGCCACCTGTCACCCTTCGAAGGGTCCAGGCTGTGGTGCGTAGGGAGATCCAGCATTCAGTCGCTGATCCCCTACGCCAGCTTGAGGTGAGAGTGGTACATCTCACAGGTGAGCCTGCCCATCCTACGCAGCCCTCAGCACAGCCACCCTTCGGGCTGTGAAGGTAAAGTGGTGACTGCCCATGGGTGGGGATCTCAGTTCCACTGTTACCATCTGTGGGCTCATGGGCTTGCAATTTCCAAACATCCGACCCCGTCAATTTTCACCCACCCCATGTGTCATACACCGCCCCTGTATGCATCTTATCTGTCTTGTCTGTTTACCTTCCCAACCTACCTCCCCGGACATACCTACTTTCTCTACCTCACTTCCCACTCTCACCTGAAAAAAAAAAAAGGCAATCTGTACCCACAAAAAAATTATGCCCCATACATAGCTGCCAATTTCACACACATGTCCATCGGACAAACATGTAAGTTGATAATTAGAATTGGCAGTACAACATACTTTGTTGTACTCACCCCTCTCCCAGGGGTGGAAGGTTTCAAATTTCACTCCAAATTCATTGCATATACACAGCTGTTGCTGTTAAAGAAATGGGCAGCTATGGACCTTCTCTACACCCGTCCTGCACATCCTGAGCTTGTTTACCTACTGTGTGCCCCTCTTTGTGCCCCCTTTTTCACCACTTTCCTATCTCCCCATTTTCTTTTCTTTAAAAGAAATTAGCGCGGGGGTTAGCGGGAGTAAGCACTTTTAAGCGGTAGTAAGTGGGTTTAAGCGAGTGTACACATATGTGCGCTTAGCTAAGTGTTGCTAAGCATTGCGCAAACCCGAGCAAACCCACTTACAGCTGCTTAAAAGTGCCTTAGTCACTCTATGGCAGAGCCCTTGTTCTGCTGAGCAGCAAAAGAAAAAACCTCTGTCAGTCTCGACCCCCAGACCATTGACACAATAGACTGCATGAATTACCACTAAGCCACAGCAGATATACAAATAATGTGGTTCTGAAATAAATATATCATGCATTACAATGAGGGAATAGAAATGGAAATTAGGAATGGTATAACACAAATCCTTTTTTGTGGGTCTTTACCAGCTGTGGTTGTGGAATTGCATGGCATGACTGTGAAAGGAGAACCAGCCATCCTAGCAGGGAATAATGTTACAGTAGCACCTTACAACCACCACACGGTATCAGACCAGGATTAATACTGGCCACAGGAATACAGTGCAATAACCACATTTGTATGGCAGTTAATTGTGTAAGTGACAAAAAAGTACATACTGCCACGTATCCTGTGTTAGCATTTGGAGGGGTGCGTACATGTCTACACTGAGATGTGTGTACTGGAAGCAGCAACATTCAGGTTTGAGTACAACATGCATATAACTGGCTACAACCCTAGCATCAGATAAGAGAAATATACCAACCTTCAGACTGACACAACGGTGTCCAGAGCAAACAAGCATAGGCCCCACCTTGGAAATCTGAAAGGGCTACACCTACCTAACCTAGCATTTTATAGCAGTAAGCTGCAATCAAAGTGAGTAATGCAATCACCAAACAACAGGCTGCATGCAATTACTGAATGGTGGGCAGCAATTGGTGCAGAGGCTGTCACATGCACAAGTGCAGATACCTAGAAAAGCAGGCTGTACCTGCAGTCCACACATGCAATTATATCATTGCAGGTGCTGTGAGATAGAGAGTGAGAGAGAGAGAGACACGGACACAGACACAATTGAGATAGAGACAGAGACAGAACAAAACAGAGTGAGAAACAGAGACAGAACATTGAATAGAGGGCAAAAACCAAAAAAAAAAAACACCAATAAAAAAAAAAAACTACAAAACCATAACACACGGAGCAGGGAAATACTAAGGTAAGGTATGTAACTCACATGCATGTGTTGGCTTGTTGTAGATGTTCCTGAAGAGTACTCTACGCACTGCAAATCATCCATGTGTGGCAGCAGTATGTATCTATCTGTATCTGCACATGTGCATAGGGCAAGAGACATACTGCAACTGTTAGTGAAGGGTGGACAGATATCTGTTAGTGAAGGTTGATATGTGCATATATCCATGTAGGTAGTAGTGTGTGGCGTAGAAAACAGCATGCAGTGCGCAGGAGCGGCCGTAGGTCAACTGGTGCCCTAGGCAAATGGGCTCCACAGCGCCCCCTACCACACTTCCTGGTGCCCCCATCCTTGTCTTACTACACCACATAAATAGTGGAAAAGCACCCCTGCTAGAGCGGCGCCCTAGGCGGCCGCCCAGTTGGCCTATGCCTAAGGCCAGCTACGGTAGTGTTGATATATGTCATGTGGTGGTTAAATGCTGTGGGACAGATTTGTCAGATCTGCTGTGCTACAGCCAGTGAGGCCTGCTAATGCTACAAGGGCTGAGGACACCCACATGCATTCTGCACAACACTGTGCAATTTAATCACATACCTGTACATCCCACAACTGCCGCATAAGTGATATCCCCACCATGAAAGGTGGACTGTACATGTGCCTATATGTACATCCATGTGTACAGCAATGGATGTGTACATGTATTTGTATAGATATGCATGTATATAATATATATATATATATATATATATATATATCTACATATATATATATATATATATATATATATATATATATATATATATATATATATACATATAGAGTGAGAGAGAGACAGAGAGACACGGGTTCATATGTACCGCAACAGGTGTGTGGTGACCAAGGCATGGACTGTAGACAAGTGTTGATACTGCAGTGCCATTCCACCTTCCCAAAACAGTGTACCCATTAACTACCACATAGGTAGAGATGTACCTAACAGTGAAGGTGTGATAAGGGAACATGGGACACAGGTGGACAGTGGCCTCCGCTTTGATGAAGACAGTGCCACACTACACCTGTAATCTGTCTGTGTGGTATGTGTCATAACAACAGGTGTGTCAGCTATGGACGTTTAGGGTAGAGTTCCCCTGTACACATCACAATGCCCTGTGTGGTATGTACTTCACATGACAACTACACCAGCTGAACAGGCCACAGACAGACCCTCCAGAGGGTAATACTGGCTGCAAACAGATACCCTATGCAGACTGACTCACAAAACCACAAGTACACTGTATTGCATACTGGCCACACAGAGGTGACCTCTGCTGGACAAACAGAGGTATGTCACACCCATAGCTGGGTGACAACCACCATGGCAACATATCACAATCCCTCCAGGATTCACGCTCTAGGGCCCTAAACCTTGTCAGTTCACTAAATGGCACATGCTGGAGGGATAGATTCCCATCTCAGAGATATGCCATACACCGGAATAGACCACATAGCAATAGCAAACAAGGCTCCTCCTTAGCAGTTGTTATAAATACCCCTGATGATTGTGTGGGAGATTGGTAATACACCCCAGGAAACACCTCTGTGGTTCAGGTTGGCAGGGGCAAGTGAAATCAAAGTACATGTGTGTCAATGGCCAGGGTAGCATATGGCTAGGCTGCCGTAGGCCCTAGGGCCAATAGCATATTATCTACCTATGACACTATGCACTCACACATGTACTTAATGCAATAGCTGCTATGTGAGGTTGCATAAGTGTAACGCTGAATGTATGCAAGGTCTGTAAAGGTGTGATAGCTTGGTGTGATGTTGTATCTGACATGGTAGTGCCTATCCTAACTGTGAGGACAGCAACTGATGTGTAATGTACTGTTAGGCAGACATAGTAGTACGGCAGATGATGTGACATAGTTCTCCGTTGATGAATGTGGTGTCTCATTGTAGGCTAAAGCAATACATGTATGCTTAGTGAGTGGTACTGCTGGTGAATCCATCACCAATATGAACTGCAGTACTACCTGAAGCTGTAGGCCTAAACAGCGCAGTATGGTGTGTGTTCACATTGCTTGGAAACACTGTCATGTGTGTTTCCTGTAGTCTCCACAGAGGACAGAATGCAGACATAAGGGTGTGTAAGTAGTGGCACACAGTACCGTATGGTACACAGGTAATGCTCATCTGTGTTGGCATACAGTGGTGC
Organism: Protopterus annectens; assembly: GCF_019279795.1. Taxonomy (NCBI): domain Eukaryota; kingdom Metazoa; phylum Chordata; order Ceratodontiformes; family Protopteridae; genus Protopterus; species Protopterus annectens. The sequence goes on along the minus strand of NC_056745.1, from coordinate 868,226,346 downwards.
ATTGTATGTTTGCCTGATGTGTGTGTGATTATGCCTGTACAATGGCTGCAATCATATGTGTGTTACAGGGTAAACGTGTGTATCCAGCAACATATATAGTCTGTTACAGCAGTATGCCACCTATAGTAACAACTGGACACATCTGTTAGGCAGGGCTATGGCATCAATGACTAGGGTGGTTGATTGGTACTACTGTACCTGTACTATATATCCATTGCAATGGATGACATCTCTGTTCGTGCATCGGTGTGATATACACCCCTGTCTTGAGGTTGTGCAATGTGTCACAAACAGTGTGTCGGGTTCTGTTGTATAGTGGTGTGATATATAAAGTCTGCCAGGCAGTATTAGTTAGTTGTGGCCTGAGAACCAATAAGTGGCATTTAACGTGTGCAACCTCTGACAGACAATAGGATGGTATATATGGCAGTAAAGTGATATCTGTGGGTAAAGGTGTAAAGTTTGACACAGGACACTCTCACACATTGTTCATATCTTTGTCACCCAGATGGCCCACCACCACAACCCAGCGTATACAGCGGATGAGGAAGAGGTGATACTCGTCAGCCTATTGCAGCGGTACACAATGCAAACTGCACTGTGGCAGGAACTATTTAGTCGGATAAATGACATAGGCATGCATAACTGGACATATGAGCAGGTACGCCATCACTGCAGTGATTTAATTAGACAAGTCCGGTGGCATGCGTCTGATATCCAAAGACAGCAGCTTGCCACAGGTGGAGGGGTGGCCATTCACCCCCCCCCCTCACCAGAGCGGAGGAGCTGCTCCTAAGCATGGTGGCTCCTGGACAACAGCTACAACAACTACTGACATGTGTTGTAATGGAGGCCGGAGCCACCCAGCACATCCACCTGGAGCAAGCAGGTAACATGCCCAATCTGTAGACTGCAGTTAACTGTATTGTTAGATTATGTGTACGTGAGATGTGTACTGTGTGTATAGCAGTTCAGCTGCCTAGTGTTGTGAAATACGGATAGTTTGAATAATATCCCTACAGCTACACCTGTGACTGTTGACTGTTGTTGTACTGCCATTTAGCATACCCACTGTAGCAATGCCACAGTTGTGGCCACTGACGAACCCTCTCATATTCTCGTAGGTCCCTCTGGTCTGATGGCAGGGCAGCCGATCCATGCTGGTGAGTGTGTTATACCTGCAATGTTGGTAATGAAATATGCATGTCATAGGTGAGGTGTAGGCCATGTACACGTAACACACCTACGCATAATGCATGCCGTGCATGTTTGCTGTGAGACGTTGCACAGCTCAGTAATGTCAGTAGCTGCCTCAATGACATGCAATACACAGAGCATGACACACAGTTGTGGCAACCCTGTACTGCACATTGGATAGGCATAGTTGCAACACCTGTACACAACATAACACATTGATCACATTCAGTACACAAAGTCATGCTACATATGGCATAACCACAAACCTGCTGTAAGGTCACACTTCAGTATCCCACATGTCATCCACACACACATGACGTACCTCGGGGTTAGAGGCCTATCATGGGGCTGTGCAATACTGTCCAACACATAACACAGTCATGTGAGGCAATGCTCCCTACTGGGCACCTCATACACCCATGTACAAAGTGGCTGTGTAATAGTGAATGTATCCACAGCACTGCATTTCCAGTACAGCATGCTAGGCAGTGGTCTGTCACACAGTAGTAGCCGTGAGTGACCACAAGATGCATGATGATGATGATGGCACATGGTACTACACCCCATCCGGTTACAGTGACCACAGTACTACACATAGCAGTCTTTGCTGTGCACCCCATTGTTCTGTGTGTGCAAACATATGCATCTATACACACCATGCATAGCATGTTGTGTGTGTGCTTACATATGCTAGTATACACATTCTGTACATCAGTCACCATCTGTACAAAGAGTCACATGTATGTCCTGGAATGTTATTGGGTGTATAGGTCACATGACACACATTGGGTATGTGTGGTGTTTAATGTTGCAATCGTGTAGCATGCCATGTCGTGGCTGGCACTGACATGTCTGCAATGTGTCCCACACTCACCATAACCACTGTACAATGTCCATGTCGAGCATTGGGATTCCTTCACATCTACATGCACCACTCATCCCATGTCTGTACATTGCATGCATTCGCTATACCTGTGCCCACTATTATGTGCTATGGACACAGATACTGTCAACAGACATGGCAATCTATGTGTCACACAGATACATGCAGCCATGGTATGTATACCATTGAGTGATGGTGCACATGACATTGCAGAGCAGATAATACTTGCACAGCAATGTTGTGTCCATGTACACACTCTGTTCCAGGGTGTACCCAATCACTGAACAACTACACACATGCATCAAAGCCTTGTATAATGTCATTAGATAGGGCTGTCTACACTTGCACTGCATGGTCTTGAGCAGCACATATTCTGCATGCTGACGTGTGTAGTGACTGTTTGTCTTGTGATACTGTCACCCACCATCACCCACTATTGTGTATGTGTTGGATTCCTGGTGTGTGTGTGTGTGTGTGTGTGTGTGTGTGTGTGTGTGTGTGTGTGTGTGTGTGTGTATGTGCTGTGGTGAGCAGTGTATTTATGTGCATGTGTACATGTGTGCATGTGTGCTGACATCACGTACAGATTGTAAAGTGTGTTTCCTGTCTTCCTTCCACAGGTGCTGAGTTAGGGGTGGCTGAATGCAGCAGGGAACCTGATGTCACCGCCACTGATAGTGGAGATGATGAGACATGTATTGTGGCACAGGAAGGTCTGACAGGGTCTGTCATTAGTCCACCAATTGGCACTAAACAGCAGTCAACCCCATCTATGCGCACACTCATACTGCCAATACATCCCTCGTCACCAATGGCCTTAGCTGAGGGACACAGGCATACAGTTGGCATTGACCAGGAGAGTGTGGTACCTATGGCACATGCATCCCCTCACAGCAGCCATAGCCAGATTACTGGAGTGGTACCACATAGGCGGATGTCCAGGGGTTCTCGGGGGAGCACCACTGGTCATATTGCCCCCGGCAGACATGCCCCCAGAGGTATTACAACCTCCAGTATGTTCCGGGCTGTAATGCAGGCACAGGCACATATGGAACGGTACACCCGACAGTTACTAAGGGCGCAGAGGGCCCATTACACTGCTATCAATGACAGCATCCGTGACCTTGCCGTTACCATCCGGAATTACACCGAGGTCATTGATAGCCGTTGGAGGGAGACATTAGATGTCCTCCACGATGTGTTAGCCATGAGCCAGGACCATGCGGGATGGATGAGAAGCCGACGCGGATGCATGCCAGCAACAGCATCAGCTGGCAGTTGTCACTGACGGACCACAGATCACAGCCCTCCCATAGTGGCAGTACCAGCCCTAGCAATGCTGGGGCTGGCCTGTCCATTGACCGTCCTACTAGACCACGTGCACGTGGCACTGGCCAGTCCCAACAGGGACATGGGTCCAATCATCATACCTCTGCCTCTGATGACAGCACCCAGTCAGGGTTGGTACCCCATACTGCCCATAGCACCCCTGCTATGCACAGGTACTGTGTCCATGGCCAGAGACAGTGATCTGTACAGCCTAGCAGGTACAGTCTGTGGCTGTCCCACAACCACCCGTATATGGCAGCCACATGGTGGAGTTGTGTGCATGCAGACACACACACATTTACCATACAACTAGAGCTCACACATACACACACACATTACATCAACATTGGCCCATGCAGTACTGTTGTCCCACACACACACACACACACACACACACACACACACACACACACACACACACACACACACACACACACACATGCCGATTGGATGGGTCAATGTCGGGCTCTGGCAAACCTACAACACACCCTGTGCATATGATGACACCTGTGCCAACTCGTGTCATCTGTAACATTGATGCAGGAACAGGCTAACATGGTTCTGATGCACAGGGTGACATTATAGCAGTGTAGCAATAGTAGCAAGTTGACAACAGGAAAGTGTAATGATAACCTTGTAGGTATACCTGAGCAGGCATTATGCATCACAGCTGTGATAGTCATTGTAGCATTGTTTACACCAGTGTTAGTCCTGAGTATGTAATGTCCACCCATGTGCCACTTGGCTGAAGTGTACAGTGTTGCCAGCATGTGTTAGTGAGTGGACAGTACGTGTGTGATGTGTGCATTACAAATTAGTGGGTGTACATCTGTGAACATGGTGTGTGCGCACTGTCTGCATGTACGTGCATAGTGGACATGTGGGATGTGCGACTTACCCTGTTCTACACATTGTTAACATATCATGGTATCTTTCGATGGCCAGTATGCATTCTACTACAGATATGTACTAACATGGGTACACGCGTGTATGACATGGGTTGGCACTATGCTGTGGGTGATACTGTTGATATCTGTCAATGATCTGCCATCTGGTAGTATACACCATTTCAACAGCATGACTATAACCAATCATTAGATGATGTCCTGACAAATGACTCACAGTTGTAGGGAACTCAGTAACAGCTGGATCCTCCCAGTACTATACAATAACAGTAACCAGTGGTATTGACTGCCACACGTTCCTGAGACCACACCTGTGTGGCATATAGCCCTCTTAGGTTCATGCAAATACACTAGGGATATGTCCATCAACATCTGGAAATGCATGCATTGGCCTACACTGCATTCCCTGGATGGGACGCATATCCTACACAAGGGTATCATACAGACAGATACCTGTTGTCCAATACATGCTGTATAGCAGTAAGCCGTCTATGGCATATTCATCCACATTAACTATACATACTATCCCGACAGTACCACATAGGTGGTAGCCCTCAACATGTATGTTGGGTACCAATGTGTACAGACAGACATGTGTTATGTCATCTGTCCCTTGGTATCCACATATCCATAGGTATTGTGGGGTCCCTCGGTGTTTCACATAACACATTAGGGGTCTGCATGCATATCCACAGGGCTGGTGTACACCTATAATGACTGTCCATTATTGCCAGTCGTTGTTGTGTATGAACATGTCTGACATATACCCCGACAATTACCCTTACTCACAGTATTCTATAGTAACTGTCATGGGTGTGTGTGGCAGAGATGTCCTTGGCCACGGATCACTACATTGGCCGGGCTTGACACAGACATACATATGTGACCTATGATTTGTGAAGCAGCGGCACAATATGTCGAAGGTTACAAATGTATTCATGTCGTATGCAGGCTTCACACCTATGTACTGATTGAGGTCACATGTACACATATTTATTTGACATGCAGATACCTGATGTGTGCAATGCACATACTGTTTGAAACATATGTCATACCGTAGTAAAAGCAAAACCCCCACTGCATTGACCACCTGTTGCACACACTTGGCATTTGCAGGACTCAAACCCCGACTTAACTATGTTATGATACTAGAGAAATATGCATTAACATGGCGCGCTGTATGTATCAATGGGTGGTGTATGTTCTCCTTGAATATTTGTAGGATGTTGACATCATCTGACTTTCCAAAGAGGGATGTACCTCTTTTAATGTGTTTTCCCAGTCTCCAAAAAGACTACGTCTCTCAAGGGAAACCACACACATAAATACCCCCCCACACGCACACTTGGCGTTTGCAGGACTCAAACCCCTAACTAGCTGCGTTACGATATTAGTACGATACACATTAACATGGCACGCTATATGCATTACTAGGTGGTGATTGTTCTCCTTGAATATTTGTAGGATGCTGACATCATCCGACTTTCCAAAGAGAGATGTACCTCTTTTAATGTGTTTTCCCAGTCTCCAAAAAGGCTACTTCTCACAAAGGAAACCACACACATACACACTTGGCGTTTACAGGACTCAAACCCCTACCTAACAATGCTAGGATACTAAAGAGATACACATTAACATGGCATGCTATATGCATTAGTAGGTGGTTGATGTTCTCCTTGAATATTTGTAGGATGCTGACATCATCCGACTTTCCAAAGAGGGATGTACCTCTTTTAATGTGTTTTCTCAGTCTCCAAAAAGCCTACTTCTTTCAAAGGAAACCACAAATACATACCCCCCCAACACACACACACTTGGCATTTGCAGGACTCAAACCCCTACTTAATTATGTTAGGATACTAGAAAGATACGCATTAACATGGCGCACGATATGCATTACTGGGTGGTTTATGTTCTCCTTGAATATTTGTAGGATGCTGACATCATCAGACTTTCCAAAGAGGGATTACCTCTTTTAATGTATTTCCCAGTCTCGAAAAAGGCTACTTCCCTCAAAGGAAACCACACACCTACACACACACACTTGGCGTTTGCAGGACTCAAATCCCTATCTAATTATGTTATGATATTAGAGGGATACGCATTAACATGGCGGGTTATATGCATTACTGGGTGGTTTATGTTCTCCTTGAATATTTGTAGGATGCTGACATCATCCGACTTTCCAAAGAGGGATGTACCTCTTTTAATGTGTTTTCCCAGTCTCCAAAAAGCCTACTTTTCTCAAAGGAAAACACACACATGGTGTTTACAGGACACAAACCCCTACCTAATTATGTTATGATACTAGAGAGATCCACATTAACATGGCGCGCTGTATGCATTACTGGGTGGTTTATGTTCACCTTGAATATTTGTAGGATGCTGACATCATCTGACTTTCCAAAGAGGGTACCTCTTTTAATGTGTTTTCCCAGTCTCCAAAAAGGCTACTTCTTTCAAAGGAAACCACACACATACCCCCCCACCAATACACACACACACTTGGCATTTGCAGGACTCAAATCCCTACTTAACTATGTTATGATACTAGAGAGATATGCATTAACATGGCGCACTATATGCATTACTGGCTGGTTTACGTTCTTGAATATTTATAGGATGCTGACATCATCAGACTTTCCAAAGAGGGATTACCTCTTTTAATGTGTTTTCCCAGTCTCCAAAAAGGCTACTTCCCTCAAAGGAAACCACACACATACACCCCACCCAAATGCACTTGGCGTTTGCAGGACTCAAACCCCTATCTAAATATGTTATGATAGTAGAAAGATACGCATTAACATGGCAGGCTGTATGCATGATTGAGTGGCTTATGTTCTCCTTGAATATTTGTAGGATGCTGACATCCGACTTTCAAAGAGGGATGTACCTCTTTTAATGTGTTTTCCCAGTCTCCAAAATGATGCTTCTCTCAAAGGAAACCACACACATACACACACCCCCACACACACACTTGGCATTTGCAAGACTCAAACCCCTCCCTAACTATGTTATGATACTAGCGAGATATACATTAACATGGAACACTATATGCATTACTGTGTGGCTGATGTTCTCGAATATTTGTAGGATGCTGACATCATCAGACTTTCCAAAAAGGGATTACCTCTTTTAATGTATTTTCCCAGTCTCTAAAAAGGCTATTTTCCTCAAAGGAAACTACACACATACACCCACCCCACACACACACTTGGCGTTTGTAGGCCTCAAACCCCTATCTAACTATGTTATGATACTAGAAAGATACACATTAACATGGTGGGTTATATGCATTACTGGGTGGTTTATGTTCTCCTTGAATATTTGTAGGATGCTGACATCATCCGACTTTCCAAAGAGGGATGTACCTCTTTTAATGTGTTTTCCCAGTCTCCAAAAAGTCTACTTCTCTCAAAGGAAACCACACACATACACACACACACCCCCACACACACACTTGGCATTTGCAGGATTCAAACCCCTACCTAACTATGTTATAATACTAAAAAGATACACATTAACATGGTGTGCTACATGCATTATTGGGTGGTTTATGTTCTCCTTGAATATTTGTAGGATGCTGACATCATCTGACTTTCCAAAGAGGGATGTACATCTTTTAATGTATTTTCCCAGTCTCCAAAAGGACTACTTCTCTAAAAGGAAATCACACACACACTTAGCATTTGCAGGACTCAAACTTCTACCTAACTATGTTATGATATTAGAGAGACATGCATTAACATGGCACGCTACATGCATAACTGGGTGGTTTGTGTTCTCCTTGAATATTTGTAGGATGCTGACATCATCGGACTTTCCAAAGAGGGATGTACCTCTTTTAAGGTGTTTTCCCAGTCTCCAAAAAGGCTACTCCTCTCAAAGGAAACCACACACACACTTGACGTTTGTAGGACTCAAACCCCTCCCTAACTATGTTATGATACTAGAGAGAAATGCATTAACACAGTGCACTATATGCTTTATTGGATGACGTCTGTTCTCCTGGTATATTTGTAGGATGATGACATCATCAGACTGGACATGGTAATGTGTGTACACATTGTTTTGCAATCCCAGGAATGATCCATGTAGGTTGGCAGGTATCAACAGCTTGTACAGGACCCCATGACTCTGACCTTGTGTGATCTATCTGTGGACACATTGACATCCCTCCATATATCAACACATATCTATGCACAGATTGTTGATTTTGTGGATACATGTGTCTGTGATGTTGATGAAGAGCTGTTCAAAGTCTATGTGGGACATGTGTAGCTCTGTTCCATGATGTATGTCCTGGGTGGCTGCCTTCAGACGGTGTAGCATGCTTGGGAACCATGATCTGCACATGAACATACCACACTTGGTAGGGTTGTGTGTTTGTCGGTTTCCAATAGCTCTGTTTATCACGTCTGCCATGATGCACTCCATGGCTTTGCAGATCAGACTTTATATGCTTACTGGACTATACTTCCCATGGTGTGTTGTACACCCACACATGTGGGGAGTGCCTTATGTTGCTGTAACACATTCGACGGTTCCAGGTCCTGTGGAGTGGGTGAGGCTCAACAGACTGTTCAGGTGCAGGGTCTGTTTGTTCTGTAGTGCATGCATGGCACATATTGGGAAACAATGTAATCCAATTTCTGCCATGCTTTTGGCTTTGGGGGGAGCTGTTCAGCCATTCTACACATGATATCTCCTGGTATGATGTCAGGGACTATCGTCTGTGGGAGGTGGGTATGTTTACATGGGCCTGTCTTATAAGATGTTGGCAATGTCAGTAAAGTACAGTTGCCCCTGACTCAGTACATATATGTGTGTACATTACTATTTATTACATAGCTGAAGGACATGTCATGATTCTCAGTCTGGACTCCTTTTCAGCCACTCTTTACAAAACACCAACAAACCTGAGCACTAATCCCGGTTATACTCTTTTACACACATAACACCCTACTGATCCTTTGTGCTCAGGCTACAGAGTATGTCATCATAATACACTGGCATGTCCAGGGGTTGGTTTAATGTGTACTCTCCAGTCCAGTTAGTGAATATTGTGGTTATGACACAATGTCACATCTGCCTCATGTACACAGACGACCCTCTCCTCCTCACATCACACTCAGATATATGTGGGAGATGTAACAATATTGACATACAGGACGCTGAGCTCTCTTGACCCATGATTTGCATAGTCTATCAGGTGGTGAGGGTGACCACACACACCACATATCAGTCTCACATACACCGATAGTGACAGCACACAAACCACATTATCACACATACACATATTCGGAGGCTGTACATACACTCTGCCTAAGCAGCAGAGACCTCCACAGCAGACACACATACAACTGCTACCCCACTACAATGCCCACATGTCACACAGTTCACAATGTCAGTGTGCCACACAGTCACTGCCCTTTGGGCTAAACAACACACCTGATACACTTGTTATAGGTGACACTTAATGTCAAACACACTGTTGTCCCACTCACCAGGCCAAACAAAGGAATAGTCACTTTGAGATGTCTCTCAGGTGCCAGGATCCGCCACATAACACATGCATTCAGGTCACTCCAAAGCAAGTCCAGGACTGGTTCCATTATTGTCCAAGCTGGTGCGTACAACCTCAGATGTTCCTCCCTGGACCACATGACATGAAACAGAGAGGAACTCTGTGATCATGTAGCCCAGCCCAGTATTACCCTGACCTTGTCTAGCATCTTACACTCACCAAGTATGATGTCACAGTATACCAACACACTGATCACGTTTAACAGTTGGCTAACATATTGGTGTTATTCAAAGGGGATACAGTGTCTGTCACCCTGGGGTGACATGCTCGACATGCCACGTAGCTTTCCTATAGACAGCTTGCACCTGTCACCCTTGGACCTTTGAATACTGGCTAGGGTACTTGCTGCCACTATAATGCCTTATTTAAGTAGGGCTCAAAGGACAGAACCACCTCCATAGACATTAGAGAGTACATGGCACTGAGGGTAATGCTGCTCAACACCAGATGTATTACCCTCAAATTGCGCCCACTCAGGGATCTCCTCAGTATGAAGGATAGCAATATATGTGCACTAACAGACACATGGTTCAGGATCCCACATGCACACCAGCACTACCAGGTTGTATTTCGTACCATGCTTTCTGACCACATAACTCGGAATGGCCAACACAATTAGGGGGTGTATCCATATACATCACAGATACACATACCTCCGGGTTGGTACCACTGCACAAAGCATCACAGACCATACATATGCACCTAACATTGCGCAAATCAGCCTTTTGGTTTATTGCCTGCTACGGACCACACTCCCCAACTCAGCAACCCCACTCAGCTTTCCTGGGAACATTGGACAATATGAAGGTCTCCCCAAACACCATTATATTGGGTGACATCAAATACCCACACATTGACTGTGGATAGTACTCAGGCCACAACACCCTCGACCAACAGTTGCTACTATTTCTACACTCATATGCTATGGCACAACTGGTCACCCCATCCACACGAGGGAACAACATATTGGACATGATCATCCCTGACATGGGGACTCTATGTGCCACACCTGCGATATACCCCTCACTGCTAAGGGCAGAACATACTTTATCTCAATGGACATCCATATCCCGTCCCCACACCTTTCCTGGGTAATGTTGGTGAACTTCCCATAGGAAAACGTCACACTCTTCCAAACCACGGTGGTATCCTTCAGAGACCCTGGGCAGTGGTAAGTATGGCTCAGACTGCTGTATCCTTTACATACACATTCTATGGACACCTAGTGGACCGCATGGATTCTTACATCCAAAATAACAACTGGACTCATTCCTGCAATGGCAGTGGACCTGTGTGGTAGACCCCAGCCATTCATATGCTTTACAAAAAATGGAGAAAGCTACTACATGATAGAGCACAATCCCAGACAGGGAAGGCATCTGTGATCTGTACTAGCAGACAGCTACAATCACTTGGGTAATTATGTCAGGCAAGCTTCTAACGGACAATTGCACCAGACATGTCTCACACTCACAAGGCCTTCTTCAGTCGATTCACGTACCTGGCTGGACATTCACTGATATGCTGTGTGTTACTGCATACTGACTAAACATACCCTGAACCTACTGACATTGCCATCATCCTGGCAAACAGGTTCAGTGCAGATGTGTCCCCCACATCCCCCCTAAGGTGGTACTGTCCATAGCAACAGAGTGTAACCTCCTAGACATCACGAGTAAACAGGTGAGTGCTGCCCTCCCCACAGCGGCCATCACAGCATCAATGGGACCAGACAATGTCCCAGCCTGTGTCGTACACAGCCTTCATGACAGACATAACACTCACATTACATCACTGTTTGACATAAGAGTTGCTGCAGCATATGTACCCATGGAATGGCGTACAGCAATAGTGGTCCCGCTCCACTGAATACTGCCACAACAGACCACAGGCAATATCGGCTGAAAAGGCTAATTAGCCTGTTCTGCAAAGCTATGGGGTGTATTGTAATGGGACTCATGCACATAGACATGGGAAACCTAAAGACACTGGGTCCTACACATTACAGCATTGTTGTAGGCAGATCTTGCTTGTTGGACCTGTTCATATTCTTTCAACAGTTACCAGGTCCATCAGTGTTGGGACGGTTGTCCACACAGCCTGCCTGGACCTTGCACAACCCTTCAACACAATACCCCGCTCAGCCATTATGCATAGGCTCCCCAGCATCAATATCGACACATATCTGACATGATGGATTGCTACCTGGATCAGGGATAGCACCCACATGCTCAGTGTTGCAGGTGCCATGTCTGACTATACACCCATGACACATGGCATCCCACAAGGCTCAGTCCTGGGACCTCTCTTGTTCAGTATATATTTGTGTGATGTACAGGCTATCACAGGAGGGCTATGGCTGCCCATGTTCGCAGATGACTGCAAACTGGGTGCCATAATCAGCTCTCTTGCTGGCACATGCATACTCATACAGGGTCTCACAGAGATAGGTTGAATGGTGCCTGAGCCATGGCCTATGGCTACATGCCATTAGTTGCATAGTCATCCCCTTTGAGGATGAAAAAATGCCCACACATTACCACATAGGTTGTAATCCATTACATACAGTAGTGGTTGTTACAGTTTTGGGGACACAACCTGTTCGTACTCTCACTTTTGACAATCCTATTGCCATAGTGGTTAGACAGTACGTCTACATCGCCCACCATATCCCACATGGTTTCACATGTTGATCACATGTGGTCATTGTGACCCTATACTCTTCACGACCATGCTTGGTTACTATGCCACATTTGGGATGTCCCTTACCTGACACCTGCAGCAACTATAATGGCCACAAATGTTACTCATCGAGCAGATGTAGGGACTCACACAGATGCCCTGCACAGTTCTGATACAGTAACTACAGCTATACTCAGTCACTTACCACCTACACAGATGTGTTGTGTGCCTGTAGTTCCAGGCAATATCTGACCCAGACTTACTGGACATGCTCCACCTCAGGATATCTGACTCCCTTGGAGCTACACACTCCAGGGACATATACCTCAGCACTGATGTTAAAAGGACATGCTGGGGGGACAGATTATTATCAGAAAGCCTCCACTGACTCTGGAGTGTAGTCCCGGTTTTGCATAGGCAGAGCCACCCACTGACCACCTACAGGTGACATCTTGACATGTGGATGGGTGATCACATGTTTACACATGGGATATCTTCTGGGTCCCTGCTAGACAGAGGCACAATACACTCAACATGAATGGGCTATCTTGTGTGACCTACTATTCAGAGGCACAGTGTTCTGATTAGACTGGGTTTCAGAAGCCAAACACACTCTGGATATGCTTGTACATGCCCTAGGGCAGATAGCCTAGTATCAACCTTTGAACCTATGATCATTTTCATGATGCACAATGTTTATTGCTGATACTGTTTGCAGGTTTTTATCATCTTTGCTTTCACACTTTCTATGAACTGCTTAGGTATCTGCAGAACATATTTGCTTATGGCAGGGTTCCACTATATTATTTACGTGTCTATTGTCATATCAGTGTGTGCACAGGGCAGATTGCTGGGTAGTGAGAGGTTCGTGGGTTAACACATGCAACTGCCTGCTATATGTGGCCCAATGCTGTACTCCAACATGGCCTAAGTGTGTGAGCATGCCCAGTTCAGACTGTCAGTGTTCTGTTGCCTGACATTTGTCTCATGTAGTCAAGTGTGTGAGCATGCCCAGTGTGACCTTTCAGTATGTTGCTGTCTGAGGTCCCCTACATTTGTTGATGTATGTCAACATGTCCAATATTAACATTTGTACTGTGTGTGTTGAAAGTTAGGTTCTATTCTTACTGCAGGACTCACCTTTGTGTCATAACTCGACAGGGATTATGCTGTGCCTGCAGGGTTTCCATGAAATACTTTGCATAGACTTATCGACATTTCTTCATACAGGCTAACCACTGCAATACTGTCATGGTTTAGTGGTTCAGTGCTATGACTATAGTGTACAGTATCCTCGGTTCAAGGCCCATCGCCGGTTATATTTTCATACTAAGCAGACCAGACTGCTTAGGGGTCAGTAGAGCAAATATGAGCATGTTGGCTTTTGTTCAGCTATGCCCAGCTTGTCCAACATTGCTCAATATTAACCCTCATTGCTGGACATTGACCTATATTACTCTACATTGACCACATTTGTAGTAGTTGGTGTGTGCGATTTTGTTTACATATACTTCATGATGGTAAATGCTGTTTAGCACTGCTTTATATTGCTTAACACATGGCAATCATGTCTCAGGTGTTGATGCAGGGCTGCCTATGTCGGATGCACATACTACACTCCCTATACATGTTTGAAAGCAGGTAGTGTCAACGTAGGCATCCCTTTTACTATATGTGCGGGTCAGAGAGAGGTATCATTTCCAGAGTTCCTACTGAGCCAGTGTATGTGCTATGCGTTGCCTCTTTGCCAAGGCCAAAGCATACTGGGCACACCTCCTTCTGCCTACTGGGGCAGGCTCAGGTTGTTCCTCCTCCGAGTCACGCTCTGCCTGTGATGGCCTTTGCAATGGTGGGGGGCTGTTTGGCCCAGGCCTATGCTAGTCCTGCTGCAAGTGTTTTCGCAGGATCATATTATGTAGCATAGCACATACCATGACAATTTGGGTACATGTAGTTGGTGGGTACTGCAAGGCTCCACCAGATGTGTCCAGGCACTGGAACCGTGACTTGAGCAGCCCAAACACACGCTCAATTACATTTCGTGTTTGTGCGTGTGCCTCATTATGGCATTCCTGTTCAGGTGTGTGTGCGTTTCTGATGGGTGTCATCAGCCACGGCTCCAGTTCATAGCCAGCATCCCCCACTAGGTGATGTGGGATGTCCCAATTGACAAATGTCTGGTACAGCTGCGTCAGATGCCAGATATGGGAATCATGGTAGCTTCCAGGGCAGCCAGCACACACATTCAGTATTATGCCCTGGGCATCACACACAACCTGGCAGTTGATGGAGGGGAAGCCCTTGCGGTTGAAGTAGACCCTACCCCGCTCACCGGCTGGTGCTTTGATGCGTATGTGCGTGCAGTCTATTGCACCCACTACCTCAGGGTATTCTGCTATTTGCTGTAAGAGATGCATATTGCTAGCCAATTCCTCACGGGAATTGGGGAAATATACATGATCACCGACATGTGCTGACATGGCATCCAGGAACTGGTGCAGTACCCTGGATGCTGATGCCTGTGATATCCCCATCATATCACCAGTTGGTCTCTGGAAGGTACCTGTTGCTAATATTCTTAGGCCAACACATACCTTAGTTTCCACTGGGATGGGTTCCCCCCTGCTAGTTCTGTGTGTGAGGCGTGGCCTGCACAGCTCAACAATTTGCTGCAAGAGGTCTCTGTCCACTCTATAGCACTCCACTATCTCCAGCTCATGTAGGCCCTGGTAGGCAACCCTGGGCCTGTACACTCTTCTCTGTCTCCTCACTGTGGGTTGTCCAGCAGCATTTGTATTATCACCACCCTCAGCATGTTGCATATGTCGCCTTATAACAGCAATGGCAGCCCCTAACATTTTTTGTCTCAGTGAAGCTTTTTCAGTTTTCACTTCTATTAGTTACTGCAGTGTTGCAGTGTCTCTCAAGAGAAACATAATGGACTGTTGTTTGCAGAGTTTTAAGTGCTGGGCTGGGCTGGGATTGTGTTCTGCCTGGGTAATTGCCTGTTCTGATTGTTTTCACCTGCTAGCTCTGCTAGTACTCCCTGGTAACTTCCCATTATTTGGTGTGCTTCCTTTTTCCTTTCTGTTTCCTGAGGGGGGAGCGCCGTGCACACAAGCACAAACACGCACAGCAGCCAACACGCGTGCACACATGCTTACACGGACTAAACCTTGCTTATTCTTGTTAAAATGAGCGCACACCAACACAAACGAACTTACAACTGTTTACACAGCCTTACATATGCTTACTCAAGCCTACACGCACGCACACACGGTTACACGCGTGCACACTGTCTTACTTGAGTTTACTGGCACGCACACGTGCGCATGCACGCCCAGCAAGAAACCTTGGTGTTATCTATGGCATACACCTTCGATTTCTTGACTTTACCTGGCCTACCTGTTGACACACCTCTTTCACTATTATGTGAATGTAAGCTGACACATGACACTCTGCTCCAGTGAGCTTCACTCCTTTCATACATACCCCCCTCGTGATGTCACCTATCTTCTACTCTGTTACACCCCTTATCCTACTCCTACACTCCACTGACTGTGCTCATTTGCTATGTAAACTTGCGATTTACTATCCTAACTCTCATTTGCATAGGATTGCCTACTAATGCTTAGTTACATCTCTTAGGCTGAGCTTCCCACCTTAGCAACCTCTACTCGGTGGCCATGTTGTCTTCAGCCTGCCATTCCCTTGCATTGTAAATTCTTTTTAGCTATAAAATCCACATTTCTGGATCTTAATTATTAATTTTCTGCTTTTAGGGTGCAGCGCATTTGCGCGGCGCTGCGCTAAGGTTAAACCCCAAAGATCGGGATAAAAAAAAGTTATTTTATTTTTAATTTGCATCCCTTCCCATTGTCAATGGCCATATTTCTGGCCATTGGCATGCTTCCTCCTGTACATTCATGCTTTATTTCCAGCTGACACGGCTCCATTTTGCTATTTGCAGAACCGTACTCAGTTATCAACTGAGTACGTTTTTGCAAGTAGCACTACTCCTACTCGGACAGGTTTGGGTTTCCTGGATCGCAAATTTACCTCATTTGCATAGCTTTTGCCTGCAATTGAGGTAATTTGCATATCCCAGCCCTGTCCGTGTAGGACTAGTTTAGAGATCTCAGTTGCACGCCCCTACCAGCCGTTCCTGGATCGCTCGGTGGACATGTTGGCTGCATGGAGTCTTACTCTACTCTAAGACTCCGAGCAAGCCTTCGTGAATCCGGCCCAATGTCTCTACAATCAGTTGCTAATACAACTGAAACTCTTTCTGGAGGATTTATACTTAGAATGTTTAGCACCGAAGTTTTATAACTCTGATAGATTAAGTAAAATAGCTATGACTAATAATAAACATTATAGGAGATGTAGCTAAAATATCAAAACAGTCTGGAAACAGGTTTTATTTGATTTTATAATATTACAGGAATTCATTGTTTGAATTTAAATTTTTGGCCATTCAAGTTTGGTTAGAAAAATATCAGTACTCCTTGTTTTGGACTATACAAGCCACTGCAAGAAAAATCAATTACAAGAAAGTTGCTACAAATGACATTTCCTTCTTTTTCAAACATTATATCTACTTTAAGAATTGTATGGCAAACAAATTGAAATAAATAGAATGAGAACTATTGCTAAGACAGTACATTTCAAACAATGGCCTAATATACTAGGACTATTAGAAAAGATTCAATATAAAATTATATAATTATGCATTTAACCTTATATTAGGTCTTTATTATCTTATGTTGAGTTTCAAGTCCTGGATTTAGAGGCAGTTCTGGCCTTATGTTTGTTAGCAGATACACACATTAAATATAATGTTTAATAGTATGTGAACTAAATTGTCTGAAACTAGCTTAATGAAAATGTTTGTTGTATGGTAGATGCAACATGGCTATATTGATATGATAAATGTTACTATTGTGATTTTGATCTAAATTCCCAGTCAATAAAGATATTTTACAAAATAAACCACACATTGTCATAACCATACTCTGCCAGATACATCTCATCATAATTAAGGATCAAACCTGTCAATTAAACAGATGATCAACAAGTGTGCAATACCAACATTCCCCCTGTAGGGGAATATTCCATTTCCCTGGTGATTGTGCGATGTCAATGTTAGTAAACCTAATATTAGCAAGGGTACTGGGGACACAGCTCCCCACATGGGTGTGCAAGGAGGTGCAGGGAAGCTTGACCTCTGCAAAAACTATGTTATTTCTCTTTTGGTGTTGTAAAAGTTGCATGTTTCAGGGTTCCTTTTTGGGCATGTGTAACAACATATTGACGTTCAGCTTGTTGACCTTTTGCAGTCAATATTTTTGAGGTCAACAGATGGGTCACTCAGCTAAAGTGAGTAGACTTATATATATATATATATATATATATATATATATATATATATATATATATATATATATATATATATATATATATATATATATATATATATATATAATATATATATATATATATATATATAGATCTATATCTATCTCAATATTTGCCTATCTATATAGAAGAAGCCTCCCATAGGAAACCAGTACAAAGGTTCGTTGGCGCTATACTGCAAGGGAAAGAACAGGAAACTGTGGCAATTCTGACACAGTCAATGTCATGGAGTCATAGGCCAGTGATTTCCTATATGAAAAAGCAACAGATGACACGGGGAGAAACTAAAGAGAATGTGGCACAGGAAGAAGCTCTGGAACTTTCTATAGAATGTCCGGAGGAAATAGTGGGTCTATATTAGTTCACTAAAATGCCATTTCAGAGAACACCTAATCAGCGAAACCAATTCAGCAAAAATCGTTTCATCTATTTGCTGAATTTACCAATGGCAAAAAAGTAGTTGGCCATCTACACAACCTTGCCGTTTTCTCCACTGTACTGCAATCTCAGAGTTGTTATATATAGTTAGGTGGGTGGGGACAAAGCCCCCCACTTGGGTGGGTTCAATTTGCTTAGATGTCCATCTGTTGTGCTGTAGGGCAGGTATTTTCCTGCTCTTGTAAATTCAGTAAATCACTGAAATTATTTTCACTGAATTGGTGTCACTGATTAGGTGTTTGCCAAAATGGTATTTTGGTGAACTATTATATTCCAGGAAATAGTAAATAAAGAATTTGCCCTTAGTTTAGAAGAAAATGATCTAAGAGAAGAGTTGCTTGATTTCATAGAGATGGATAGACATAATAGGATCAATGAAAGAAATAGACTGAAGAAAGTACAGAACAACCCATAAAGTTAGAAATTTGATAAAACAAATGAACACAGTAATTAGGACTGTCCATAGAGATTCATGTGATATAACAAAAGTAAATAGGATACATTACTGTGCAGTCAAATTAATAACAGATAAAGTCCTATCACAAGAACACAGGCTAGTAAGGGAAAGGACGGAAAGAAATCAAATGTCATCATGGAAGTACTGAATAGAAAAAAACGTAAAGCAATTAAGACAAGTGTCACTGATAGAAGAGCATAGAAGAGGGAACAGATCAACTAAAATACTTTGAAAGATAGATGTGATAAAAGCAATGTGCAGTATTATAACGGATCAGGATTTACCATGCACTATCACAAATAATAAACTAAAAATATCAGCACAGACAGAAAAACTTAGAAGATACACAGATAAATATAAAGGAACAGTACAAAATAAGCAACTTTGCAATGACGCAAAAGAGTTTTATAGAAAATTGGGAAACAAGATAAAAGGAATTGAAAGACGACCAAAAAAAGGACGACATAGATACATTATGGAGAAATATTTATGAAGATCCTGTGGAGCATAACAAAGATGTTAAATGGAGAGAAGAAGTATAAGAAAGATTAAGAAGTTCAAGTGTACAGGATATGAAATAGGATGAAATAATGGCCAGAAAGATTGAAACAAAGTTAAGAAACACCTCTAACTGCAAAACCCCAGGCCCCGATAAAATACCCAACTTCTGGCTAAAAGTATTAACATCTTTGTATGAAGATTTAGTCATTAGTAAGAACTATTTTTATGCACACCCCAAACAGACAACAGCCTGGCTAAGAACAAGAAAAACACTGCTTCTACTTAAGAGTGAACCTGCAAGCTACCCTAAAAACTATAGACCAATAACTTGCCTTCCGACGATGTATAAACTATACACTAGAACTGATGCCAACAGAGTTTATAGTCATTTAGAAGAAAACTCGATTATGGCAATAGAACAAAAGGATAATAAAAGAAAGTCATAGGGAACAAAGGATCATTTGTTGTTAAATAAAATCATAGTGGAGAACTGTAAAAAGGGGAGGAATTTAAGTATGGCATGGACTGACTACAAAAAAGCATCTGACAGAGTATCCCACGTTCATGGATAAATGAGTGCTTAAAAATGTATAGGATACAACCTACACTGATAAATTTCATCACAGAGACCATGAAAGAGTGGCAAACCACTTTGCAGTTAAGGCATGATAAAGGACAAATTATTATTCCAGGGATAAAAAGCCAGAGGGGGATATTCCAGGGTGACTCTCTGTCACTGTTGCTCTTTTGCCTTGCCCTTAACCCATTAAGTTGTCTGCTTAACAGATTAGGTCATGGCTATAATTTGGCTCCCAGAAAGCAAAAAAGTGAAAAGACTTCTCATCTTCTCTTTGTTGATGATTTAAAACTGTATATCTCATCAGATGAGGAACTGAAAGCAAAACTGCAAGTAGTCAAAACATTTTCAGATGATATAAGAACAAAATTTGGTCTTGATAAATGTACAAAGTCCACCTTTAAAGCAGAAAAGCTGCAGCACCAATAAAACATCAGTTTGGGATAAGAATGTTGTATAAAAGTACTTGAGTAAGAGGGAGTGTATAAATAGTTGGGAAATTATGAAGGATCAACAATAAAACATGAACAAATGAAAATAAAATTCAGTAAGGAATATTGCCCCAGCACCCTTCAATGACATTTGATGACCTTTATTAAAACTTCCATAAACATACGGCTGGAGTCATGAAGCGATACAGGATCAAGCTCCCAGGATGTGCATGAGTGCTCCTACACTATTCCGTCATGGACACCACTGCTATATGCTAATTACCTCATTTGCTGGTGAAAACCATGCAAATGAGGTGAATTAGTGATCCAGGAAGCAGGCAGTTGTCCGTGCTTGAACAGTGTACAAAGCAGAAATGTATTCAGCTAGTAGTTGAATGCATTTCTGTAAATTAAAAAACGGAGGCATGGCAGCTCAAAAAAAGCATGTATTATAGTTAGTAGGCATGCCAATGGCCAGATATATGTCCACTGGCATGAAAATTAATTTACTTTTTATAAAATAAAACTTTTATTTTATTTTTTTTTTTGGCTGATCTCGGCCGTTTAAGCATAGGGCAGCGTCACGCAAACGGAATCGTGCTGAAAATAAAAAAAAAATGTGAAAAAGCAATTTTCAGGGAAATCTGCATTTTGCCATTATAGTCAATGGCATACAGAATGAAAACAATACCAGGCAACAGTGGTTGCTAAAAGGAAAGGCTCAGTGTGAGTGTGGTAACTATGGAGTAAGGCAGTCACGTATGCAAATGAGGTGAATCTTACTGAATCACAAATTTCTTGTAAGTGTCAGACTGCACCTAACCATATAGGTGCTCTAATATGGCCGTATAAGTATGAGAAGTAAATGACATCAAAAGGGGGTGTGTCATGCTTGCTGTAAGCACATTGGAGCACTATTGCCCGGGTTTGCGTTTAGCTAAGCACAGCTAAACAAGGGGGTGTGTCTGAGGCTGTAATGTCTTACACCACGAAATGAAGAGCGTGTTCGTGTCCAGAGAGGGACATTTCTGCTAAAATGTGTTTACCTTAGCTAAACAGGTGTGCGCGGTGCTCTCTGGGACTTAAACAAACCAGGAAAAAAGAAAACACAGGAAACGGCAGCACTGTGTATATGTAAGCAAGGGGGTATGTCCGAGGCTGTATAGTTTTGTTTACTTTACCTAAATGGGAGTGCGTGCCATACACTGGGATTTAAACCACAAAAATAGAAAAAATACAAGAAATGACAAGTGGAACAAGAAAAAATGGGAAATAGCAGAATAGAGGCACTCAAATACGAATAATAGAGCTGGCAGGTGAAATGTGTCATACTCATCCAATCCCACAGACAGCATCTACAGCACACCACTATAAACTATACAAACAACTTTTAGTCTGTTTTTCCCAGAAACTCTACACCACTGGTGTACACAGATGGGGAAATTTTACCTGACAAAACTAACAAAATGTTAAGGGCTGCTGTCATTCTCATACATCAGTATGTGCAAGAGGCTGAGGGTGGTGAATAGGACAATGCTGACAACCGCCCCAGGCTTATGAGGAGGAGATGAGTGTTTAGGCCCAGGGTAACCTACCAGGAACTACATGATCTGGAGATAGTAGAGCACTACAGGGTGGACAGGGACATACTGCAGCAAATTGTGGAGCTGTGCCAGCCTCGCCTCACATCCAGAATAAACAGAGGGGAACCCATCCTAGTGGATACCAAGGTATGTGTAGCTCTAAGAATACTAGCTACAGGTACTTTCCAAAGAGCAACTGGGGGTATCATGGGGGTATGACAGGCATCTGGGTCCAGGATACTCCACCAGTTCCTGGATGGCATGTGAACACATGCCAAGGAGCACACTAAATTCCCTATCATCCTTTAGGAGTTGACTGGCAATATGCATCTCTTCCACCATGTAGCAGAATACCCTGAGGTACTGGGTGCCATAGACTGCATCACATCCACATAAAAGCACCACCTGGTGACCGGGGTAGGGTATACATAAACTGCAATGGCTTCCATTCCATCAACTACCAGGTTGTGTGTGATGCCCAGGTCATTATCATGAATGTGTGTGCTGGCTGCCCTGGAAGCTATCACAACTCCCACATCTGGCATTCCTCACAGCTGTATCAGTGGTTTGCTGGGGGGACATCCCATATGGTCATTTAGTGGGGGATGCTAGCTATGCCCTGGAGCAATGGATGATGACACCCATCAGAAATGCACACACACCCACGAATGCCATAATGAGGCACACGCACAAACCAGGATTGTAATAGAGTGTGTGTTTGGGATGCTCAAGTCATGGTTCCGCTGCTTTGACATATCCGGTGGAGCCTTGCAGTACTCTCCAGCCACATGTGCACACATGGTCATAATATGTGCCATGCTACACAATATGATCCTGCGAAACAGCTGCAGCAGAAACAAAATTTGGAAGGGCTACACAGCCTCCCACAATTACCAAGGCCTCCACAGGAACAGAGTGACTCAGAGGAGGAACATCCTGAGCCTGCCCCGGCAGACAGAGGCATGCCCAGTATGCCCTGGCCTTGGCAAAGAGGCAACACATAGCATATACACTGACACTGTAGGGCCCCAGGGACTGATCACTCTCGCTGACTCGCACATACAGTAAAATGGATGCCAAACATCACACCACCTATACCTGTTCATGTATAGGTAGTGTATTGTGTGCATCTGACATACTCAGCCCTCAAGCACCACCCTGACAACAGCTGCAGGCACAAGGTAAGCCAGTCTCTGTAACAAATTAAAATAATGGGCTGGACTTTTCTGATAGCATATCTATGGTATTGATCAAGCATGTAAGGGAATGGGGTGGCTAACTGGGATAGCAGCAGACAACTGACAGCTCTCTGGGACAGCAGGATGTGAATCCCCAGTACTGTCCTACCCACACCATGTAGTACCACCCTAGTTGACAAATGCCACTGCAGTATATGTAGTGAGCCAAAAAATGGGGGGGGGGCATAGGTCACATGCATGGATGTCATGGTGGGGATCCCATACCCACCACGAACCCCACACGGAAGATCAGCTGTAGACAACCATACAGAAATGCCTGGCAAAGGCCACCAACTGGTGACACCCATGAAATCCCCACCCACAGACGTTTACACAGTGATATCACAGCAGGTCTGACAGTGGTAGTATGGCTTTGAAAGGTAAGAAGTCTGAAACTACAAATGTCTATGCCAGAACAACCTGACCTGTGGTTGATACTGTTATGCCTGTAGTCTAAAAGATAAGGCACACCGCCGTGATACATAGGACCAAAATGTTAAACAAATATCAGCATAGTCTATGCAGATGTGTAACAGTTGTCACCCCCATATTCCCATAGAAATGCAGTAACATGTTCCTAGACTTAAGCAGCCTCTGTCTCCCAGACTGATGATGCAATAGTAACAGAAATAAATTTTCAGTAACACCCACAGTCAACTTACTGGTGCCATCTCAGGGGTGTCTCCTGCCAGCAGCCTGGAAACATGTGATTATCAGAATGCACTGCCCTGCTACAGATGGCCTGAATCTGTCACACCTGGCTTACAGACCTCTGGCAAATGCCTATGCCTCACCCACAGTGCCCTTTAGGGAGTGTCATGAGGTCCACAGCATCAACATAACACAGTCCACAAAATGCAAAGAAAGGCCATGCTGTCAACTGCTAGGAGCAAACCCGCCAGCCTCAGGGAGCCAGAAATCAGGACAAAGCATGAATAATGGGGTGATGAAGGTCCATAGAGAAGGAATCCTGTGAAATACTTCTCTAATAATGTTATAAAGTTTATAGAATGATCTGTAGTAGCATGGAATGTCTGTAATATCTGACTTCAACCCTGAGTGACTTGCAAAACACTTTTTCTGGAAAACCACAGTTGTTGGATAACCAACAAGATATATGAGCCATGGACGTGGGCATTTGGTGATACTCTGTACAGTCGATAGGCAGGGCTAGGAGTTTCAACATGGGAATGCATGCACTGCAGGCAGTCCTAACCCTGGAAGATGGTGACATGTCTGCACCCACAGAAACCTGGGCCACAGCCAAGGCGAGTAACACACCCCTCCCTGATCACTTATCCTGTGCAACATCCTGACCCCATGTGGCCACCCAAGCAAAATGAAGTGGGCCATACATATATGTGTGACAAACACACACCTCCAGGCTGATCAGACAGTATGACACACACAAGACCCTCCAAGTGCAGTCAGTCATTGAGGAGAGCCCAATGGAAAGTACTGGTAGCTATAGCCAAACATATCTGCCCAGGACACACACCCCACCCACATATCCTATCCCCTACAAATATATCTGGAGTCTGGTTGTTACCTTGATCCTAACTGATTTATATTACCCAACTGTGGACTGGAAATCAGACCAGGCAAGAACATAAATGCACAGAGATCCCACCATTGTAATATATTATCAACTTGCTGAACCATTTCCACAAAACCAGCAGTCAATTGCTTGTAGGCACACTCCTCAACAGGCTGGATAGTGCAAGAATACATAGCATTTGGCCCATAAACCTTGTGTGTGCATCATCCATACTATATTCCTCTGGTAAATCACTGTGATAATCTGAGGAGGTATGTCACTAGGTACTGAAACAGTACACAATAGTGTCAAATGGCATATATGACAGATGTCTGCTAAAACCAGCCCTGTAACTCTTGCAACCCATACATTACTGAGAAAAATTGTCACACTCATTGTATGGGCCATTGTCCCCACATTTTGATAGGCTATCTCCAGATATCCTGCACCAGCAGGTTAAAAGGTATGGCTGTAGCACAAAACAAACAGGACTGGAGTACAACAATCCCTGGAATGGAGTCCCACATGTACTATGGAAGGACACACTGGGCATGCTCATACACTTAGAGAAATGTCAGTAGGATCTAGGAATGAACAGGCCTTCCCCAACCAGTGCACTTTCCATTGCCCCACCTTAGCAGTCCTGAATATGTCTGTCACCATGGAAGTCACTTTTGTTAAGTCAAGCCCCATAAGCTCTGTGGCACGTGCAATAACTGTATAACAAGATAGTACAAATAGCTAGTTAGGTAGGAGTTTTAACCTCAGTCCTGGCAAATGTAAAAGTGTGTGTGTGTGTGTGTGTGTGTGTGTGTGTGTGTGTGTGTGTGTGTGTGTGAGAGAGAGAGAGTTCACAAGTAAAGGCTTCTGGGTCCATTCAAGCCCAGTACACCTCCCCTTTGGATCCATTCAAGCCCAGTACACCTCCCCTTCCCCCTCTTTAGCAGTCCTGCAGATATCAGTCATCTTAGAAGTACCTTCTGTCAAGTCTCAGCCCCATAAGCTCTGTGGCATGTGCGATAACTGCATAACAGGATAGCACAAATGACTAGTTAGGTTGGAGTTCTAATCTCAGTACTGTCAAATGTAAAAGTATATGTGTGTGTGTGTGTGTTCACAACTAAAATCTTTAGGGTCCCTTCAAACCCAGTACACCTCCCCTTTCCCCACTTTAGCAGTCCTGCAGATATTAGTCATCTTAGAAGTGCCTTCGGTCAGGCCTCAGCCCCATAAACTCTGTGGCACGTGTGATAACTACATAACACAATAATACAAATAATTAGTTAGGTAGGAGTTCTAATCTCAGTCCTGGCAAATGTAAACGTGTGTGAGGCAGTTGTGTGTTTGTTTATAGGTGAAGCAGTTTTATGCCATTCCCACCCATGACACTTCACAGTGCCACATTTTCTCAGTCCAGATGATGTCAGTCCCTTAGCAACCTTGGCCAGCTGTTAGACCTGTAAGCTCAGTAGTGTGGGTGATAAATGCTTAACACTATAGTACAAATGACTAGTTTGGCAGGGGTTATACTCTTTCAGCAAATGTGTGTGTGGGTATGTATGTTTGTAAGTAGAAGTATTTTGATATGTTTCCCACCCACTGCCCTACTTTATCAGTCCTGTCAATATCAGTCCCCATATCAGCACCTTTGGCCAACTCCTAGCCCAGTAAGCTCTGTAGTGTGCATGATAACTGCATAACACTCTAATGCAAATCACTTGTTAGGTAGGGGTTTTCTTCTAACATCTGGCAAGTCTATGTATGTCTGCTTATAGGACAAAGTATATTGACAGGTTAAACACCCACTGCACTACTTTATCAGTCCTGCTGATGTCATTCCCTTTATAAGTTTACAAGTGTGTAGTAGGTAATGGCCCAAGAGCCTTAACAAGCCTACCACATAGAAGGGCCCTGCCATTGTGCCACCCGATGTTACATCCCAGTGCCCGTATCAAGCCACTGTAATAATCCTTGGGTTGAACTGTCTATCACCCATCCACTCATCAAGATTTCTCTGGAACAGGGTCAGCTAGGTGCTCTGCATGACATGTATGGGAAGTGTATTCCAAGGAATGTGCAGTCTCTTGGTGAGAGACCTGTCCCACTAGTATGTTGTGGTGATTGTGGTACTGAGGTAGAGGTTGCTACAGTGTGTGGTGTGGATGGATGTATATGTAGCATTTCTAAACCAGCCGGGTCAGACATGGCTTTGTAAGTCAAGCACAGATAGCTGCTAATTAGGTGGTATGACACAGAAAATAGCTTGGGTCTGCTGAGTCTGTCTGTGTAGGATGTGGGCTTAATGCCTAGGAACCCCTTTGTGAGGTGCTTCTATGGCTTCCCCAGCTGTAGCAGGTGTCTAGTGAGGTACATGGCAAATGGGATATAATACTTGAGGAGTGGTTTAATGAGGGAATACTAGACAGAGATCATTACCTCTGTCTTCCTGGATGCAAAACCCTTGGTAATGCAATGTGGCATATATAAGGACTTCCTGACCACAGTGACAATGGGGTGCTTGAAGGAGAAGTTGCTGCCAACCTGTGTCCCCAGATCTATTATAATGCATGCAGTGTTCATTGGGTTCCCGTTGGTGTGGTACTTACTGCAAAATGAGTTTTACTAAAGGGGATTTTGATGCATATTGTGGTGTTAAGCTTCTGGGCATGGTTTAAACACCACTCATTGGTCTCAGTGAGGCCTTTCTGTGGGATGTGTGCATCACTTTTGGAATTAATGATAGCTCCCAGCTTGCAGTCCTCTGTGATGGGCTGAACTCCTGAGAAGTGGATGCTGGACAGGACACTACCCAGTATTGATCCCTGTTGGACTCCACTTGTGACTGCTTGCCAGTCTGACCTAGAGTATGACACTGTCATACTTATGTGTTCTGTGAACCAATTTGCAAAACAATGATATATGTGTTGATGCCTAGTTTGTTGGGTCTATCAATAATCCCTCACTGAGGGATGTTATCACAAGCTTTGGACAGATTGATGTAGGCTGTATGCAGTACCTTACTGTCATACACAGCCCTGGTGACTCAATAAAAGATGTCAACGAGGTTGAGCAGGCATTATCTGCCATTCACAAAGCCAAATTGTGTGGGTCCAGAGTTAGGAGATCACCTATATTTTGATCAATCAGGTCCCTGATAATGCGTTCCATGCCCCTACATAGTAGACTGGTCAGACTAAGAGGTCAATAATCCCCATGGTCTGTAGATGCTACCCCTTTATGGAGAGGGATGACTGTAGCAGTGTGCCATGTTTGAGGGACAAAGCCTGAGGTGAGGCTATGACTGACCAGGGTACACAGATTTGGTCCAAGATCACTTTGTATGTTACGTAGAACACAGTCATAGATATACTGGTGTCCCATGGAAGGTGTATTCTTGCCTGTGGACAATGCAGGTCTAACCTGGCCTGCAGTATTGCTTGGTGCCTCCCATTCATCTGCCATTGAAATTGTACACTTGTGGGGGAGAGAGGGGTAAAGCTGGCACTGAATGTGTTTCCAAGACTGTGGCCAATATCTGTTGTCTCAGAATAGGAATTTGCATTGTGCAGTAATTCACAGCACTTGTGTTTAATGCTGTTGAGGTTGTTGATGTAACTATCAAAGGCTTTTGTGATTGTTGTCAGTGTCTGCTGCATTTCTGCCTTCACTGATGCATGTAGGGGATTTCATGAGGGGATCCCAAGTGTGTTTGATGCTAATAAGGAGGTTCAACAGTCATGGGGCACCACCTTTTTCTCCAACAGTGTCCTCCTTCTGTTGTACACTTTAGTAATGGCAGAGGACCATCACATTGTCTCACAGTGTTTGGAGGACAATGTCTGGGTTCTGTTGGCTATGACTAGTACCATGCTTTCATGTACCTGTTTGTACAGTGCATATGTGCATGATTCAACAGTCATGCAGCTATTTCCCATTGCCATGGGTGCAGTGAAGTCATCCATCCCTGTTTTTATTGCTGCAAAGTCAGCTTTGGAGAGGTTTTGCAAGGTGGTTACCTTTGTGGGGGGTGTGGCTGACATGTTGAGTTCCATGTTGATTACAGCCTGTGTGCCTCTCACCAGGTAGGGATTGATAACTGTGGATGAGCAACAGTCCCATATGTAAGTAGTCAACACAGGTCAAGGTTATTGCATCCTCTACATGGGGTCAGTATGAGTCAGTCCACGGCATTAAAAATGATGAATTCCAGGAAGTGTTGGGCCATTGTACTGATGCTTGGCTACTTTCCCCAGGTGATGGAGGGGTAGTTGAAGTCTCCTACTATGTCAGTGTTGCATTGGACCTTCATAGATGGCAGGGTGTTGAGAAATGTACATTGACAGTCTAGGGACATAGCTGTGGACCCATAGCAGGCTATGGTCTGGATTGCACTATTACCCCAAGGCAGTTGTAACGGAAGTATCTCCAATGCATTATGCTGGGATACTAGTCTGGAGGTGTTCCTATCCATAATGAATATGGAGACAGCACTACCTGTGTAGGTGGGGTGTGGTGCATGTCTGGGGGTTGACAGCTGTCGAATGTGTTGTAACTTGTTACTGCAGGGCTGCTGTCTGATGCTGTGAACCACCTCTCCATTACAGCAGAAATGTTAATGTCCTCCACCCTGAGGATTGCTTTGAGCTACTGCATCTTGACAGTTAGATGTCTAATGTTGAGAAGCATGACCTTCAGATTGCATACATGTCTAGCTGTTATGGTGGTAATTACTTTGGAACACTGCCTAATAAGACATTATAGGGGTGGCAAGACACTTAGCCAGTACCTGGAAACCCAGGCCTGACAGATGTAGGACATCTCTGACAAGTCACTGAGGTCTGCCATTCATGTTATCCCAAGCAGATAAATACTGGATCCCCTGAGAATGACACAAAACACGTAAGCCAAGGTTGCAGTCAATCATCTGTTGATAGTACTGCAGCATCATTCTAGGTGATGGCAGTATACTACTCAGGGCTACTGTCACACCTGCCTGGACCACATAAGAGTTAAACCATGTCTCTTGTCATGTAGTCCAGGGAGGTGTGTCCCAGGTCATTCACACCCACATGGATACAGAGTGATACTTGTAGTTGTTGTGGAGTGCCATGACTGGCTGTGTCATGTGTTGGATGTTGGCATGTGATAGATATTTGGCTGTTACCTGCTCCATATTCAACTTAGTGAGTAGGATGTGTGTGTGCTCAGTTGTGAGTTACCCATGATCACTGTATTGTGCAAGGTGGTTAGCCTTAGGAGCTTAGGTTGAAGGACACATTGTATAGGTCAAATATGTGTCCCTTGGCATGTGCCATGTCATGGTATCTAAGTGGGTGTCTGTCTTGCTGGATTGTGCTGTTTGGGTAAATGTACATCGAGTACCTCTGTGAAGATGGGTGTGTGGCTTTTCACTGTTTGTAATGGCTGTCAAAGTGGGTGTCATGGTGAGCTATGTGTTCCACATGGTGTGGTGCAGGTGTTGATCTTATCCTCTTGACCTGCTAGTCCAGTCTTTACTGGAAAGTGCATATGTCTACACTGGGTGATATATGGGTAACTCTCACAGGTCTGAGTGTTTGGAGTTTAGAGGAGAGGGTTGTCTGTCTAGATGAGGCAGTTGCAACAGTGCCTCAGAATGGACATGTGTACCAGGTTAATGGGTGAAAGCACAGAAAACTGCACTTCAATCATGCCAGGAGGGGTGGAGACAACTAGTAAGTAATGGGGCTACTTCTGTAATGAACAAATACCTCTGGTGGCTCCCAGGTGTGCCACACTTATTGATACAATAACCTGGTGAAGTTCCAAGCTATAATGCTATTTGAAGTGTAAGACAGAAAGAACTAGCAAGATGTAAGGGTGAAACTGAAGGCAGACTTTCTGCCATCTGTAATGCTTTAATTCATCTGTGCAGTTATCAGCAGCTTTTGACATTTGAAAGGTCAGTAAGCTCTGTAGCATGTGTGGTAACTGTGTAACACTATAGTAGACATAACTAGATAGGCAGGAGTTCTAATCCCAACACTAGCAAGTGTGTGTGTGTGTGTGTGTGTGCGTGTGTGTGCGTGTGTGTGCGCGTGTGTGTGTGTGTGTGTGTGTGTGTGTGTGTGTGTGTGTGTGTGTGTGTGTGTGTGTGTGTGTGTGTGTGTGTATGTATCAGGTACTGTCTGGCTTATACCATTTTTGACTTGTATAATACCTTTCATACTTCCCCTCACCCCAATTTAGTAGTCCTGGTGATGTCATCCACCTTAGAAGTACCTTTGGAGTAGTTGAAAATTTATAAGCTCTGTGGCATGTCTGATAACTGCATAGCACTATAGTTGAAATAACTAGGTAGGTAGGAGGTCTAATCTCACTACTGGCAACTGTTTGGATGTGTAAGTATGTGTTTGTGTGAGAATCATGTAGTGTGTGGGTTATACCATTTTCACCCTTTACACTTCCCCTAAGTCCAATTTAGTAGTCCTGTTGATGTCATGCACCTTAGAATTTCCTTTGGAGTAGATGAAAATATATAAGCTCTGTGGCACATCTGGTAACTACATATCACTATAGTAGAAATAATTAGATAGGCAGTTGTTCTAATCTCACTAATGATAACCGGGTGTGTTTGTGTGACAATCATGTAGTGTGTGGGTTGTAACATTTTTGACCTGTGTACTGCCCTTTACAATTCCCCTCACTCCAATTTAGTAGTCCTGTTGATGTCATCCACCTTAGAAGTACCTTTGGACATCACAAAAATGTATAAGCTCTGTGGCACATCTGATAACTGCATAGCACTATAGTAGAAATAACTAAATAGGCAGGAGTTCTTATCCCAATATTGGCAACTGTTTGTGTTTGAGGATCATATCTTGTGTGGCTTATAACATTTTGATATGTATACCATACAAGGCTGTTGACCACCTCCTGATGCCATTACTTTATATAGTGTGGTAACAGCAACTGCCTCACATGCAGCAAAGTAAACCATTGTACAGTTCTCTGTACAGATCTGCCTGGAATATCCAGATGCTTGCAACCTCTACATAGTCGGAAGTGGTCAGTGTGCTCTAACAATGCCCATGTATGTGATATTGTAGCCAAGTAGGCCACAGTGAGTGCACTGACACATATGGCAGCATCAGGTATTATACCTGACTGAAACATCATGCTGATATGACGTCTGCCACCCTCTCAGGTGGCCAGTCTTGTAGGTGCAATACATGAGTCCAGATGCTTGGTTTTACAAGTGAACTGTTCATGTTATGGGTTACATTAAAGGTTGGAAGAGGTGTGGACTGACATATTGTGGTCCCAATTTGTATGTATCAGAAACACCGTGCATCTTAACAGGGGTGTGTACACAATTTATAGCCATTGTATACCAGTAATGTGTCACACATGTCCCTACTTAGGCCATTTGTCCAGCCCATTTTGCTGGCCTCTGTCCAGATGTCTTGCACTGACAAGTTGTGAGATATGCTACAGGAATGTTGAATTCACCTCAGATAGGCCCCAGTGGTGACCACTGTGATGCAATGCAGTTAACCCCACCACAAGTGAACATGCACGTAAAGCAATATATCTATTACTGATAGTTGTGTGCATGGTAAATTGCATGACTTTCACATGCCTGGGCTATTGCCAGGCCACAACAGAACAATGTCATACTCACCAGCATCAGGCTGCTGTCCCATATGTAGACCAGAAGGTCCTAGTTAGTTGACAGAGGGAGGTGTTGTCAGCAGACTCACATGTGGCCTTGGTACAGGATGGATGCAGCATGTCTGCACGTTTACAGTACAAACCCCAATAATACACAATTTTCTGTCCTCACCATAGATATGCACCTCTGTGCATTAGAAAACCCCATCCACAACTGCAATCCGACCTGACAAATGGATGTAGATACAATACAGATATAAGTATATCTGATACATTAGTGTACTAATCCCCACTGGGCCCTTACCTGCAGATTGTCTGTCCAGTGTGTGGGTGCCACCCACCTCCAGCATGTTGGCCTCTGTACCCTGGTGTTGTACTAGGGTGTGAGCCCAAGGCTAGCAGGGCCTCATATGCTACACAACTTGTTTTTTTGACAGATGACAAAGAGAAATGTGAATTAATTTGCATGATGTGGTGATACCCAAGGATGACAGAGTGGTCATTGTAGCAGATGTCAATGGGAATTTTGGTGAAGGGAACACATTTTTGTTTATTTTGTTCTTTATTTCTTTGTTATTTATAGCACTTTGTGTACTGTGTATTTTTCTAGCTAGTTTCACTGTGTGTGAGGTATTAACTGGAAATTGCCCACCTTTATTAAGCATCTGTTGGGTTGTTTGTTTCTGATAACTGGTTACAGTAAACTCTTTTTTTCTAGAGGCTCCTTTAGCTGTTTAAAACTTTCATTTAAAGGCTCACTGCTGCTTTTCAGCTGTGAAACATTTCTGCAGTTTGTTCTAAGTAGTGGGGATATTTGTAGAATTTCTATATTCAGGCTTGTATTTGGGTCTAGTGTTTGTGGAGGCTGTGTGTCTGAGCACATATTCAGAGACATTGGTTTGGCCAAAGTCATCAGGCATTTCTGTGAGAGAGAATTGTTTGAGGTCATTGGCTGACTGAGGTCACCTGGACTACAGCTTAGACTAAGCACCTCATTGGTTCTTTTGAGATTTCTTTCTTAAAAGCTGTCTCAGGTTTCAACTTTCTGTTACCTAAGAAGTTCAGTTGTGAATGCTCTGCCATTTCACAGTGAACTGATCGAAGGAAGGACACTGAGGAAACTTGGAGCTATAATATATAACATTAAGTATCCTGTTTTTGTTTATTTTGTTCTTTATTTCTTTGTTATTTATAGCACTTTGTGTACTGTGTATTTTTCTAGCTAGTTTCACTGTGTGTGAGGTATTAACTGGAAATTGTCCACCTTTATTAAGCATCTGTTGGGTTGTTTGTTTCTGATAACTGGTTACAGTAAACTCTTTTTTCTAGAGGCTCCTTTAGCTGTTTAAAACTTTCATTTAAAGGCTCACTGCTGCTTTTCAGCTGTGAAACATTTCTGCAGTTTGTTCTAAGTAGTGGGGATATTTGTAGCATTTCTATATTCAGGCTTGTATTTGGGCCTAGTGTTTGTGGAGGCTGTGTGTCTGAGCACATATTCAGAGACATTGGTTTGGCCAAAGTCATCAGGCATTTCTGTGAGAGAGAATTGTTTGAGGTCATTGGCTGACTGAGGTCACCTGGACTACAGCTTAGACTAGGCACCTCATTGGTTCTTTTGAGATTTCTTTTTTAAAAGCTGTCTCAGGTTTCAACTTTCTGTTACCTAAGAAGTTCAGTTGTGAATGCTCTGCCATTTCACAGTGAACTGATCGAAGGAAGGACACTGAGGAAACTCGGAGCTATAATATATAACATTAAGTATCCTGTTTTTTGTTTATTTTGTTCTTTATTTCTTTGTTATTTATAGCACTTTGTGTACTGTGTATTTTTCTAGCTAGTTTCACTGTGTGTGAGGTATTAACTGGAAATTGTCCACCTTTATTAAGCATCTGTTGGGTTGTTTGTTTCTGATAACTGGTTACAGTAAACTCTTTTTTCTAGAGGCTCCTTTAGCTGTTTAAAACTTTCATTTAAAGGCTCACTGCTGCTTTTCAGCTGTGAAACATTTCTGCAGTTTGTTTCCCCACCCTCCCTCCCTGCTGGTATAGTGTTTTTATAGTTGGTGGCTTTGCAGTTGCCCGCCCCTAGTGTAAATTTGATCTGGGACCCTCCTACCAGTCTAGTGTCATTACGTCATTCTACCCAGTACAGGGAGAACATTTGAGAAGGCCAATCAGCTTAGTTTCGGCTACTCCTTTCTCTCTTTCCTTTCTCTCTTTCCACTAAAAAAAAAAAAAAAAAAAAATTATCTGCTTTTACTGTATTTGTGTTTTTTCCTACTTTATTTTGCTTTTGCGTCATCTTAAAAGTACTCAATTGTATTTATTACTGCTTGGTGTAACTTATTCTAAGCCTTTTAGTTTTAGCACTTGGGATTTAGACCAGTTGTTTTACATTAGGAGGGTCTGTGGGCTGCACTGTGGTGGCAGGACAGGTAGCTTACATCCTTCTAAGTTGGGAACTGCTGATTGAGGGCTCAGTGTCTGTTATTCTAAAAGTGTATTAGTTCTGGTTTAAGCACCAGGGCTTCAGGCCAGTTATTTTACATTAAGAAGGTTCATGGTCTGCACTCTTGTGGGAGAAGAGGCTGGACTCTGCCCTTCTGAGCTGGGAATTTCTGGTTAAAGGCTTATAGTGCCTGTATATTTGAACTATTTCTTACTGTAATTGGTACACCTTGTTTGCTGTAGCATAGACTAGATCCAGGCCTGCTGAATCTAGTTTTGTTTGTATGCTTGTTATTTCCCTGAAAAGCTAATTCCACCTAAAACATGGCTTTTCAGCGCTTCTGTGGATCCCTAGTGATATCTGCATTGCTTACTGTACTCATTTCCTTGTTTCACTTGAAAGAAAGTTACTGTTTGTCATTTTTGCATTTAAGTTACCTGGCACTTGCTCACTAAAGCAATTATATAAGTCAGCACTAAAAAATTAAAAGCACTACACCCTCACAAACTCCCCCTGGAGTACCTTGCTCCCCATTGGCCATTTTTTTCAATTATAAAGAAATTCCCAATACTGTTCTGGCATGTCCAAAGGTCAGTTGTCAATCTCCTCTCCAGTCCAGCTGGTGAATCTGGGAATCTTGAGGAAATGTTACAACTGCCTCATGTACACAGAAAACCCTCTCCTCCTCCCAACAAATTCCAACACATGTGAGAGATGCAACCATATAGCCAAACTGGAGGCTAAGCTCTCTCAACTCAGTACTGGTGTAACCAGTCAGGAGGAGAAGGAAACCACACTCACTACAATTCCAGTCTCACATAGACCTACCACAACAGCAAACCAAACACATAAACACACAAAAACATACTTGGAGGCTCTAAATAAAAATCTGCCTAAGCAGCAGAGACCTCCAAAGCAGACACCCAAGCAACCACTACCCCAAAACAAAACACGTGCAACACATAGCTCACAAAGCCAGTGTGCCGAACAGTCACAGCCCTTAAGGCTAAACAACACACCTGATACACTTGTAATAGGTGACTCTATC
The DNA here is from genome assembly GCF_019279795.1 of Protopterus annectens. Taxonomy (NCBI): domain Eukaryota; kingdom Metazoa; phylum Chordata; order Ceratodontiformes; family Protopteridae; genus Protopterus; species Protopterus annectens. The sequence goes on along the minus strand of NC_056745.1, from coordinate 868,190,434 downwards.
ATCAGGCACACTGACGTCCCACTCACCAGGCTGAACAAAGAGAAGGTCACGGTGAGCTGCCTGTCGGGCGCTAGGATCCACCACATAACACAAGCACTCAGGTCACTCCAAGGCAAGTACAAATATGACTCAGTCATTGCCCATGCTGGTGTGAATGACCTGAGACGTACCTCCCTGGACTACATGAAAAGAGACATAGAGGAGCTCTCTGAGCATGTAGCCCAAGCCAGTATGACCCTGACCTTGAGTAGCATCTTACCCTCAACAAGAATGATGCCACAGTATGAAGACAAGATTATCAATTTCAACAAGTGGCTTAAGTATTGGTGTCATTCAAAGGGGATCCAATGCCTGTCAGCCTGGGATGACATGCTCGACAAGCCACGATGCTTTGCTAGGGACGGCTTGCACCTGTCACCCCTGGGCTTTTGGATATTGGCAAAGGCTCTTGCTACCCCCATAGTGACTTTTTTAGGCAAGGCTCAAAAGACAAACCCACCTCCATAGGTATCACAAGGGATAAGAAACTAAGAGTAATGCTACTCAATGCCAGAAGTCTAAACCTCAAAATGCAGGCACTCGAAACTCTCCTTAGCATGGAGAACATCGATATCTGAGCAGTAACAGAAACCTGGTTCAAGGCTCTTGAGAGCACCCCAGCACTACCAGGTTATACCTCATACCATGCTTTTCGGCCCCAAAACTTGGACCGAACCACAAAAGGAGGGGGAGTATCAATATTCGTCAAAGATACCCACACCTCCAGATTGGTGGCACAGCACGAAGCATCAGAGACTATCCATGTGCAACTAACAGTGGGTAAAACTGCCTTCCAGTTTATAGCCTGCTACAGACCACCCTCCCAAACCCAGGAACCCCACTCGGCCTTCCTGAGAACACTGGAAAATATGAAGGTCTCTCCAAACACCATTATATTGGGTGACTTCAACTACCCAACCATAGGCTGGGAGCATTACTCTAGCTCCAACACCCTAGCCCAAAGGTTCCTAGAAATTATAAACTCAAATGCCATGGAACAACTTGTTACCACTCCCACAAGAGGGAAAAACATACTGGACCTGATCATCACCAACATGGGGACTCTATGCTCCAGACCAGAAGTGTATCCCTCACTGGTAAGATCAGACCATAAACTAATCTCACTGGATATTCACATCCTGACCCCACCCCATGCCCAGAAAACCACAGTGAAAAACTTCTCTAAAGCAAATTTCACACCCCTCAAAAACAAGGTGGAATCCTTCAAAGCCCCCGGGCCTGTGGATAATATGGCCCAGACCGCAAAATCCTTTATAAACGCATTCTATGAACACCTTCAGGAATGCATGGATCATGCAATCCTAAATAAAACCAAGACGCAATCCTCCAAAGGCAGATGTCCTGTCTGGTGGACCCCAGCCATAAACCAACTATACAATAGAAGGAGGAAGCTACTACATGATAGAGCAAAATCCCAAAAAGGGAAGACATCTCTAATCAGTATTAGCAAAAAACTACGGGCACTCATAAAATCGTCTAAGGCCAGCTTCGAGAGAAAAATTGCACAGGACACTAAGGATAATCACAAAGCTTTCTTTAGTTATTTTAGGTACCTGGGTGGGAATTCCCAGGTATGCTCAGAATTAGTCCAAAATGATAAAAAATACACCGAACCCGCAGACATTGCCAACATGCTAGCTGACAGGTTCAGCGCAAACTTCTCCCCCCCTCCACACCAAAAGGGCTAATATCTATCCCAGCAGAGTGCTGCCCCCCTGACATCTCAGATGCTCAGGTAAGAGCTGCCCTCTCCAAAGCAAGAAACACAGCATCAATGGGACCAGACGGTGTCCCGGGCTGCGTAATACATGAACTCCAAGAAGAGCTAAACCCAAACCTAAAACTACTGTTCAATCTCAGCCTTACTACAGGATATGTACCCAAAGAGTGGCGTACAGCAACAGTGGTCCCTCTCCACAAAGGTGGTGCCCCAACGGATTCTGGAAACTATTGCCCCGTAAGTCTCACTAGCTTGGTCTGCAAAGCTATGGAAAGGATCATCATGGACCTTATAAATAAAGATATTGGGGACCTGCAGACACTGGATCCTACCCAGTTCGGCTTTGTTAAGGGCAGATCCTGCCTCTTGAACCTGGTCGATTTATTTGAAACAGTCACCAAGGCCATTGACAAGGGGAAGGTGGTCCACACAGCCTACCTGGACCTTGCAAAAGCCTTTGATACAATACCCCACTCGGGCATTAGAGATAAGCTCACCAGCTTAAATATAAACCCCTATGTCACTAGATGGGTTGCAAACTGGCTCAAGGACAGAACCCACATGGTTAGAATAGCTGGAGCCATGTCAGACTCCAAACCAGTTACAAGTGGCATCCCACAAGGCTCAGTCCTGGGACCTCTCTTGTTCGGTATATATTTCTCGGATGTACAGGCCAGCATGGAAGAACTGTGGCTGACCAATTTCGCAGATGACTGCAAACTGGGCACCATAATAGGCTCTCCAGCCGACACAAGCATTCTCCAAAAGGGCCTCATAGAAACAGACAACTGGTGCCAGAGCCATGGCCTCAAGCTAAATGCCAAAAAGTGTATAGTCATCCCCTTTGGCAAAAACAAAGTGCTCACAAATTACCACATACGTGGTAATCCATTAAGTACAGAAGAAGTAATTAGGGACCTGGGGACCCAAGTTGATAGCAATCTCTCATTTGACAACCACGTGGCCAAAGTGGTTAGAAAAACATTTTATACAGCCCACCTAATCATGAAGGGATTCACATCTAGATCAGGGGAGGTCATCGTGCCTCTTTACTCATCCCTCATCAGGCCCATAATTGAGTACAATGCCCCTTTTGGGATGTACCTTACCAAACACCTGCCGCAACTGGAAAGACCCCAAAAGTACCTCACCAAGAGGATCAAGGGGCTCAAACAGATGCCATATGCTGCCTGGTTAAAGAAACTCCAGCTCTACTCAGTGGCATACCACCTGCTCAGAGGCGATCTGTGCCTGACGTATAAAGCCATGTCCAACCCGGAATTAATGGACATGCTGCACCTCAGAAAATCCATATCCCATTGAGCTACGTGCTCGAGGGACTTGAACCTCAGCACTGAAATAAATAGGACATGCTGGAGGGACAGATTCATAACCCAGAGGCTCCCTTCACTCTGGAATAAAATACCAGTCCAGGTTAGGCAGAGTCCCTCATTGACTCTCTTCAAGAGGAATCTTGATGAGTGGATGGGAGATCATAGGTTTACCCCGGGTATCACTTCTGTGTCACTGTTAGACAGAGGCACAGTATACTAACCTTGAAAAAGGGCATATGAAAATTAATTTAATATGGGTGGCGAAAGCCATACACACTCTGGCTAGGCTTATAAATGCCCTAGGGCAGATAGCCTAGTATGAACCTATGAACCTATAGGGGCTGAGGAAGTGATGGGTATTCATGATGTTAAAAGGAGTGCAGATGGTGAGAGGGTAGTGGATTCTGCAAAACAGATGGACATGGCTGTGGTGAATATGTACTGTAACACAAGGGAGGAGCATAGGGTGAGTTACAAGATTGTAGTAAAATGTACACAGGTGGAATATATCCAATGTAGGAGGGCCAGTTTGAATGAGATTGGAGACTGTAAAGTGATGAAGGGGAAAGTGTATTTAGGCAGCATAAAATGCTGGTCTGTAGGATGATGTTGGTGATCTAGAAGAGGGGGAGTGTGAGTTCAGCAGCAAGGATCACTTGGTGTGAATTGGAAAAGGGTGATCATGAGGTGTAGTTAAAGGAAGAGTTAAGACAGACATTGAGTGGTACTGTCAATTTACCACATATCTGGTTAAGTACAACAGATCCACTAAAGGAGACGGCTAGAAAGGTGGTTAGTGTGACATGTGGATAGAGGAAGTAGTACAAGGATAACTGGTGGTGGACTGAGGAAGTACAAGACAGTATACAGAGAAAGAGGATGGGGAAGAAGGAGTGAAACTGTCAGAGAGATGAGGAAAGTAAACAGGAGTGTGAGGAGATGAGGTGCATGGCAAAGAGAGATGTGGCAAATGCTAAGGATGAGGCATATGAAGAGTTGTATGACAGTTTGTACACTAATGAGGGATGACAGGAGTTATACCGATTGGCTAGACAGATGTACTGAACTAGGAAAGTGCAGCAGATAAGGGTGATAAAGGATAATGAGGTAAATGTACTCACAAGTGAGGAGAGTGTGTTGACCACATGGACATAGTACTTTGAAAGGCTGATGACTGCAGAGAATGAGACAGAGAAGATTGGATGATGTGGGTATGGTGAATCAAGAAGGGCGACAGCTTAACAAGGAAGAGGTAAGGATAGCTATGAAGGGGATGAATACTGGCAAGGCTTTTGTCCCACATTACATACCTGTGGAAGTATGGAGGTGTTTAGGGGAAATGGCAGTGGTGTGTTTAGCCACACTATTTACTGAGATCTTGAGTTGTGTGAGGTTGCATGAAGAGTGGAGAGAAAGTGCTTGGGTACAGTTTTAAGAATAAGGTTGATGTGCAGAGCTGTGGTAACTACAGAGGGATAACATTGAGTTTGATCTGTATTGAGAGTAGGGAACTGACTTAGGTGACCTTACAGAGGAGGAAATATGCCATAGAGAGGGGAGTAATGAAGGTCAGCAGGACTACGTCAGAGTATCTGTGTATGGATGAGAGGGAGGATAGCGGAATGTTGAGGATGCATGGGACAGATTTGGCAAAGGTGGATGTGCTTAAATGATTGGGATCAACATTTCAGAGTAATGACAACTGTGGGGGACAGGTGAAGAAGAGAGTACAGGCAGGATGGAGAGGTTGGAGAATAGTGTCAGGACTGAGTTGTGACAGACGAGTAGCAGTGTATGTGATATGTAAGGTCTACAAGAGAGTAGTGAGACCGCCTATGTTATATGGGTTGGAGACAGCGGCAATGAGAAAAAAAACATAGGAGACAGAGCTGCACATGGCAGAGGTACAGATGTCATGATTTGCACTGGGTGTGATATAGGTGCACAAGTTTAGCAATGTGTATATGAGAGGGACAGGCCATATTGGACAAATATGACACAAAGTTGGAGAGGCAGGATTACATCAGTTTGGACATGTGCTGAGAAGGGCTGCTGAATATATTGGGAAAAGGATGGTTAATGATGTAGCTGCCAGGTAAGAGTAAGAGAGGAAGGCATTAGATAAGGTGTATGGATATGGTGAGAGAGGACATGCAGGTGGTTGATGTGAGACAGCAAGATTCAGGGGACAGGCAGAAATGACGACAGATGATCCACTTGAATGGAAAAAGCCAGAGGACAATGAAGGTGGATGTTGTAATGTCAGTCTTCATAGATTTGCCAACTATTTGACAGACATAACACAACTCTATGGGTAAATGACTACAAATATAAGGTACACATATGGTCAATGTGCATAACACTGGACAGTTAAATGTTATGTGCGCAGTATATAACATGAAGTTCAACACACATCTGCAGCAGTACTTTACTATGCAAATATCATGTATAGGTGTCTCCCATATCTGAAACAAACAAGTATATAATAGTTGTATTCACAAGTAAGATATGGATATGTACAACATTCCAGTAGCTGGCCTAGCATTGTCAAAGTCAGTATTGTTCAACACACTTCAGTAATAGTAGTAGTCATATGTGAGCCATCCTTTCCTGAGGCATTATCCATGATCTATGTCACTGCAGACAGACCAGATGCTATGGCCATAGTTTCTGATCAGCAATATATTATTAATGTCCAGCAAAATTTGTTGAGACATATATGTTAACCCTCCTCTTTCACATTCTTATATACCCTCTACTGCAGTCCATGAGATGCTTACTTGTTTGACATACCTGTCTTTGTATTTTTTCAAACTATAGTTGGTTATATGCTGTTATTTGTTGTCTTTTCCCCAGTTTCTCCCTCTCCCTCTCCAGACACATGTAGGGTGTCCATCAGTGTTGCATAGGCAGCAGCTTGACTTTTTTGGTAATGCTCATGAGCAGTGGATGGCCTGAGCACCAATTAATGTCCCCAGTTGCTAATTGCATGCATAGTAGCTGTGTAGGTCTTTCAATAGCCAATGTCATGGCAACACACTCCTATAATTGAGTACTCCATGTGGGCATTGCCCCTTTCCCTTACCTCTGAGGAAGACATCCTAGAGGTGTGTGAGCTAATACCTCTTACAACAAGACTTGTGGAGACAAGCCAAATAAATGGTGGAGAAGGTTCAAGACTTAGGGGCAGAATGTGAGTATTGCTGTTATATGTTTTGAATACTGTTAGTTTAACAGGGTTTGTCTGAACATGGTACTTCCGCATGGGTTTCAGTCTGACAAAGTTCTGTCTCTGCATAGCTCTCAACTGTAGGGCTATCCACATAATGGCCAGAGGTTAGCCTCAAATTTGATGCACACATAGACCATACGATTAAGTCCATCAACAAAAAAAAAATAGGATCCCTCTATAAGGTCAAACCTTTTCTAAACCCTTATGCTAGGTGTACTATTGCCCAAACCCATCTCCTCTCCACTCTCCTATATGCCTCTCCTATATTTTCAAATCTCTATAAAGCTAACCTCGGCAAACTATCTTCCTGTTACTACCATATAGCTAGATTCGCCACTGGTATGGCATACAGGACACAGCACTGTAAAAACCTAACTGAACTTGACTGGCTGGAATATCCTTCCATACTTAAGCTCAACCAGTTCACAGTAGCTCACAAAATACTTAACCATCCGGACAAAACCCCAAGCCTTAAGAGTATTATTAGCCCATATAACGCTATCAGGCCACTTCATTCGTCCAACAAGTTATCAGTCCAAACCCTAAAATCCAATAATACAGCAGGTGATTCCCTGTTTGCTAACTCAGTGGGTAAACCTTGGAACCTTCTTCCTGCAAACCTTACCCAAAAACTATCTCTTCCACTATTTAAAAAAGGCCTAAAAAATACTTAAGGGCTAACTGGCTCTGTCCATGCCCAAACCCTGACTAACTCATTTTAACATGTATGTTTTTTTCTTAGCTAGTAGACCATCAGCAAGCAGATACTCCTCCCATCTGATGTGTTATACCTTAATGTAAAGTTATGCCTGCTGAGTCTAACATTTCTCTATACGGTTGTTGCCCTAATGTGCTCTAAATTTATGTACTGATCCTATTTCTTCTCTTACTTCATTAACTTTCTGCATACCTATTAGTGTTCTTACTGTGGTGAACTGTCTGACATATTGTATCTATGTCTATCTCCTTTGCATTGTATCTCCTTTGTTCTCTTTGAGTATTATTGTAATGTTACTACTATTATTTATTTAATTATTTTGGAGCTTTTCTCCCTGGGCCTCTGCTGAAAATGGACATATATCCAGTCAGACTATCCTGGTCAACAATTGTAAAATAAAACATAAATAAAAGGTTAGCCTGTTATGTTTGGTCTGTTCCCCAGAGAGGTGTTGTCCTTGGCAAATCAGTACCATACTCTGGTGATTGCAATCAGCAAATGCTAACATCCATTTGTTTTTCTGACTTTATATCCCTCAGAAAAGATATGTTACAACAAATCCTGTAACACCAGCAACTTTTGCAGTATATAACAGCAATATTTCAAGTATGGCCATGTATTCGAGCCTCTGTCCACCAATTATGTCAGACTTTGTCCAGATGTCATACAGTAGGAGGTTGATATGTATAATGGTCTATCATTATTTAGTGATGTCATTCTTGCTGAGGGGAAAGGCTGGAAAACATGTTGAAGTATGCACATTCAAGAGGTTGGTGTATACAGAATGCTCTTAGATGTCCTTGTAACATATTTTATGTCAGGGAGAGTAACACGTGTTTTAAAACTAGTCTGTTAGAACACTTGAGACATATTACTGATAAGAAAGAAGACAGTTCTATAGCTGTACATTTGAATAAATCTCACCATGTGGACAGTAGTGGGTTACAAGGTGCTGTTTTGGAAAGAGTCTGTTTCCAGTTTGATGAAACATTCACAAAAAAATGATTGTTATATACAGAATCAAAGTATTATTATTAAATGTAATACTTTATCCCCTAGGGGGTTAAATGAGGAGCATAATTGGAGACCGTGTATTTAATTATGCAATTAAGTGTTGTATTTCTTGTAATGTTTTACTCCTTGAAAGATCCGGCCAAGACATCAGAGTATAATAAACATGGGTGAATTACTGGCTGGTTGTATTTCTCTTTGCTATGTTCAGTCATTTTAGTTGCTTTGCTAAGTGGTTGTTGTATGTCTGGCCATTGTGTATGGTCTATCATGATTTGTTAGCAGTTTACTGTTCACTGATTTATTTGGACCATGGGGCAGGGAAGATATGAGTGTCATGGATCCTTTTGTATCCAATTGTGCATGCTGCCTCAGTTATGGGTGGTCTATCAGCAGCATATCTTTGTATGGGCATTTTGAGACATGTATGTATATATATATATATATATATATATATATATATATATATATATATATATATATACACACACTCACACACACACACACACGCACACACCTCAGTATTTATTCGTAATCTATCTATATATTGTTATACACATATATATGTATCTCCGTACATATGTAGCTCTCTATCTATGTATATGTTTCTTTTCAGATATATATATATATATATATATATATATATATATATATATATATATATATATATATATATATATATTTGTACATACCAATCCTTCCTAATTGCACAGTGTCTCTTCCCTATTGTAAATTGGCTGTAAAGTATGGTATGTTTGAGAAAACATGCTGAAAGCATCCATCTTGGATGGCTTACTGGTAAATTGCTGTGACTATGGTATGTAGAGTCCTGGGTTCAAAACCTACAAGGGCTATTTATTTTTTTGCTAGGCATAACAATGACTGTTGGATACAAAGTGATTAAGGCAGTTTTGAGCAGCTTTAAGTGTGCTTGCATGGATTTGTGCAATGGTAAGTGGTGCTAACGTACGGTTAAACGAATAGACACTTGCCAGTGTACAAATCTGCTCAGCATTTACATTTAAGCAATGCTTAAACCTGCTAAGCATAACTCAGCCCAGGTAACCATTGATAACATTCCAGTCTGATAAAATAGCAGGGTAATGAGATCTTTACTAAGTGTATTTAATTTTCTGTACATAACATGCTTCTATGTGCTGTCATTACAGTAGCAAGGGGTGTGACTATACTGTATGGGACACTTGGGTATACATAGGTAGTACCATAATCTTTTTTTAATTTGTTTTATACATGGGTAGTATCCCGGGTTATATGCAGTCACACTTGCATGTTACACAAGCTACAGTGCACTGGTTGACACAAATAGTTTAACACATATTGTATTATTAAGTTAGTACTTTTAACAATGCTTTTTCAAGTAAAAGTAGATTGCAGATTGTAGTGCTTGAACCATACACCCCTGCATGCAAAGCTGGGACTCTGAGCACTAACTATCTTGTTCTTTGTGTTTGAGCTGTATATTTTTATGTATCTCCTATTGGATATTGATATAATATTATAATAGTAACTGTAGACTACTATGTTTTTTGGACATGTCATTGAGGACTGCTGTCATGTAGCAATGGCATACCTTTCAGCATCAGAGTTCTGTCCTTCAAAACATTCATCCTAATGCATAATCTGTTGGCTATCTACTTTCTGTCTGTCTGTCCTCTGTACAGATGTGCAGATGTCAGGTATTGCTAAGGCCATACAACTATGTAGGTGCCCGCATTGTATTGTGGGTCTTGCCTGTTTTCCTTGCCTGTGTGAGGGACATTACAGAGGTGGTGGGCTACAGATTCATATATAGTAAGTGGCAATACATTACAGGGCAGGACATTTGAAGACAGCCCAACAACATGGGGGACATATCCCCAGAATTGTGAACAGATTCTATGTCATCAGTACTGTTATACTCATGGTGGATTGATAGATTGACAGGGTTTGTGTGAACATGCATTTAGTGAGTGACTTCATGACTGACAGTGATATGTCTCTGACATACCTCTCCACTGGCATGCTGTCCACTGACTGGCCACATGTTTGCCTGTTATGTTTTGTCTGCTCCCCAGACAGTTGGTGTCCTTGGTAAATCAGTTGTGGACTCTGGGGGATGCAGTCAATAAATACTCATATCTATTGGTATTACTGACTTCATATTCCTCATAAAGGATATGTTACAACAAACTGAGTAACATCTGCAACTGTCTCAATGTATGACAGCAATATGCCCAATCTACCCCGTGTTTGTGGCTCTGTCCCCAAATGATGTCAGGCTTTGTCCAGATGTCAATGATGCTGAGACATATTTAGTAACATTAATTTGTGCCTTCATTCCTGCTAAAATCCCAGTGATGTAGTAGACTCACAGGCATGTCAGGGAAGAGGCCATAAATATGAACCTGAGCCTGTACATTCTGAGATGAACTGTACTTGTGAGAGGCCTGTGTATGTCTGGCCATTAACAGACTGTCAGGATTGTGTACACATCATGTGTACATGTTATTTGGGCTGTGTGTGGAGGGGGTGGATATATGTCTGATGGCACTTTTTTATATGACTGTGCATGCTGCTCCAGTTTCTGATGATCTGTTGGCTGTATGTATTTGTAGGGGCAGACTGAGACATGTCCTGTGCCAAGGTCAGCATTCAGACTACACTGAAAATTGGTACTGCATATGTAGGGCTGGTGTGTGAGTGGCAAACAATGATGTATTTATTCACACAGTCCGTATACTCTACTGTTCACTTGACCTACCGGTATGTGACTGTGGTGATATTGGTTGTGGGTATGCACTTTCACACTGGTGTCTGTTTGTCAGTGCTGTTACATCCCTGTAGTGCCTGATATATTTGCAAATACATGTGTAATTGCCCATAGCAGATTTCCTGTTTCAATTACTTGTGCTATTTCACTAAATATATATTAGAACACACAGGAAGGTGTTTACTACAGCAACTGTGTTAGCTTATCTATGCCATTACTTCAGATACATCCCCATTTTCATAGCTTCCACCCACCACTTTCTCGGCCTTGGTCCAGATTCATTGCAGTAAGGGGTTCTGAGCATACCTCTCAACTAGCTGGATTGTTTCAGGATGTCCAGGTTTATTGCTTATATTTCTGGTCTGTTTTACAGATTATTCTCATTTCTGTGGTAAATCACTGTTATGATATGATTGTTGTCAGAAAATGAGAACATACATTTCATTTACCTACCTCACATCCATCAGAATATGTATGCTGAAACAAACTGTGTCACTCTGTCAAGAAGAGTACAGGGGGTCAATGACCTCTTCCTTCCTGGATGCTAATGTGTTAGTAATGAGATATGCCACATAGAAGGACTTTTTGACCACAGTGGCAATGTGGTGGTCAAAAGAGACACTGCTGTCAACCTGTGTACCCAGATCTCTTATAATGCCTTCTTTGCTCAAGGGACTACAATTGATGTGGGAATTCTTGGGACAGCGTTTTTCCCAAAGGGGACGGCAACACATTTTATGACATTGAGCTTAAGGCCATGGCTCTGACACCAGTCATTGGTCTCAGTGAGGCCTTTCTGTAGGATGCCAACATCACTTGTGTAGTTAATAATAGCTCGCAACTTGCAATCGTCTGCAAACTTTGTCAGCCAGAGTCCCTTCCTGTTGGCATAGACTTCAGAGAAGTCGATACCAAACATGAGAGGACCCAGGACAGGACCCTGTGGGACTCCACTTATGACTGCTCAGCAGTCTGACTTAGAGTCAGCTATTTTCTCACTGTGAGTTCTATCTGTGACCCAGTTTGCAACCCACCTAGTGATATAGGGGTTGATGCCTAGCTTAATGAGTTTTTGCATGATTCCTGAGTGAGGAATGTTATCAAAGGCTTTGGCCAGATTAAGTAGGCTGTATGTGCCACCTTGCCTTTATCCACAGCTCAGGTGACTGACTCAGAGAAGTTGACCAGGTTGCTTGAGCAGGTATGACCTACCCTTCACAAATCTAAACTGTGTGGGATCCTGAGTCTGCAGATTCCCATATCCCTGTTTATTAGGTGCATAATGATGCATTCCATAGCTTTGTATAACAAACTTGTCAGGCTATTGGGGTGGTAGTTCCCAGGGTCTGTATAGTCGCTCTTCCTTTGTGGAGAGGGGTGACTGTAGCAGTGCAAGATTCAGTAGGGACAAAGCCTGAGGTGAGGCTGTGATTAAACAAGGCACACAAGTGAGGTGCTGGGTCACTCTGTAGTCCATGTAGAGTACAGCCAGGGATATTGTCAGGTCCCATAGAAGCTGTATTCTTGGCCTTGGACAGTGGTGTTTTAACCTGTGCAGCAGTAATACTGGGTTGCTGGCAGTATCCTGGTATTCTGATTGGTCCTTTGGGGGGAGAAAGGGGTAAAGTTTGCACTCAGTATGTCAGCCAGTATATTGGCAATATTTGTTGGCTCAATCTAGGAGGCACCATTGTCCAGTAGCTGAGAGCAAATCTTGGTATATGCCATGGAGATTCTTTACATAACTGTATGAGGGCTTGTGGCTGTCTTTACTATGTGCTCCATTTCTGTTTTCACAGCTAGCTTAGTAATATTTGATGAGGGATCTCAACTTTTAATTGAGGTTGATAAGGATTATTTCCAGTTTTGGGAGTTCAACTTATTCCATATCAGTTTCCTCCTTCTGTTGTACAGTTTCTTTATGGCTGGGGACCACCAGATTGGCTTCCTTTTTTTGGAGGTGAAGGTCTTGGTTCTATTGGATATTGCAGTATCCATGCATTTGTGTAACTGTTAATAGTGCATTGTTGTTTGATTCAGCAGTCATGCAACTAGTCTCCATTTGCATGGCTGCAGTGAGGTTAGCCACCTCTGTTTTAGGAGGCCAAAGTTAGCTTTGGAAAGGCTTTTCACAGTGGTTACCTATGCAGGGGGGGGGGGGGCTGTGGATTTCCAAAGGTGATTACCTTGTGGTCAGATCTGACAAGTGAGTTGACTATTGGTGTACAGCAACAGTCGCCCATGTTAGTAAGGACCAGGTCAATGTGATGGGCAAGTTCATCAGTACAGGAGTACCTTTCTAAGTTAATGGTGGGATAGTTGAAGTCAACCAGTATGACAGTGCTAGGATGGACACTAATATTCTCCAGGGTGTTTAGGAACATGTAGTGTGAGACTTGGGACATGTTTGGGGACATATGGCAGGCTGCAACCTGAACCACTGTTTTACCCAAAGTTAGCTACACCTTCAGGATCTGTGATGCGTAATGTTGGGCTACCACTCTAGAGGTATGTGCATCCTTTATGAATATGGAAATACCCCCACCATTGGAGCTTCAGTCCAAGTTCTGCAACCAAAAGGTGTGGAATGAGTTATAGGCTGATAGTGCAGGGTGCTTCTTGCTGCTTTTAACAAGGTCTCTGTTACAGCACAGATGTCATTGTTCCCCATTTTAAGGAATACTTCCAGTGAGTGCATTTTCAGATTTAGACTTCTAGGGTGCAGCAGCATGACCTTCAGATTGCATGTG